>NC_056744.1:733218383-733535883 GCF_019279795.1 Protopterus annectens
TGCACTCTTTTGTCTTATTGTGGTTCTAGACTAGAGCCAGTGGATCAGCAAATATTTACTTGTGAGTATAAGCACAGACAATGCAAATTGTTGCTCCATACTATGTCTTTGGAAAATGCAGTTAACTGATCAAGCTTTTTAGATAATAAAGCTTGGTGAGAAGTTTGATATGATTAAATTAACTCATATTGTGAAGGAGCAGAGCAGGCTGCCCATTCACAAGACAAGATGGTCGAAAGATTCCAAAGTCATCAATATGGCTGTTTCTAAAGCTATTAAGGCTTTTAGCAAAAATGATTAAAAAGTAGCATGATAATCCACACAGTATGAATTGCAGATGGCTCATTAGAAAGTATGAAAGTGACCAGTGGTGTCCCTCAGGTTTTGGTACTTGGATTTCTCTTTTCTGCAGTTTACCTCACAGGTCTCCAAGTAGGGAACTAAGACCTCTGGATGACGAAGTTTGCAGGCAATACTAAAGTAAGAATCAATTTTAAGTCACCCTGTGATATCCAAACTCTTGAAAATGAGCTCACCCTAGTAACCTCTTTGTGTACTAAAAATAGGTTCAAACTATGTTCTATAAAATTTAGTATCATCCTACGTGGTAGAAAACCCCCTCCTATGGTTATACTGTTTGGACAATACACCTCTGCAAAATGAAATTGTAGTTAGGGACCTAGATACTGATCGCTCCCTGTTTTTTGACCATCATGTAACAATAGTTGTTAAAAAATCCTTTTATTTAGCCCAGCTAATTTCAAAAGAAAATCATCAAAGTCTAATGATGTAATCACTCCCTTATATTCAGCATTGATCATGTCAGTTATTAAGTACAACATCTCCTTTTGTGTTTCATTAAACAAACAAAACAGTTAGAAAGACTGCAAAAGGTTCCTAACTAAAAAGGCCACAGACCTAAAGTCTCTGATCTATCAACTGGGGCTGGAAGCTCTATCCCTTTACTCAGTGTCTGACAAAGGTTTCTCACACTTATAATGACATTATAGACCCAAATGTCTTGGACCTCCTGTTTCTTTGCAAGTTCAATATCTTCGCCAATACTAGAACCAGGGATCTAAATATTTACCAACACATAAATAAAACCTGATGTAGGTGCAGTTTTATAACATAGCACCTCCCAAACCTATGGATTAACTGACCTTATATTTATTATTGTTTAAATATAAACTAGCTGACTGATGGGTATCCACAAATTTACTTTTATACCCCTCATGGAGAAGAGAGATGCTTACTGTGAGAGGGTATTGGCATAGCAAGGATGATATGGAGACTCAGTGGCCATTGATACCATGAACGCTATGATTCTATGATAATAGGCAGTAAAAAGAGCTTCTGGCCAAATGAGAATATCATCTGGAGATGTAATATGAGAAAATATTCAAGATGTTCTACACTAAAAAAGTACAGTATTAAAGAGATAATACTTCCCTGAGAGTTAACTGGGCACAGGATAAAACAGAAAAACTCCAGGAGGGATCTACAACCAAAAAAAAAAAAAAAAAAACACCAAAAGACAGGCTTCAAGTATGTCACAAGCTATTTATTCAGCACTTTGTCTTTTAATTTAAATGGACTTCACAGAATGGCTTCACTCAAACTAAGCTACATGAGAAAATCTTCTTTGGTTTCTAAAATAAACTATTAAAATTCCCTTAACAGTCAGCACAAATAAGCATTACAATACTAGTTATTACATTTAACCATTATAATTAAATATGAATGTGTAAATTAAATACAATTGTAACCATATAAATATAATAGTAATAATAATAATAATAATAATAATAATAATAATAATAATAATAATAATAATAATAATAATAATTGAAGAGTATTTGACATTTTCCAGCCTCTTGAATTCTAAAAAACATTTAATATTTATGGCATCACTGATAGCTGTATATACATGTATATATATATATATATATATATATATATATATATATATATATATACACACACACACACACACACACACACACACACACACACACACACACACACACACACACACACACACACACATCTCTGCTTCCATCTTAATCTGCAACATTTCTCTTCTTTCCAAAATATAGATTTTTTAAAATTTCCTTCTCTTAAACTTTTAAACACCTGGGGCCAGATTCCAAAAGACTTGTTTGCAGTGTAAGTAACTGAATCTAGAGTATTAAGCCAGCTAATAGATAGGCCTTACAATGGAGTAAGGCGCTTACACCAAGGAAAAGTCTTCCGGAATCAGGGCAGATTTACACCGGAGGAAGTCACTTACACTGAGAGCAAGTCTTTTGGAATCTGGCCCTTGATCTATTACAGTAAAATAAAATTTACTACAACCACTATTAGTTTGTTTTATAACCTTTCTAGTAGTCATTCCTGCATAAAAGCATGGATAGGTGGAACTCAGAGCAAGGAACAATAGCATTTGCAGTAAACCACAAATGTTAAATGTTGGAAGTCATTTTTAATAAACCTTCACTTGAACTTAAAAAGGTAGATTTTGTGTCTTTTTATAAATCCACATGGACTTGCTAAAACATATATATGTGTGTGTGTATATATGGATTCCATACATTTGGTCGAATTACACTTAGTCAAAACTGATTCCAGGAATTTCACTCCACTGAAAGCTCACTTGACTGAAAGCTCACTTGGTCGAAGTTCATCTGGTCGAAAATGGAAAATAGCCCCTGCCCCACTGCAATGCAACCCTGGAGTGAGAACATTAAATAAGGGGGGGTGTGGGGGCATAGCCCCCCCACATTATGCCAATAGTTTTTAATAAAGATATATATATCAATGCATTTCTAATGGATATATTATCTTATAATAGTGAATGCATTAAAATTATGTTGGGGCTATTCCCCCCACACCCCCCATTGTGGGGGGCTGTGCCCCCACACCCCCCTATTTAATATTCTCAATCCAGGGTTGCACTGCAGTGGGGCAGGGGCTATATTCCATTTTCGACCAAATGAACTTCGACCAATTGAGCTTTCAGTCAAGTGAGCTTTCAGTGAAGTGCAATGCTTGGTATCATTTTCGACTAAGTGTAATTTGACCAAATGTATGGAATATATATATATATATATATATATATATATATATATATATATATATATATATAGGGTTCCTATTACGAGAGCGAAGATTCCTTTAGGCAAATACAAAGATGTTGCAGGAAGTATGTAAACCGCAAAAGTTCAAAACTGTGAAGTTCGAAATGTCGATTTGTTTTGGTTGGCCTGTCTGCAATAGATAGGAATTTAGTGTTAGGATTTGGGTTAAGGTAAGTGCATAGATAGGTAATGTATATAAGAGTTAGTGTAGTGTTAAAAGTAGGTGTTTTTTTAAATGTATGTATGTGTTTTATTTATTTTGTTTGGTTGTATGTGTGTAGGGGAAGTGTGTGGTAGTTACAGACCTTAGGGTTAGGGAGGGATTAAGGATAGTGCTTAGTTAGTTGTGTATGTGGGGTTTAGTACAGTGTTGGAGGTAGGTTTTTTTTTTAAATGTATGTATGTGTTTTATTTATTTTGTTTGGGTGTATGTGTGTAGGGGATGTGTGCGGTAGTTACAGACCCTAGGGTTAGGGAGGGGTTAATGAGAGTGCATAGATAGTTGTGTTTGTGGGGTTTAGTGTAGTGTTGGAGGTAGGGTTTTGGTGCTTTAGTTTAGGTTAGAAGTAGGGTTTGGTTATTGTATGTATGTGGTTTATTTATTTTGTTTGGGTAGGTAGCATGTAGCGAGTGGTGGGGATGGCCGACTATGACAGTTCGATATTTTTTTTTTCGTGGTTTAGTGCGTTTGGGATTTTCCCGGTTCGTGATATAGGAGTCAATGTTTTGGTATTCGCGCATAGGGTTTTTCGCTTTGGTAATATAGACCCATATATATGTACACACACACACACACACACACACACACACACACACACACACACACACACACACACACACACACACACACACACACACACACACACACATGTCTCATCAAACATCGAATAGTCACAATAATGAACTATGAAAGAATGATAATTTTAGATCAAATTTAAAATAAAAAATACAACTATTGGTACTCTTGCTGACTGTACAGATATGCACACATGGTGCTGCTGATTGTAAGCAATATTGCAGCGGCATTGCATCACCTGCAGATATGTACACTGGGTGCTGCTGACTGTAAACACTGCAGAGCCAGTGTATGAACTGTGCATATGCACACTGGGTGCTGCTGTCTGTAAACAACACTGCAAAGCCATTGCATGAGCTATGCATATACACACTGGGTGCTGCTGACTGTAAACACTGCAGAGCCATTGTATGAACTGCAGATATGTACACAGGGTGCTGATTATAAACAACATTGCAGAGCTGTTGTATGAGCTGCAGATATGCACACTGGGTGCTGCTGACTGTAAGCAACCCTGCAGAGCTGTTGCATGAACTGCAGATATGCACACTTGGTGCTGTTGACTATAAACAAAGCTGCAGAGCTGTTGTATGAACTGCAGATATGCACATTGGGTTCTGCTGATTGTAAAAACACTTCAGAGTTGTTGTATGAACTGCGCATATGCACACAGGGTGCTGCTGATTGTAAACAACATTGCAAAGCTGTTGTATGAATTGCAGATATGCACGCTTGGTGCTGCTGACTGTAAGCAACACTGCAGCGCTGTTGTATGAACTGCAGATATGCACACTGGGTGCTGCTGACTGTAAGCAACACTGCAGCGCTGTTGTATGAACTGCAGATATGCACACTGGGTGCTGCTGACTGTAAGCAACACTGCAGAGCTGTTGTATGATCTTCAGATATGCACGTTGGGTGTTGTTGACTGTAAACAACACTGCAGAGCTGTTGTATGAACTGTAGAAATGCACACTCGGTGCTGCTGAATGTAAACAACTCTGCAGAGCCATTGTATGAACTGCAGATATGCACACTGGGTGCTGCTGATTGTAAACAACATTGCAGAGTTGTATGAATTGCAGATATGCACACAGGGTGCTGCTGTTTGTAAACAACATTGTGGAGCTGTTGCATGAATTGCAGATATGCACACAGGGTGCTGCTGATTGTAAACTACACCACAGAGCTGTTGCATGCACTGCAGATATGAACACTGGATGGTCCTGACTGTAAGCAGCTTGCAGTGAGCAAAAGCCCTTGACTCTGATACCTCAGGTTTTCTTACCATGATATGCCCAACAAAGTGTGTCCTTGTAGCCAAGCATTGCAGTTCTGTAGATGTACACCATGTTTCATTGAACTTTTAGTTATCAGGAGTATTTGTGATGTCTCATCCTACTGAGATAGCCAATAGAAGAAAAAAAAAAGACATTTTAAATGTTGTATTTTGAGTTTTCATTCTTTTGAACACTTGTTTATTTACTATTTCTTGTATGGCCACAAGCTACTTATTAAAACTAAAGTAAACATGAGATCTAAGTGCAAGTCCTACTGCAGTCTTATTGGGTATCAGAAAGAAAAAGAAGATGCATACTTTGCTTTTTATTCTAGTTATGTTTGTAAATTATTGATCCTCAGACTGTCACAGAGAGCCTTCTCCAGTCACAGGAATGCCTTTCAGCTTCCCCAGCATAACACACACACACACACACACACACACACACACACACACACACACACACACACACACACACACACACACACACTGAAATAGGCAACATTTGACGAGGTATGCTGCTCTTTTACTATTTGCAATCAAATACTCATATTCTTTCACTATGATCCTTCTACATTTAGCCTTTTCCCACTTTAAAACAATACTGAATAGTCAATTACTGCACAACGTTTTCAGACCTGCTTAGGCCTCCCCTGAAACAGGCCTGAGTATCCCCAGGGAGCTTGGCCTCGCCATTTGAGAAACAATATTCTAAACAAAATAGGTAACTGCTTATTCTGATTTTGTCATTTATGCCATGAAAACAGTAAACTTGTCAAAATAAAGGAAAACAGCTCTGTATGCTTTGTTTAAAAGGGGAAAATAATTGCTACAAATCCAACTGTGCCTCTTGGTGTAGTTTCATAATAAGCACATGTTAATAATTCAATGCATCAACAGCAAAAAAACAAACAAAAAAAAACAGCATGATTTCTTGTGACTGGGATATATTACATTATGTGAAGGAAAATAATGCTATGGCACAAAGCATCAATACAGATGTACGTTGGCAAGGAAAACCAGGACCAAGCAGCAAATAAGTTAACTTGGGTTGGGGAGAGGAGTAACACTTTTTGAATTTGTATTTGTATACAATATTTTTAAAGCTTATTAAGGCTGAATCAAATACTGCTTCATTTTTATGAGTAATGCTGTAACAGAACACACAAACTGCATACATACATTTTGGTCATGATAATGATTTAACTAACTGTAGCGTCTCATATATAATGTCATTGCTTGTGAGGCTTTGGGTATGACCCATCTTCAGCTGTGCAAGAATCAGGATCTTCTTCATTTTATCTACATTAAACTTCATTTTAGTACATGCAGTGTGTTGGTCCTTGTTGGCGTTTTTTCTCTCCCTAATTTTTTAAATTCTTAAGACCTACTGACTTGAGTTTCAGATGCTTTTTGCTTACTATGAAGTAAATGTAACAAACTGAAGAGCAGTTTAATAGTTCGTGTGAATGGAAATAAACTCACAGTTTGTTCACCACAGAAGAATATAAACATTTTTGCAATCAATTTTTGAAAGTGTAAATGACAGGACTTTCTTTTACCTTCACCTTTTTATTTTCTCCAAGTCTTTTGGATTTCTAATACCATTACAGCAATGGACCCCATTCCAATCCCAGGGCATGATTAGAGTTTATGAAATTAGTATCGTTAAAGTCTTTGATGTTAGCCAAGAGTGATCTCACCACCGCAATGTGCCCAGAATTGCCTATTTCTGTAATTCATATATGGTTACATGTATTACATACTAAATATGACTGTAAATTCCCTTTTATTATACATTTTGCCTGTACTACTGTTGGAATTGTCTGGCTATCCTTCCACATTATTAAATCTTGGTATTTCATGACTTTGTGTCTCTGTACCGAAGACACTGTAATCGCTTGGTGTAGTAATTTTAATGATTAATGCTACTTTTGTCTTTTTCTCATGCACTGCTATATCTGTTTTTTTTTCACCTCTATTTTTTGAACTCTTGGTAATCAGTGATCCCATGTGATATAAACTTCACCGTTCTCTATAATGTTTTGTGCTTCATGTTTCCAGTGCCTTTCAGTATACATGCCCTCTGCCATGAGTGTATCATAACCAGCAACAAGATGGGTGACTGTTTCTATTTCTGTTTTACAGAACTTGCATTTGTCTCTTTCTCCCACCTTTGAATGGACTTTGTAAACCAGTGTGTACTTAGTCCACTCTTCTGGGCCACCATTATTAGCCTTTCATATTAGTTTCAGTTCACCTCTCCTTAACCATTCTCATGACAAATCTTGGTTAACATGAGGTTGTTCCAGGAGATCTCTGTACTTGCCTCTATATTTATGGATTTTTCCAATTTTCTTTCCTTCTTATCCGATCCCTTTCTTTGTATTCCTTCTTTTGTTTTCTTAGGCATGCTCAGTTGCTCTGATTTTTGTCTACAGCTGGTTTGATTCCCATTCCAATTCTATGCCAAAGTGCTTCTTCTAAACTAAGCAAAGACATCATCTTACACTACTTCTCCTCATGTTTTCAGACTTTCACTGTGTTTGGATCTGTTGAGGTCAGCAGATATGTATGCAGTCCCAGATATGCAGATCTATACATGTAATCAGTTTCAATGAGGCCCATATCCCCCTCAGAGCAAGGATTCTATAATATTGGTATATGATGATTTTTATATATTATTTGATAAACATGACGTTTTTCTTATTTTCATGTCCAGATGTCACAGCAATTTTCATTGTTAGTTTCAGTCTTCTGAAGTATACATTACTAAGTTTTATTCTCATTTGTTCATATTTTATTGATGGCCCTTCATCTATTCTTAAATATTTATATACTTCCTCCTGCTCAAGTTCATTTATATCACATTCCTGTCCCAGGATCATATTTTCTTGGTGCTGCAGCTTTCCTGTTTTCAGTGTTAGTTTTGCACATTTATCAAGACCAACTGTTATTCTTATATCATCTGGGAAAGTTTTAACAATGTATAGTCATGCTTTCAACTCCTCATCTGATGAACTATACAGTTTTAAGTCATCCACAGAACGTAGATGAGAAGTCTTTAAATAAGGTTGGTTTCTGGGAGCCTGTCAAGTAAACAGTTTAATGGGTTAAGAACAAGACAAAACAAAAGTGGTTACAAAGAATCACCCTGGAATATTCCCCCTTGAAATTTATCCTTGAAATAATAATCTGTCCTTTGTCATAACTCAACTGCAAAGTGGTTTGTCACTGTTTCATAGTCACTGTAATGTAATTGATCAATATAATATACATCTATAAGCATTCTTTTATCCATGAATATGGGATGATGTCAACTGGGTGGCCATGGTGGTGCAGTGGTTAGCATTGCCGCCTCACAATAAGAGGTTTTCCGGTTTGATTCTTGGCTGGGGTGCCTTCTGTGCAGAGTCTGCATGTCCTCCCTGTGGTCACGTGGGTTTCCTCCGGGTGCTCTGGTTTCCTCTTACATCCCAAAGACATGCTGTAGGTAGATTGGACAATTTAAACTGGCCCTAGGTGTGAGTGTGTGCATGTGTGTACCTTCTGTGAAAGTTTGGGCACCGGGCTGGCAACTCGACACTGTAAAACTCCACTGCCAATCATGAGCAGACAGGTGATCCACTGTGGCGAACCCTAACCGGGAAAAAGCCGAAAGAAGAAGATGGGATGATGTCAACTGCTTTTTTTGTAATCTATCCTTGCTATACTCAAATTTTTCACCTTTTTATAACTCTCTATTATGGCTTTGTTTAGCAACAAATGATCTTTTGTTCAGTATGAAATTCTTTGTTACCCTTTTCTTCTCTTGCTATAACTAATGTTTTACAGAACTTGCATTTGTCTCTTTCTCCCACCTTTGAATGGACTTTGTAAACCAGTGTGTACTTAGTCCACTCTTCTGGGCCACCGTTATTAGCCTTTCATATTTTAGTTTCAGTTCACCTCTCCTTAACCATTCTCATGACAAATCTTGGTTAACATGAGGTTGTTCCAGGAGATCCCTGTACTTGCCACTATATTTATGGATTTTTCCAATTTTCTTTCCTTCTTATCCGATCCCTTTCCTTGTATTCCTTTTTTTGTTTTCTTAGGCATGTTCAGTTGCTCTGATTTTTGTCTACAGCTGGTTTGATTCCCATTCCAATTCTATGCCAAAGTGCTTCTTCTAAACTAAGCAAAGACATCATCTTACACTACTTCTCCTCATGTTTTCAGACTTTCACTGTGTTTGGATCTGTTGAGGTCAGCAGATATGTATGCAGTCCCAGATATGCAGATCTATACATGTAATCAGTTTCAATGAGGCCCATATCCCCCTCAGAGCAAGGATTCTATAATATTGGTATATGATGAGCATTGTTGCCTCACAGTAAGACGCTGTCCAGTTCAATTCTCAGCTAGAGAGTCTTCTGCGTGGAGACATGTGTAAATGGGCATACCTTCGTTGAAGGTTGTGCGTCAGGGCTGGTAACTCGGCATGTAAAAATCAACTACCAATCATTAGCAGACCGGAGTTCCGCTGTGGTGACCCCTAACTGGGAAAAGCCAAAAGACACAACAACAACAATATTTGATAAACATGAAGTATTTTTCTTATTTTCATGTCCAACTGATCCAATAATTTTTGGGGCCAGTCAATCACTCCAAAACTGTGAGTTAGTGCAGGAAGAGCAAATTCATTTAATGCTTGCATTTTATTCCTAGATGTCACAGCAATTTTCATTGTTAGTTTCAGTCTTCTGAAGTATACATTACTAAGTTTTATTCTCATTAGTTCATATTTTATTGATGGCCCTTCATCTATTCTTAAATATTTATATACTTCCTCCTGCTCAAGTTCATTTATATCACATTCCTGTCCCAGGATCATATTTTCTTGGTGCTGCAGCTTTCCTGTTTTCAGTGTTAGTTTTGCACATTTATCAAGACCAATTGTTATTCTTATATCATCTGGGAAAGTTTTAACAATTTATAGTCATGCTTTCAACTCCTCATCTGATGAACTATACAGTTTTAAGTCATCCACAAAAAGTTGATGAGAAGTCTTTAAATAAGGTTGGTTTCTGGGAGCCTGTCAAGTAAACAGTTTAATGGGTTAAGAACAAGACAAAACAAAAGTGGCTACAAAGAATCACCCTGGAATATTCTCCCTTGAAATTTATCCTTGAAATAATAATCTGTCCTTTGTCATAGCTCAACTGCAAAGTGGTTTGTCACTGTTTCATAGTCACTGTAATGTAATTGATCAATATAATATCTTATACATCTGTAAGCATTCTTTTATCCATGAATATGGGATGATGTCAACTGGGTGTCCACGGTGGTGCAGCGGTTAGCTTTGCCACCTCACAACAAGAGGTTTTCCAGTTTGATTCTCGGCTGAGGTGCCTTCTGTGCAGAGTCTGCATGTCCTCCCTGTGGTCACGTGGGTTTCCTCCGGGTGCTCTGGTTTTCTCCCAAAGACATGCTGTAGGTGGATTGGACACTCTAAACTGGCCCTAGGTGTGAGTGTGTGCATGTGTGTACCTTCTGTGGAAGGTTGGGCACTGGGCTGGCAACTCGACACTGTAAAACTCTACTGACAATCATGAGTGGACAGGTGATCCGCTATGGTGACCCCTAAAGAAGAAAGAAGAAGAAGAAGATGGGATGATGTCAACTGCTTTTTTTGTAATCTATCCATGCTATACTTAAAATGTTCACCTTTTTATAACTCTCTATTATGGCTTTGTTTAGCAACAAATGATCTTTTGTTCAGTATGAAATTCTTTGTTACCCTTTTCTTCTATTGCTATAACTGATGTTTTTTTCTAAATGGCTATAAACTCTATCTGTATCAATTCCAGTGTATATAGTTTGTATATTGTTAGGGTGGCCACAGTTTGTATATTGTTAGAAGTCAAGTTACTAGTTTATAATTCTTAGGATGGCTTGCAGGTTCAGTCTTAAGGAAGAGTATAATTCTTCTTGTTCTTAAGCAGATTAGTGTCTGTTTAGGATGTGCATATAAGTAATTCTTACTCAGGGCTAAATCTTTGTGTAAAGATGTCAATACTTTTAGCCAGAAGTTATTGCGTTTGGGCCTGGGGTTTTGTATTTAGGAGCTTTTGTTAATTGTGTTTAAATGTCTCTGACCATTATTTCATCCCATTTCATATCCTCTACATTAGAGTTCCTTACTGTTCCTTTTAATTCTTCTGTCTGTGCTGCATATTTAATATGTTCAACAGGGTCCTCATAAATACTCTCAAACATGTGCCTACTCCTTCTTATTTTGGTGATGTCTCTATAGCTCTTACTTTGTCTCTCAATTTTGTATAAAACCTTTTTAGGCCATCAGTGAATTGCTTATTTTGTAAATTTCTTTATATTTAGCTGCATACCTCCTAAGATTGTCTGCCTGTGCTGTTATTTTTGAGTTTATTATTGACAAAACTGTATGAGAAATCCCATTGTTTGAAACAGTGCATTGCTTTTATTACGTTTATCTTTCTAAGTAGTTTTGATGATCTGTCCCCTTTTCTATATTTATCTAACACTGATACTTTTTGTCATCATTGCTTTACAGTTTTCTTTATTTGATGCTTTCATGGTACATTTTACTTGTTCCCTTCCTTTCATTTATTACCTTTTTGTAGTAACACTTTATACATTATTAATTTTGTTGCAAAGTAATATGTTCTATTTATTTCTGTTATCTATCTATCTGAAACCTGGCTCAAGCCACAAATCTCAAATAGTGAAATATTCCCTCCAGGTTATAATATCTTCTGATCTGATAGACTTGTAAAAAAGGGGGTGGCATGGCCATCCTCTACTCAAACAACCTTAACCTCTCACCTTACCCTTCCCCAATTCCTGACTTCCTCCCAGCTGAAATTATCATCCTTAACTGCCATCTAAATTTTATTTTATTTTTATTTTATTTTTTTTTTTGGCTAGTCTACTCTGGACATATATTATATTTTTTTTAGAGAGGGGGGAAAAGCTCCAATTACATGAAAAACAAAAGCATAAAAAAAAAAAAAAAAGTCAGATAAAAAAAAAACAAGGTATATGGAGTATTCTGAAGTTAGATTAATAAGAGAGATAAGCAGAATACAATACAAGGGGAAAAAACATTGGTGAAAAAAAATGCTAATAAGGAGGGGGGGTTGGGAGATAATGAAGTAATTTCAGTCAGGGTTAGCACAAGGACATAGATCCCCACAAAAAAACTTGCAATTGCCTCTATCTACCTTCCTCCTGGTAACAATCTGCCCATTCTTGAAAACATCCTATCCTGGTTCTCCCAAAACATACCAGATGAGACACCTATCCTTGGTGATGTCAACATTGATTGGTCCAAACTCAGAACTGACACCCTCCAACTCAGTATTCACCTACATGGCTTCCAACAACTTATAACATCTCCCACTCGCTTCCATAAAAATTCCACCTCCAGCTCCATCTTAGACTGGATCCTTACCAATTCCCCCCACCAATACCACAATCCCACCACCTTACCTGACTCCCTCAGTGATCATCTCCCTACCACCATCTTAAGACACTAATCCCATATTCCTAAACCCCACCTTATCAAAGACTGTCAAAAACTATTGACTTTTAATTCATCCCAATTTAACTCCATTGTCCACAGCATAGATTGGTTCATCCTAAAACACCTCCCCCTAAACGATGCTGTAAGCACTTTCAATAGCATCTTCATGAGTACTCTAAACTCCTTAGCTCCCTCTAAGAAGATCAGAGTAAAATCAAATCATGCTCCCTGGCTCACCAATGAGACTAGGTCCCTTATGAAACAAAGGGACTAAAACTAAACAACCACCTCTTCTTCAAAAATACAGGCAACTGAGGAACCTTGCAAAAAAAAAACATACAACTAATGACAAAAAGTTATACTATAGCTCTGCTCAGCTTAACAACAAATCCAATCCTCGAAAATTTTGGTCAACTCTCAACAACATCCTCTATCCTGGAAAGCCCTCTAATCCCTCCCCATACCCTAACTCTTCCTCTCAGGAAACAGCTACCCTCTTGAATAAACACTTTATCTCTTCCATCCAAAATCTGGTAACCTCTAAGCCAAACTCTACTTCGACACCCACCCCTCCAAATCCCACTAACACAACTTTGTTTTCATTTGAGCCAGTTCCCATTACTTACATCAAATCTCTACTACTCAAGCTAAAACCTTGCTCTGCTTCCACTGACAATCTATCTCCTACAGTCCTCAAACTTGCTGCTGACTCAATTGCCTATCCTGCATCTATACTAATTAATTAATCTATTCTGGAATCAGCTGTCCCCACCCTTTGGAAATCTTTCTTTACTATCACTCTTCATAAAGGTGGAAACTCCACTGATCCCTCAAACTACCGACCCATTGCCTTTCTGTCCCCCATCTCCAAGATATTAGAAAAATGTATTCACTCGCAGCTTCTCAATCACCTCCTCATGCACCACTTACTTACCCCTACCCAACATGGATTTCGTACTCACCACAGCACCACCACTGCCCTCTTCTCCTTCACTCATATCATTGCACAGGCCCTAGACAACAATAAACTCATTTCCTGTCTCTTCCTAGATCTCTCCAAAGCCTTTGATACTGTCTCTCATCCTCTACTAATATCCAAACTAGCAAATCTCCACCTATCCCCCTCCACACTTGCCTGGTTTAATAGTTACCTATCTGGCAGGGAACAATCTGTCAAATGGCTCTCATCCTCCTCACCTTTCCTTCCCATCTCTACTGGTGTTCCCCAAGGCTCAATCTTGGGACCCCTTTAGTTTATCTTCACCAATGATCTTTATACCTCATGCAAAAATATCCTCCCTTATTCAGTATGCAGACAATGCTACACTTATATCCATCTCAAATAACATTCCTGAACTACACTCCCTGACCCAACAAGCCCTACTATCCATTGAACAATGGCTGTCTCGCAACCTACTGATCTTAAATCCCCAAAAGACCAAACTCCTACTTTTCCTCCCCTGTTCTCTTTCTCATCACGAAACCTCCTTTTTTATTACATCTTTTAACAATACAACTATCCAACCTGACACCCACACAAAACTCCTCGGGGTCATTATCAATGACGAACTAAAGTTCAACCTACACATACTCCAGTGTATAAAAAAAAACAAACCAGAAACTAGGTCTGCTATATCGGAACAAAAAATTCCTAACCCCTGTATCTAGACTTACCCTTGGCCAGGCACTCCTCTCCTCCCTCTTATATGTCGCCCCAGTTCTTACCAATATCCAGGCCTCCACTCTAAACAAACTCCAGCGGACTTACCATAAAATAGCCAGATTTATTACTAACTCCCCATACAACTCACACCAGTACATTTCTTTAAACACTCTTCAATGGCTTGAACTTCCCCAATTTCTGCTATCTTATCAATTTCATATGCTACACTCTATTCTTTAGAAAATCTCCTTCTGTCCATCTCTGTCTTCCTCATCTACATCCCATCCTGGACCCTCCATACTTCTAACCAACAATTACTTGATGTCTACCACCCAAAAAGGTCAGTAGGCAAACTACTCTACAAACACTCCCTTGCCCATTCTTGGAACAAACTTCCCCTTGACTTATGTTCAATCTCCCACACCTCACACTTTAAAAATGAACTAAAAGCTTATTTTCTCAATTCCAGGACCTGCCCTTGCCATGATCCCACCTAGTCTTCCTTCCCTTTATGTACCCTCAAAATGTCCATACTTAGTACCTCATTACACCTCTCTCTCCAATGTGTCTACTATGCATTTGCATAATTTTATACAAACAAAAAAAGTTTATTATTGACCTATTGAACTATATTAATGTAAAGTTATGCTATTAACTTCTTTTTAACGCAACTTTAACTTTATGCATGTAACCCAACATATGTGAATCTTTTTGCTATAACTGTTATTATATCGATATTGTTTACAATTGTACTTGTTTAAAAATGTACTACTGGAGCTTTTCTCCTTGGGTCTCCAATGAAAATGGGCCACAAGCCCAGTTGGACAAACCCAGTTAACAAATGTCAATAAATAATAAATAAATAAAAAATATATCCTATGAATTTCTCTAAACAGTCTTGATTATTGTGTTCATCTGTTTGACAAATCTTCTAACATTTTTGAGTCTTATTTACTTTCTGTAATCTATTTCTTTCATCTATCTTTAATACAGCTATCCATCTGTATTAAATCAAAAAGGTCTTCCCTTAAATACTTTTCTTCTGGACTGAGAGCACTTTCTTTGTTCTGTGTTTCCTATGACTATTCTACAGAAAGTTCCAGAACATCTTCTTGTGATATATCCTCTGGAGATGTACCTTGCTTAGTCTGCTGCTTCTTCAAATGGGGACCCATTGTCCCACAACTATGCAACATTACCTGCATCACAGTTGCTACTGTTTCGTGCTTCTTCCCCTGCTGTGCAACTTTAACTGGACTTTTGTATCAATTTCCTAAAGAAGGCTCAAAAGCATCCCCATGTGGCAAATCTTCTTCAGATGCTTCTTACTCCTTAATCTGGGCACTCATTATTCCATCATGCAGTGACACTGCCTGTGCTGGATTTTCCACACCAAATCCTGCACTTTTCAGATAATCTATAACTTTAGTTTCTGTCATTTAACTTTTATCTTACAAATCCTCTATTCAGCATTCCTCCTTTGTAGTCTTATTTTTGTTCTGATACATTTTCCAGTATCTTTGCCTGTATTTCTCTTCAAATACTTTTGGTGCTGATTTGTTTGTATTGATTAGCTTGGCTTTCTATATTGCATAAATATTGCTTCATACCAGATCTATTTTTCTTTCCCCATGTCCATGTTTTTTTCTATTCCTTTCAAATTTCTCTGGGTTTTGTTTTTTTTTTTTTGTACTTCATCTGTTAATTCTTTTTTCAGGTAGCCGAAAGTTTTTTCATCTATGTAATGTTTTTCATGGATATGTTTTATTAGTGAATAAAATGTTGTATTTGTAACTTTTGACAGTTTTTTTCTTGTGCAAGTATTTTTATTTCCTTTAAGTAGTCTCTTAATCTTTCTGAATATCCCCTGTCTGGAAATTCTGGGAGTCTTGGGTAATAACACAAATAAATAATTTCTTCCTTATCCTCAAAAGTCCACCTTGTCACCTTTATGCTTTTTTTTTGGCATGACAGTTTTTGTGGGTTTTGTGGGCCACTTCTTCCTACTACCACAGGAGGACCATCCTCCCCCAAGCCTAGCTAACCCTGTTGGTGGAATGTTTCTGTATCCTAAGGTTTTTCTACACTGCATTTTTTTCCATGCATGGCATCTGTGTATACACCAGGATTAGGCCTTTTTTATCCTGGGACCTGTGGACCCAGCAGTCTTTTTATTTTTAGCCTACCTTTCTTCATGATATATAAAATATAGTCTATATATATCAGTGTAATCTATTTTCTTTATTTTTAACACCTTTACTGAATTCTCACATATAACATAGATGAACATACATTTATATACAAGAAAACAAACCATATCAACATGTTCACAGTTACAAACATTATACAGCACATATATTCTTCTGTACAATTATTACCGATACAACATTACATAAATTGCTCAATTCCTGCCTTCCCTTAAACTTCACTCCTTCAAAACATTATTCTGCATGTATTGTTCCCACAATTTCCATTTTTTCTTTATAATTTGCTGTTTTCCTTTTCTAAAGATCCCACTTTCAAGTTTTTTTTATCTCTGTTACAATATTCACTACTTCAAATACTGTTTGTTTAGACTTTAATTTCCATTTTATACTAATTGATTTTTTGGCATCCACCAAAATTAAACTTAACAAGACCTTACTAGGTCTAGGCAGTCCAGATCCTGTATCCCAGCTCAAAAAAATAATTTCCTTAGTTACACCCATTTTTCTCACCCAATATATCTGATAGTATACTCTTTAGGGAATTTTTAAAGTCTGCCAACTGTTTACACTCCTAAAATATATATTCTCAGTTACTACTTTCTTCTCATCATGCCTCCAATATTTGCCATCTACCTGAGGAAAAATTCTATGGAGTCTGCTTGGGGACTTAAATACCTATGTAAAGACTTGCAAGCAAAAATCCTAAATCTTCTAGACTTGTTGCATATTTGAGAGCTATACATATGTTATTCCATTGCTTCCTTGTGAATTGCTTATCCAGTCTCTCTTCCCAATCATTTCTTTTTTTTTTTTTGAAAAAGATTTTTATTAAAATTTGAATAAAGAAATATATTACATAGAGTATTCCATTTTTAACAATATTAAAAAAAACACAATCATTCTATATCTAACTAACAACATAACTATTTACAAATGACGTTCACATAAATGTCAAACTAAATTATTGGTTTGTTAATATACAATCAATAATTTTCTAGCAAGTTTAGTAAATTTTCCCATATATTAATTCTAGGCGTATTTCTGTTAGTTCTTGACTTAATTATCAAAAGTTCCAGACTGCAAACTTCAGTGAGAAGATTTTTAAATTCTTGAAACGTAGGGGAAGTTTCTGATTTCCAATTAATTGTTATAATTTTCCTTGCTACTGCTAAGATATTCCATATTAATGTATATTTAGATTTTTTAACACTTTGATGTATTGGAGTGTTAAATATAATTAAAGATTTAGAAATCAAGAAATTATCTGTAAGTAAACCTTGAAGAAAACTATGTATATCTTCCCAGTATTTTTTTAGAAGACTGCAGTAATAGAACATATGAGACCAGTCAGCTTTCAATACTTCTTTGCATCTCCAACAGCCATTGATGTTCTTGTTAATTTTATTTAGAATGTGAGGTGTTATAAATGACCTATGCATATATTTCCAGGTGTATAGCTTCCACTTTAGGGAAGATGTAGTGTAGTAGGCTGATTATAGTATATTTTGTTTGTCTTGATCTTTAGGAGCATAGTTATTAATTTTATTGAAATATTCCCAATATTTATCAGTGTGAAAATTTGTATAATTTCTAAGTATTTTGTTTATGTGTGCTAATTTGTTTTTGTCAGTGTTTATATTTTGAATAAGTGTAGTCATAAATAAAATTATTTTAGGTAATGGATATATTAAATATAAGGGAATTAGACCCAAATTATTTATAATATATTGTCTACATTCCTGTATGTAAAGCCATGAGTTAGAGTCGAAGTCATATTCAAATTTTAGTTCCTCAACATACTTTATCCTATCTTTGTCTATTAATTGAGACCAATAAACAAGATGTTTCTCTTTGAATAATAGTATTTTTGTATTATCAGTCGTGATTTATATTCCTTGAGTAAAAGCAATTGGGAAAAGCAGGACAATCCATGTTTTTTAACTAGTGTATTTAAAAATAAAGTTCCTAAATGTTTTAAGGATGAGTAGCAAATAGTTTGATTTATTTTATTTATATGAATGTACTGTAAAGATATCTTTTAAAACCCACAAAATAGGATTATTTAACATTAGTGTTTTTTGTATGTTTAGTTTGTTAGAAGAGTCCCATGCTAATGAGATTAAATATTGTTTCCATTTAGAAGAATATGTGTTATCAATTAGAAAAGAGACTATGTTAATGATTGAGGATAGAGAATATAGTTCCAAGTTAGGAAATCTTATACCACCATTTGTCCAGTCATTTATATGATGTTGCAAAGCTATTCTGGATTTATTAGGATACCATAAAAATTTCAATAACAAAGAATTAAATCTTTTAATTATCATTTTAGAGGGAATTAATGAAAGTGATTGAATAATGTAAAGCATTTTAGGAAGAATAGTCATTTTTATAATAGAAAGCCTTTCATCCATGGAAAATATTAAATTATTCATTTTTTATAGAATCGTCAATTTTACTTAAACAATTATTAAAATTTAATTGAATGATATATTTTATGTTATTGGTAATCATAATTTCTAAATATGTTATCTGATTATTTTGAGGTATAAGCTTTTTATACTTTTGGTGAATTGTGTTTTGTTTTAGATTAATAGGGATGATCTGAGTTTTATTGTTATTTAAACTTAAACTTGATCTTTTTTGGAATTTATTAATATTTTAAATATGGCAGGAATAGATCTGTAGTTTTCTCCTACTGTTATCAGAATATCATCAGCAAATAATTGAATTTTAGATGAAGTATCTAAATTTAACCTATAACCTTCAATGTTTTCATCATCTCTTACCAAATTGGCCCATGGTTCCATGATCAATGTAAATAAAAGGGGGGATAAAGAGCATCCCTGTTTAGTCCCTCTTGTAATAGGAATGTTTTCTGATATGACAGTGCCAATTTTGATATATGCCTGACTCCCTTTATATAAGTTTGTTATAAGATTTATAAATTTATCTGAAAAATTCAACTTGTCTAGCAAAATAAATAAATAGTCCCAATTAACTGAATCAAAGGCACAATTTATATCTAAACCTATTAAAGTTAAAGTTTTATTAGAGGTTTTTGCTGAATCTATCAAAGTTATTGTTCTTCTTATATTGTCATAAGTAGTTCTATTTATAATAAAACCTGTTTGATCATCATTTACTAGTGATGGCAAACAACTTTTTAATCTCTCAGCATATATGGACATAAACATTTTATAATCTATGTTTAATAAAGAGATTGGTCTGTATGAAGAACACTTAGTAGGATCTCTGTTTGATTTGATTATTGGTGAGATAAAGGTATATTTCCAAGAAGGGGGTATGAATGTGTTGTTTTGAGAAATATTAAATACTTTATGCAGAATATTTAAAGCAGATTTAGGTAATAATTTATATAATTCTGTGATAATGCCATCATTCCCGGGGGCTTTGTGTAATTTAAGTTTTATTATCTGGTTTTGTATATCTTGTAAAGAAATAGGTTTATCTATATTATTAGTCTGATCTCTTGATAATCTATATTTAGTATACTTTGTTATAAATGTCTTAATCAAATCTTTTGAATCTGTTATCTGGGAGTTCTGATTTATCTTATAAAAGAATTCTTTGAATTCCAGTAAAATATTGTGTATATTAGACACAAGATTCTTCTTTTTTGGGGAATATACCTCCTTAATATGATTACATTTATTAAGTCTTTTTGTTTTATTTGCTAAGATATTTAAAGATCTAGGGTTCGTTGAGAAGGTTATGAATTTAAATTTCTCTATTCTGATTTTTGTTTTATGGTTTAAGATCTCCAGTTATTTTGTATTTAGTTTACTTATTTCTTTCTCTTTGTTTTGTCTATCAGTATTACTATCTAAATTAAGTTTTAGCTTGTCTAATTTATCTTGTAGATCTAATAATTCTTTATCCCAGGATTTCCTTTTATTATTATACCAAGAGAGAATTCTCCCATATAAGAAGGCTTTTAAGGCATCCCAAATATAAACTTCTGAAACATTATTAGTATTATTTAATGTGATAAAGTCTTGTATCTCTAAGAGTAAAAATTCTTTAAATTCTTTCAAATTAGTTATGTATGCTGGTATTCTTTTAATCATAACAGTGTGGTTTGTTTTGATTAGTAGTTCAAAAGTTATTGAGTTGTGATCAGATAAGGGACATGAAATAACCTTTTACTTTAATTAAATCATCTGTTAATTATTTTGATATTAGAATTCTATCTATTCTGGAGTTTGTTTTATGTCTATGGGAATAGTGAGTGAATGGAAGTGAATCTACATCTGCAAAGTTATTTATATCTTTTAAAATAAAAGATTGCATAAAGTCCAATAGTAATTTAGCTGAAGTTGAAATTTTTCTTTTTGCTGAGGAGTTAGTATCTACTTCACTTAATATACAATTAGAATCACCTGCTATAATTAAATTACCATTAGCAAGACTAACTATTTTATTTAAATGCAATTTGACAGTGTTTGAACCAATACCTGGAATCCAATAAATGTTTATTAAAGTATATATTTTTATTTAGTTCTATTGTGACTGAACAAAACATACCTTTGTTATCTTTGTATATTTCTAGTATTTTAGGTATGGGGAGTGTTTTATTCCATAAAATAGCTACTCCTCTTTTCTTTTCACTATGTTCTGAACTTAAGATTGAACAATATCTGGTATTTAACTTATCAATATCTGTGGATATTAGATGTGTTTCTTGTAAAAAGACAAGATGTGATTTATGTATTTTAAGATATTTGAGCAAGCTTCCTCTCTTGCAAGGATTATTTAGACCATTAATATTTATTGAAATACCCTTTAAAAGAAACATTTATATTGTGTGTTATAAATATATACAAGGTAAATCACTTGTATTCCTCTCTGGTAAGCACTAATGCTAGAAAACATGCTTATCAAATCATAGACATATTGAAGAGTCTTAAAATATGTTGCTATTGTGAACGTCATAAAAAAGAATAACATAACATTGTAACAAAACATCAATATAACAAGTCTACCAAAACCCTTCCTGGAGTTATATACTCCTAATTCGAGTAGCATATACCATTCAAATTATCCTTCTAACAAATAGCAACAATAACTCAGCTACTGTCAAAAAGTGTTATTTTCTGTAAGAAAGAAAAAAAATGTATATATTCTTCACTGTTTCCTTCCCTCTATCCCCCTTTCCCTTTTAAACTATTCATTAAATTACTATTACATTTAATATAATATATCCAATTACTATATCTGTGCTTGAAGTTCAATTATTGTTAAGCAATTACAACAGACAGGAAACATAATTAAAACTATTCATAAACTGTTTAACAATCATAGAATTACAGATAGGATTGTCATAAACATATGCTGGCATTTCTTTTTCTTATATGACATTTAGTAATTTTGTATATATGAAGTTTATGTGAAATAAATTAACAATCAATGAATGTTTCATAGTATGTATTTATGTTATTTAGTATACTTTAGCACTGTATATAAAGTTATCTGATATAGTGTAGTTTTTATATTAACTATATTTACAAATGCAGGTAGGGGATTACAAAATGAAGATTATTGTGTATTAATATGTTTTATGTATGTGTTTATATGTATGAAAGTGTTTAAACTGTTTATTTGTGTTTATATACTTATTTGCGGTGAAACCGCGGTTCAACATTCTAAAAAGACACAGTGCGACTAACCCATAAGGTTAAAGTTCATAAAAATTGTGTCACACGGTCAAGAATGATGACATCAGGATTTTTCTTCTTCCTATAATGAATGGAGCCTCTCGAGCTGGATTTCAAAGCTGTTCTGAGTAAAGTGGGAACAAATAATGCTTGAATTCTTTTTTTTTTTTAGTCTCTTGAGTCCTCGTGGAACAACTGTCAAAACTGGTATGTGAAAAAAAAAGCTGGAAAGTGCACGAGTCTCTCAGGGGTTATCAACAAGATATTAAAATGTAGATGCATCATTTAATGACTATACGCGTATTGTATGCTCAATCGCTAAAGTAATAATTATTAAACAGAAGCAGTCCCATTAATCTTGCATAGATATTAGTAATACATTAGATTCAGAATGCTTTCTACATACATCCTAGCCCTGAAAACTTAACATTATTCGTAATTACATTAACGTCCACATTCAGATCTCTCTATTTCACACAAGATCATACAAACAGCTTTCATTTCCCCTTGTCGTTCATTTAAACCAGAAGAACATTTTCAATAGTATTCTTATTAAATTTTTAAACACATTCAACATACATAACCATATTTATGGTAACAGTATTTAGTACATGAACACACATACATATTTAGTACAGTAAAAAAAGATAAAAGGGAGAAGAGAATATTACACTTACATGTGATTACAACTGTGTATTTACTTTAAAGTCTTATGTTTAGATTTAAAGTTTCATATTAATGGAGCAAATCCTTATTTCTTTAGCTTCTTTTTTTTTTCAACTGACTTCCAGTTGTCATTTTCAGCTAATCTTTTAAGACTTGCACTTGCCCATTCCATATCTTCTAGCTTTTCAATTATTTTGTTAGCATTAACAAAATTAAGGGCTGTATCTAAATCATCAAAAGTTTTGATACCATCCTGTAGAAAATTTTTTAATCTGGCTGGGAATAAAAGATGAGTTTTTATTTGTGCCTTTTTGAGTTCTTTGATTAAAGGTAGGAAAAGTTTTCTTTTTGCTACTACTGTTGAAGAGTAATCATTATCAAAATGAATGATGTTGTCATTTAATTTAATAGGAGCTTTTGCCCAAGCTGTTTTTAGCACTAGTTCTTTGTCATATGAAGATAATAATTTTACAATTACAGACTTAGGAAAGTTATTCTTACTTGTTTTAGATGAAGCAAAAGATCTGTGCGCTCTTTCAATACCATATGACAAGGCTTCTGGTAGGTCTAGTACTTCTTGTATCCACGTCTTCAGGAACTTTGACAGATTGTTTCCCTCTATGTTTTCTGGTAAGCCAAATATTCTAATGTTGTTTCTTCAAGACCGGTTTTCTAAATCATCCACTTTGGATTGTAGGTATGTATTTTGCTTTATTAGAAAGTCTATATTATTCTCATCTTTATGTACTCTACTGTCAATGTCATTTAGTGCTAATTCAATACCTGAAATTTGAGATTTTTGTAACTGCAGATCTTTGTGCATCTTTTCCATCTGTTTAGTGCAGTTTTGTTTAAAGATATCAATCTTTAAATCCATTTTATCTATTTTGGTAGATAATTCTTGTACAGTAATGAGTAAAGAATGTAAGTCCTTCTTTAGAGAAGATTCTTGATGTACTGCTTTTGATGTAGCCATTCTGTTGTCAGTGAAGATAGATATAGTATCCAAAGTATTCTTGACAGGAAAAAATCAAAATTTCTTCAGAATTTTTATATGTAGTCATAGAACTAGATGAGCAGAATTTATTACTGAAGACTGTAAGTTTCTCCAATAAGATTTACTATAAAAATTCTGTCATACAAATTTTAAACTGACAGAGCTGAAGAGAATTCCTGCTATTCAGAGCCCATCTTGGCCACGCCCCCATCATTCCCAATAATTTCTAAACTCCTCTGATTGATTCCTATAGTTATTGTGCAATATTTTACATGCCTTACTATTTATCATTTTTAACAGCAGCTTCTGTTCCAGATTTGACTAATAGAGCAGGTCTTTCACTTAGGATTCCTATGTCCCATTCTCTTTGTCTATACTCTGACATCAGTCTCTGATAGGGAAGGCAATCTCTAGCCTGCAGTTCAAATGTATCCTCGGCCTCTCTAGTTATTTGTTCCCAATACCTTTGCCAGTTTTCTTCAGTAAATTTCAGCCCCATCTTGCTTATTCTTTGTATCCTTAATTGTAGTTATCTTTATTGGCAGAATCTGCTTTCTCCATTCCTGTGTATATCAGTGTCATCTTGGTGAGGTTTTGTGAAAAATAGGGTCCACCACATGAAGGTACTCACCAAGACTTGAGGATAAATTAATTTCCACAATACTACTCTCCTTTTCTTGCTGATGTCATCTCTTCATGAGGATCCCTGTACACCAGTGTAGCTCTGCAGAGTGGAGATCCGAGGAAAAGAATCAGTGTGTACTGTTGTCATTTCGTCCTGTTTGTACTTTAGTTCCATCAGCCCTGTAAAATCATGCATGCTTCCTAAGATTTTCCATTGATTTTTCTTGGTTTCCTCCAAGTCACCTGTAACCTTTCAAGTACCACTGAGAAGCTCAGCCATTATTATCAGATTGTATTCTTCCACAGTCCTATTCTATTCCTGCTATTCTACCAGATGATATATCTCTTTTCAGCTAATTCCCACCACCAGAAATATCAGCAGATCTCCTCCTCATGACATGAAAGTGTATACTCCCTAAACCTCTCTATCTAGCTAATGCCATTTCTTCCCTGACAGCCATGGCAATTCCCTTCATATTATGAACTTTGACTGTGCTGCTGTCCTCAGTCTTCCTCCTACTCCTGGCCTCTCCTCCCAACAGTATTCACATTCTTACCCATTCACTTGTGTCTTACATCCCAATGTCAAGGATTTAGGAAACTTTCCCAACAACTGCTATACCACTATGCATCATCTACCACACCTTAAGTTTTTTTTTTATAATAGTGACCCTCGTATGATATCCATAAATTAATCTTTCACAGCATCATCATTTCAGCCCACTCACCAAAAGTATGCCCCACTCAGTGCTGGTTCTGTCTGGCTGATGTCTTACCCAGACAGGATTTGCAAGATCACTTATTCCTGACTGACCATGTATGCTACAACCAGTCAGCATTTTTTTTTTTTGCTATTCATGTTTGTTTCCTCATAAAATGTATGCTTGCAGTTCTGTTAATTTTGTACTCACTTGTGAACCAGTTATCTGTGGGACATCATTTCATTCCTTACTAAACTACGGTCTTGGCATTCACACTGCTGATCTCCAGTTCTTCATGTTTCATACTATATTGCTGTATGCTGTTGTACACTAACACAAAGCAGGTCTCTGCCTCTCTGGACTCCACTAAAAAGCCAACTAGACTTGAAATTTACCAGATTAAAATAATAAATTACCATGTAAAATGATAAATAAAAATATAAATACTATCATTACCAATTTTCTCAAATGGAAAACCAGTTGATATTGTACACTCAGTCAGTCAAGTCTCTGAATGGTACGGAATATTGCGTTTTATTGAGATTTAAAAGAACGGAACTGAAAGCAAAAAAAAATGTGTGTTAAGAATAAAAATAATAGTTTATATCTGTGCCGTTATCATCTAATTTGAAATAGGCGCTAAACTCTAGGAATTTTAGCGTGGGTTTACAACCCTCTATTTTCCCTTAGCTGTTAAGTATTTAGGATAACCCTTTTACATTTGGGGATGCCTAATTTAAGTGAATGAACTTATCAAGTCAAGGATTATTTTAGGATTTCAGTCTGCGAGTGGTTAGCTATGGGTAAATGGGCTTTAATTACTTGTAATGACTACATTTATGCTGTATGGAGTTGTTTTTTAAATGGAATGGAAGACAGACATGCAAACTGCAACACTGAGGTTATAGCATAAGCGACGCTATACTACGTCTCTCTGGCTTGCTTAAAACTTCTCATGTTCATTTAGAGACAAATACAGGCTTCCAGTTATTACTGTAAGTAGTGAGTTAACCTCTGGTAGCTGTTCATTTTGATAGCCCATCATTGCTACCAGTTAAATAATATGCTCTCTATGTCTGGGATATCTAATGGTGTATTAGTTATTTCCCCTGGGAATTTGTTTTATGTCTTATGTTGAATGTCTGTTTCAACTATCTATTAACTGTGTCCTATGTTGAATATTAGATATATTCATGTTAACTGCTACTGCTTTTACTTATTGTATTTTCTCGCCCATGTTACTGTGTATGTTCTGTACCTCTGTTTTTCCTGCTGTTTAAACCAAGCCTTGCTGTTGACCCTTGTTGTTCCAAGCCCGCCCACTGACTACAGAAGATATAAATGACAAATATTAGGACTGTAGAGTATTATTGGCTAAGATATAAGGTTTTATTGCCAACCTTTGCTGTAGAGTGTAGTGTGTTGATAACTTTTGGTTAACATATTAGTGTGTTTATGGCTAAGAAATAAGGTTTTATTGTATACCTCTGTGGTAGAGTGTTAGTGACTACCGCAGGGGGTTTCACTGCCAAGCCTTTACTTTGTTCACCTGACCTCCTACTACTGCTTACTTTTATTGTTTTGGCTACTACCCATTATTTCTCCCTCTCTCTGCTAATTGTTCACCTCTTATACTCCCTCTCACTAGAGTTCTCCCACCTCAGTACTCTCACTATAACTTTCATCTCCACTACTTATATGCTCTTTCACCTCTACATCCCCCCTTTTCCTCTCACTCTTCATAGCTAAAGCGTTTTAACCTGGTGTTCTCTCTTCCTTTCTTACAGTAAAGTGTTTTGGGTGCTCCCTCCCTGCCACAAAAACTAAAAGGAAAACCACCTTACAAACCTGAAGACACCCCTGAAGCTGACGGCTTACCAAGCCTCACATAAAAGCTTTTAGCCTAAAGCAAATGTACATGTATGTTGTTAATACCTATTTTTTTCTGAACCCCTCCGTGTGAGTTTCAGCAGCCTACCGCAGACTCCTAGCCACTATTCCACCTCCAGTCTTTTTTCCTTAGGCCGATTTTTATTTTTGACTGGAAGAACCTCTTACTTACCTCTCCTAGTTGGTATTTTCCCCGATGTCCACTAGATTGCACTATTCTACCAACTCAGTTTTTAACCTGCAAATCCCAAAAGTCTTAGACCTTTTTTGCAGTGACTATCTTCAAATTTTTCCCCCTGCTAAACTCTTAGGCAATTTTCCACCACAATAACTAATATTTATATTTTAGATAAGATAACATCCTTTTTCCCTCTATTTTACTCTCATTACTTATTTATCTAGCCATAACTTTAAAAGACAGCTGATACTTTTTTCTGCTGTACCTACCTTATTGCTCTTGCCCGCTCCGTTCGCCCTACGGCCTCACTCCACTTCCCTACCCTACCCCCAAATTCCACCCACCACTAGCACACCTAACCTTATACTTCCTTAGCCACAGCTCCAAAATTCATTGACCTATAGCTCACTTGATCTTGTTACATACTTACCTAATTAATACTAATTTACTCAACTTCCCAATTTACTCAAATTCCCAATTTACCTACCCCTTTCTTTGGATAGACACACCCTTATCTTTTGCTTCCTTAATCAGTACTCTTCATCTTTTACCCATGCCACACCTCCTACTATGGTTATCACTGTTTTACAAAGCTATCTTAACCTACTCCACATGTCCACTATCCTTACCACCCTTCTTCTATCCCACAGCCTCTCCTGCTATGAAGACCTAAGCCTTACTAAATTTCACCACCCCTTAAAACAAACAACACCTCTATCTTCTCTAGTCTTGCAAAGCCATAGTAATATTACATCCTCATCATCCTACCTGAGACCACAGTTCCATAGACTAACCCATATTAAGCATTTCTAAACCAGGAAAACTGACCCTATCTTATGTAAACTCAGGAAACCTTTACAGAATCCCCAGCATCACCTATTACTACATGGGGACATTCATCCAAACCCAGGTCCCAGCATTTCCACTCATAATTCCCAATCTTACTACCCCTCCACATCACATACCCCCACAAAAACCTCTAACTCTCTTCTCATAGCTCACCTTAATATACACAGCATAAATAATAAAAATCACCGAGCTGCATGCCCTGCTAGATTTACATTCCTTCAACATACTATGTATAACAGAAACCTGGCTCAAACCAGTTATTAAAGACAATGTTATTCTTCCACCTGGCTACAGCATCCTGAGACTAGATCATCTTAATAAAAAGGATGGTGGGGTGGCAATACTCTTCAAATCTGATTTGCAGGTCACCTCACTAGATACTTAACCACCCTCACCTAGTAATGTCGAGATCTTAATATCCAAACTCCAAGTTAATGCAAACAAATCCATATATATTATTTGCTCATACATCCCCCCCAGGTAACAATATAAATACTCTTGAAAACATCCTTAGCTGGCTCTCCACATCTTTCCCACAAGAAGCTATAATCCTTGGGGATTTTAATACTGATTGGAAATGTTGTACATCTGTAAATCCAACTACTCACATCAATCATTATGGCTTTCATCAAACCATCACCTACCCTACCAGAACCTATAAAACCTAGCAACAAACAAACCACTTTAGACTGGATATTAATTAACAGTAGTCCCCAATTATACAAAACGGGCTTACTCCCTGATGATATTAGTGTCCATTCCCTGACCTTTATATCTAGACAAAAGACCTCAATTTCCAGCCAAACTAACTTTAGAACCACACGTAACAAGAAAAATTTTAATCTAGTTAACTTTCAAGCTGAGCTTAAAGCTTGCAACTGGTCACCCCTAAAAATCCCTACCTCTTGATGAAGCAGTCTCTTACTTTAACAATAAATTCTTACAAATTCTGGAACATCATGCTCCCTCTCGCACTGTTAGAATTAGGAACAAACCTGCTCCTTGGCTCACAAAGGAGACTAGACAAAAAATGAGACTGAGAAATCAAACCTGGTCCAAAGGGAGGAAAACTAAAAACTCTACTGATCACCTAAATTTTAGACAGCTTAGAAATGCTGCAAAAAATCAATATTCCTTGATAAAAAAATTATTACCTTAAATTTCAACAGACTCAACATCAAAACCCACAAAAATTCTGGTCAGGAATAAATAAATTGCTCCACCCTGGACAAGCCAAAACACCCACCCCCTCTAATTTGACTCAAAACTCTTCTAGTCAGATTGCTGATATTTTTAACAAATTTTTCTCTGAAACAATCCAATCTTTAGCTAAAATCTTACCCCCCACACCACCTGTTACCACTACTGAGCCACCCCTTCCAACAACTTTACCCCACACTCTCCACCTCCAGCCTGTTCCTACATCCTTCATACACACCCAATTCCTTAAACTTAAACCCAGTACTCCATCAGCTGACCTTCTTCCAGCTGAATACCTGCAAATGGCAGCTGGAGTACTTGCCTTCCCAATTGCTATACTAATAAGCAGAACAATTACAGAATGTTCCATCCCATATCTATGGAAAGTCTCACACATTATACCCCTCCACACATTATACCCCTCCACAAGGGTAACTCAAATGAACTCTCCAATTTCCGCCCCATAGCCCTACTTTTCCCACTAGCAAAAATTATGGAGAGATGTATTCACCGTCAAATACTTGACTATCTTCTCCAAAACCACCTACTAGTAGACTGCCAGCATGGCTTTAGGCCATTCCATAGTACAACTACAGCACTCCTATCCTTTTCAGACTGCATTAATAAAAACCGTAACAACAACTTACTGTCCTCAGCCCTCTTTATTGACCTCTCAAAGGCATTTGACATGGTGAATCATCAACTACTGTCAGATACACTTACATCTTTTTCTTTTGACACCCAAACAGTCAAGTGGTTTAACTCCTACTTACAAAACAGACAGCAAGCAGTCCTCTGGGACAAGAAACTATCCACTCAGCTCCCTATCTCTCTTGATGTCCCTCAAGGCTCCATTCTGGGATCTCTCCTATTTACTATTTTCATTAATGATCTGAAAACATCCATTCCACAGGCCACCTGCATTCAATATGCCAACGACTCAACATTAATATGTAGCGCCTCCTCACCTGCAGAGCTTCAAACCAAGACCCAAACAGTATTTAATTTAGTAGAAAAATGGTTCCATCAACGCTGTCTCCTCCTTAACCCTAAAAAAACAAAACTATTATTATTCACTCCCACTCTAAAATCCACCACTATTAACTTTACAATCACATCCAACAATGGTACTAAAATAGCTCCCGGCATAACTACCAAACTTCTAGGTATAACAATTGATAATAATCATAACTTTGACACACATATTAACCTAACTATTAAATCAGTTAATAAAAAACTCGGTTCCCTTTATAGACTTAAACCCTTTCTCACAGCTTCAACTAGGTCTTCTATTGCCCAAACTCATCTACTTTCCACCCTTCTCTATGCCTCCCCTATTTATACAAACCTCTCCAAAAGCAATATCAAGAAATTGGCAACATCTTATAATAACATAGCCAGATTTGCCACTGGATCCCCATTTAGAACACAACACTGCCCATATCTCAAACTACTAGGTTAGCTGGAATTGCAAAGTCAGCTTCTTATACAGCATCTTACAATTATTCATAAAACTCTGCATAATCCCACACATACTCCCATACTCTGTAAGCTTGTTAGCCCATACAAAAACCTAACAACCCTACGATCTGCCAATAGAATACTAGTATCTACCTTAAAAGCCAACAACAAGTCTGGGGACCGCCTGTTCACTAACTCTGTTGGTAACATTTGGAACAAGCTTCCAACTGAACTAACATCCCTTTCATCCACTCCACTGTTTAAAAAGCAACTAAGAATCCTCCTAAACTCACAATGGTTATGCCCTTGCACTAATCCTGACTGACCATATTCACCTCATCCATGACCACCTCTGTTGGCTATTATACCTCTCGCTGTTGCTTTGTTTTTCTCTCTCTGTTAATCTACTGAAGAAATACACTTCCTATGGTACCAGTAGGCTGATAGACATGTGTGTGTGTGTGTGTGTGTGTGTGTGTGTGTGTGTGTGTGTGTGTGTGTGTGTGTGTGTGTGTGTGTGTGTGTGTGTGTGTGTGTGTGTGTATATATATATATATATATATATATATATATATATATATATATTAAACACCCTAAACAGTTTTTTGTATCTGTTTTGTATAACTATCAATGACTTGTATATTGCTTAGCATGTAATCACTTTGTAAATTTTTTTAGTAATGTCTTGGAGCTTTTCTCCCTGGCCTGCACTGAAAATGGATATATATCCAGTCGGACTATCCCGGTCAACAAATGTAAAATAAAATAAAATTAAATAAGAAAAAGTCTGCTTTTCTTTTAAGCTGAAAATGAAGATTGTTTTGACTTTTTTACCATAAATAAAACTGCACTGAAGTTGAAGATACTGTCTGCAGAGTATTGCACTGATTACATAATCTGTACACATTATGTGCCTTCGTCTTACATTCTATATTCACCTATGAACATATAACAGGGATAAGTGCTAGGCTAACTGCCCTTGTAGGCCATTATAAGCCTAGCCAATTTTCCTTTTTGTGTTTGAAATAACCTATCCCATTTGGTTAGAAATTGTCCTTACCCATCCTAGCGCATGGTCAATAATTATATATTACCCCAAATGAGAATAACTGGAATCATGCAATAGGTTATTTGAGGGGACCCATGCATGGGATAAAGTATTTTGAGCTGCCTTTGTCCATTAGTAGTTATCTACTGATTATTATTATTATTAATAATAATAATTATTATTATTATATTTTCAAAATTCCTTCTACTGTGATTGTATCCACATTGTTCATATTTCCACTAAATGGCCTAGATGTATGCCTCAATGTGCTTGCCTCTCAATTGTTTAACATCTCCTAAATACATAAGTGTTCATTTTACTTCAGTAATGTGCACAGTATGTAAAGCTGCTCTGTATCTGAAATGGATCCATTTGGATCAGTATACTACCCCTGTGAGCAAACTTTGATATTATAACTGAACACTGGACCCATTCAGCATTTCACAGTACTTGTTGAATTATATCAGTATAGTATAGTTGACAACTACCACATCGTTTAACAGGTAGAGCTGATTAGCTGAGTGGTATCTAAGTAGCAAAAAAATACAGTGAAATCTTTCAGGAGGATTTAACTCTTAGGCTTTTTCATTAATTCTATTTGTAAGGTGGACTATTGCCCCTCCCCTCCATTGATCCCACTCTCATCTTTAAAGCATGTTAGGTATATAGGAGTTTAAAGAGAATCAGTGGTAAAGTATCTATGTCTGTCTTTCTATCTGTCATCAGTGGTAAAGTATCTATGTCTGTCTTTCTATCTGTCTGTCTATCTATCTATATATCCATATCTCTATCTTTATATCTATCTACCTATCTGAATAAAGTAAGACCAAGCCATGCATGTTTACAAAGACAATGAAAAAGCAGCAATCAGCACTCAACTGCTAACCCATGTAACTTGTAACTACACTTATTTAAAATAAATAAATAAATAAATACATAAATAAATACATAAATAAATAATAAAAAAGCTGCAATGAACATGTCACTGCAGTTCTGGGTCAACATGTATACTAGATTATGTATTCTATAGTTCCCCAAATGTCAATTAAACAATTTATCTATAAATATATAAATAAATAAATAAATAGTTACATAAATATTGTTTAATAAGATCCCATCAGATAATTACATACTTTTGGATACTCTGTTAGGGAAGTAACTTTGCATGTATCTCAAAAACAGCACCACAGAGAAGAATATGAAATACTATGAAATATCTTTGATATATGTGAGTATAGGGATGTGGTTATACTAATGTGACTTTGAAAGTGAAACCTATTTTTGGCACGTTATTACATTTACATCATAGCACCACAGTTTTACTGGTCTTAGGACCACTGATTGTGAGTATCCGAGGTTTGAATCTAAGGTATAAACCATCAGAGGCAGCATTTTTTGTAATGTGGGGTTCCCTAAAGTCACTTGTTAACCTTTGAAAGAGAAACATCTGAGAAATTAAGGCAGATAGCACAAGTGATTAACTATTCAGATGGTTTGACGTTCAGATGGTAATACAAATCCTCAGAACACTTTGCAAAGAGTACTGAGGCTATGATATGTTGACAAGCTGCTGAACATGTCACATAACCAGACAGTGCTCACAAAATGAGTCTGAAAAGGTTGAATTAGTGCTCTGTCATGGTTAAAAAAAACAAATAAATAAACAGCATTCCTGTTGACTAAAAAGGATTGCTTTATGATCAGCTACCAATTTGGTTACAGTAATTAAAATAAGACGCAGGACTTTTCCCTTACTTTTTTCAGTAAGATTATCAGTTGAGACTCTTGAGGTTACTTGACAAAGCTAGCTGTCTCTGCTTCATGTATTGGGGGACCTCTCATTTACTTGCCTATTTTTTTTAAGTTGGTTTTCCGATGTTAGAGGTGATTTTAGTTTTCAAGACTATTATTGCCTGCAAACCTTTTCTTAATCACTTTTATGCTGATCAAGACCTTGTATGAATTTTTGAGGTGGTCCATGGGACAGTATTTTCTTTAGCATTTCTGTTTTTGCTGGATACAATTGATAGTGTAGAGGCAGAATATATAGGACACATTCCAGTGCTCAGTTACACAATAAATAACACATAATCAGTCATAAACAGTTGATTCTGGTGTTGAGCTTTGAAAGCTGTACCTGATAATTTTCCCACAAGATTTTAATATTTTGGCAGAGACACTGTAGAACAATGTGTTGGCCATTTAGGAATAGGTCTACAACATTACTTGAGAAGAATGCTTCAGGTTTATTAGTGCTGACCTAATCAAGAATGATGTGCTCTCACCCATTTCATGGAATTAGTCTGATATCTGTGAAATACATGTGTGCTGTCACCCAGCTCATAGGGTTGGTCTGATGTTTGTGATGTACGTGTATGCTGTAACCTAGTTCATGGGTTTGGTCTGATATCTGTGACATATGTGTGTGCTGTCACCCAGGTCCTGGGTTTGGTCTGATATCTGTGACATATGTGTGTGCTGTTACCTAGTTCATGGGTTTGGTCTGATATCTGTGACATATGTGTGTGCTGTCACCCAGGTCATGCGTTTGGTCTGATATCTGTGACATATGTGTGTGTGTGCTGTCACCCAGGTCATGGGTTTGGTCTGATGATAGGGTTGGTCTGATGTTTGTGATGTACGTGTATGCTGTAACCTAGTTCATGGGTTTGGCCTGATATCTGTGACATATGTGTATGCTGTCACCCAGGTCCTGGGTTTGGTCTGATATCTGTGACATATGTGTGTGCTGTTACCTAGTTCATGGGTTTGGTCTGATATCTGTGACATATGTGTGTGCTGTCACCCAGGTCAAGGGTTTGGTCTGATATCTGTGACATATGTGTGTGTGCTGTCATCCAGGTCACGGGTTTGGTCTAATGTTTGGGATGTATGTGTGTGCTGTCACCCAGTTCATGGGATTGGTCTGATATCTGTAACATACGTGTGTGCTGTCACCCAGGTCATGGGTTTGGTCTGATGTTTGTGATGTATGTGTGTGTTGTCAGCCAGTTCATGGGTAATATGGTCTGATATCTGTGACATATGTGCGTGTCCTGTCACCCAGGTCATGGGTTTGGTCTGATATCTGTGACATATGTGTGTGCTGTCACTCAGGTCATGGGTTTGGTCTGTTTGTGACATATGTCTGTGCTGTCACCCAGTCCATTGGTTTGGTCTGATATCTGTGGCTTACATTAATGAAACAGCAATCTGACAGTGAGTCATATAGGTTCTGTTAAAGGGTTTCATTCCAGTGTATATTAACTTCACCCATTAAAATGATATCTAGATACTCGAAATGAAGCATGATGTTAATAGTAAGCCAAATGTTGAATACACTGAGGTTTGCTGGTGGCTGGTAAGCTAGTACAACTTTCAGTGCTAGTCATTTGCAGATAAGGTATTCATTTGGGTAATCTTCATAGAGATTAATTCTGTGAGTGTCATAGTTGTGATCTTTCACTTAAAATCTAGCATTCTCTCACCCCAGACAGACTGATGTGAGGAAAGTAATAGAAACATGCATGGTTGCAAGGGATACAATCATAGAAGAGTCAGTTTTCCATACTTGTCCGAATTATATGTCAGGTTTTGGTGGAGAGTCCCTGGTACACAGCTGCTTCTCTGAGGTCTCCACTCTATCCATTTTAGCCTTTTCCATGAGCCTTCAATCTGCTTTCAGAGCATAGAGAGCCTTCTCCTGTCAAATTTATACCTTTGCGGAAGATCCTCTGATGATTAGATAATAAAGTAAAAGCTTTAATTCCTAAATATTGTATCCTAAAGATGATACACCAAAGGTGTTTCTGTTTGTTCTATCTCTAATACCAGTAAAGAAACATTTTGTTCCACCACAACAGTTTCCTTGGAGCATCAGCTGTGTCAGACATAAGATTTTGCTCATAGTCAAGTCATCTTACTATAAAATTTAAACAATATTACCATGGACATCAGAGTGCCTCCTGTGTGGAGTCTGCATGTCCTCCCTGTGGTCGAGTGACGTTTAAAGACATGCAGGTAGGTGCGTGTGTGAATGGATGTGCCTTCTTTGAAGGTTTGGCATTGGGCTGGCACCTCGGCACCATAAAAATCCACTGCAAATCATTAATGGACCAGTGACCCCTAATGGGGAAAAGCCGAAAGACATTAGTTTTTATTACCATGGACCTGGGATACTAATTTTACAGAGTTTCAGGCTGTAGGCCTTAGTATACTTTTTCTGCAAGTACTTTGTAACATGCTTCAAGTTATAGTAACCTTGTAAGCCAAATAGCAATAAAAATCATCAATTTGCCCTCTTCTATTCCTTCTTTTAGTTTAAAAACTGTATAAATGTGCAAGTTTTTTTCTGGTGCTGTTTTCTCAATTGTCTAATTCCTATTGCAATTTTTGTGTATGAGCCACAAGAAAAATATTGTACATTTCTACTTCTTGGTGGCTTCAAAAGAAAAATGATATAATAGAGTCCAGTGCCACTGTTTTCTGTATTACTTCAGGATTACAGCTTTCAGTTTATTTATTTATTTTATTATTTAAGTTTGATAACTGGACTTGTACACTGATCACAACAGACATTTGCAGGCATCAACCTAGTCACACACAATCTACTAAAATGTCTTAATCTCTTGAGCTAGTACTTTCACTGACAAGAGAATTAGTCTGTTGTCTTGGCTGTTTCCAGATTCTGACATCTCCACAGTGTACAAGACTGTTGGCAAGTAAGAGCATTGCTCTGCATGGTCTTCATCAATAATGTTCCTTAGGACCAAGAGTCATTTAATGTTCCTATTTAGCTTAGTGGAGGATATTTGCAAAGACATAGTACTCTGTACAGTCCTGTTTCTAGAAGGTTTGCTCAGCTGATTATTATGTGGAAGTGAGTCAAATACTGCTGTAGCACTATGGTGGTGTGAAGACTCTGGAAAGTAAGGTTAGAACAGGATAACATAACATGCAAATGTGACAGTCCAAGGGTATGACAGATGCATATTAACCATGCGTTCTGCTCTGGAGCCATACACTAAAACTGAAACTGTGGAGCAAGGCAGTGGGGACTGATTGTGATAGTTTTATGTTGTAGAGAGGGTCTGCTAATGCTGCAGCAGGTAAGTACTGTGGGGCTGTGTGAGTGCATATATGTGTCTGGTTTGTGTTTGTGTGAGTATGTGTTCTGTCTATATGTTTGTGTCCATGTATGGAGGCTGCCCAGGTATCTGTGAGACTGAGTTATGTATGTCAAAATCTGCATGGGAGACTCCCAGGTCTTTGTGTGATTGTGTATGCATGTCTGAATGTGTGTGTTTGTGTATGAGACTATCCAGGTGTTTCTGTGATTGTGTATGCATGTCTGAATGTGTGCGTGTGTGTGTGTGTGTGTGTGTGTGTGTGTGTGTGTGTGTGTGTGTGTGTGTGTGTGTGTGTGTGCGTGTGACTGTCTAGGTGTATGGGTGTGTGTGTGTATGTCTGTTTAGGTGCCTGTATGACTATGTATGTATGTCAGAGTGCATGTGTGTGTGTGTGTGTGTGTGTGTGTGTGTGTGTGTGTGTGTGTGTGTGTGTGTGCATGTGTACATGTGTGCATGTGCATGTGTGTGTGACTGTCCAGGTGTCTGTGTGATCATGTATGCATTTCAGAATCCATGTGTGTGTGTGTGTGTGTGTGTGTGTGTGTGTGTTTGTGTGTGTGTGTGTGTGTGTGTGTGTCTGTGTGTAAGACTGTCCAGGTGTCTGTGTGATCATGTATGCATTTCAGAATCTGTGTGTGTGTGTGTGTGTGTGTGTGTGTGTGTGTGTGTGTGTGTGTGTCTATAGTTGCCTGTGGAACAGCACTGGGTGGGTTGGTAGGCTGTTTCACTGGATTTAACGGCACATAGATAAGCCACTAATCAAGTTTTTCTCCATGGTACTAGTTTTCTCTATAGCACTAAAGAGTGCAACAGTGAAGCACTATTAGCTGTGCACAGTTAGCTTCTTTGAATACCCCTTTGAATGTGGTAAACATTTGAGCTTGTTTTTTGATTTAGGGAATGAAATTTAATTAAATTATAAAAACTTGCTGCAGATTTCTAAATGTTGATTACTAGGCAGTCATGAAGGAGCTACTTATTAGTTTATTGATGTAACTAGATGAGAGAAGTTTGCTAGTTTCAACAGTCCTTAAGAAGCATTCAGAGTTAAACAATTAATCAATAAATACTCTAAATGCTAAGGCCTTTCTTTTTTATTCAGCAGTGAATATAACATTCCTAAGGGTGCGTTAAACAAAATTCTGCATCTTGTTAATTAACTTGTGTTTTCTTTTCAAAAGTTGTCTACATTTGAGCTTGTTTTTTGATTTAGGGAATGAAATTTAATTAAATTATAAAAACTTGCTGCAGATTTCTAAATGTTGATTACTAGGCAGTCATGAAGGAGCTACTTATTAGTTTATTGATGTAACTAGATGAGAGAAGTTTGCTAGTTTCAACAGTCCTTAAGAAGCATTCAGAGCTAAACAATTAATCAATAAATACTCTAAATGCTAAGGCCTTTCTTTTTTATTCAGCAGTGAATATAACATTCCTAAGGGTGCATTAAACAAAATTCTGCATCTTGTTAATTAACTTGTGTTTTCTTTTCAAAAGTTGTCTACATTGCCAGTCCAGTTACAAGTGATGAAAAAAGAAGTATACAAGCAGAAAGCTTAAGCTGGGAATGCTATTACTGATTGGAATTTAGTTCCAGTGCCATGGCTTGTATGACATGCTACTTCATTTTTCCATTTACCTGCACACCACATTCCTGCAGTTCCTTACCAATGCATATTAACATTTTGCAGTAGCAAATGTTTGTTTTCCACTTATAATTTTTCCAGTGATATATGCCATACAAAGCACTCAGGTAATTTTCCGCTTTCATTTTTTGGAAAAAAGGAATGAAACAGCAACTGTGACTTATAATTAGATGAGTACTTTCATTCCTTTAATTCATATACAAAACTTTTCAGGTCAAGGAAACAAAAGGACAAGCTGCCAATAAGTACATAGAAAAAAATGCACATAGTAGTATTTAACATCAATAATGAATTAATTCATTCATTCATTAATTCATTCGTTCATGAATTAATCAATTGATTGAGTGATTACCCTCTAAAGTTAAAGTGGTATAACAGATAATAAACACTGGAAATAAAAAGCATATACACATAAAATTTTGTTGAATACAAAAAAAAAATCTTTTACATACATATATTTTTATGCAGTCTAATATGTCAGAAGTTTATACTATGAAGTTAATAGATTTTTAAGTAATCTCTGATTGATTAAGTTCTTTTTTCTGATGTTAGGGAGTGTTTATATATTTGAAGTTTTCAAATTTTAAGTAGTCAACATAATTTTGTGTATATATGCTTTTTATTTCCAAGGTTTATTATCTGTCATGCCACTTTAAGAATTTTAGAGGGTAATCAATCAATCACTCAATCAATCAATTATTTAATTTATTAATTCATTATTAATTGAAGTTACATAGCTACAGTACTATATGCATTTTTTTCTATGTATTTATTGGCGGCTTGTACTTTTGTTACTTTGATCTGAAGAAGTTCTGTATATGAAGTAAGGAACGAAAGCGCTTATCTAATTATAAAACACAGTTGCTGCTACCTTCCTTTTTTTTGAACTTTTGTTATTTTAAAGTTCATTGGTTCTTTTGCTGTGAGGTATCTGCTTTCATTTTTTCTGATATTGGTTATACTAGTTCTGCTAGCCTGAGAATGACAAGATCAGTACGTTGCAAGTTGCACCTGTACATTTATGTTATGCAGCATTAAAAGGCAAGGGTCATTGTAGGATTACAGCCCACCGGTGGCTAGCTGAACCATGATACATACATGACTATTTACACAACCTAAAAAGAAACTCTGCTAAATCTCATCTTCTCCCTCAACAATAACACAATAAACAATATGCTAAAAATACAGTTGGGAAGACTTCATTGCACCACTCCCACCTTTGTATAACAGGTTATAGATCACTCAAATATGAAGTCAGAGGAAAAGATCATTTTTGTCACATTTCTCAATGGCACTTTAGGATGTCTGCATCTGTATTTCAGGCAAATCAACTATTAGTTGTGCCTGTGATAAATTCTGATTCAGAGACCACAAGACCAGGAATTAGAAACTCACAGCACTAATGTCAAACAGCAGCAGTGATATACATCTCCACTGGAGCCAGCGACAACTAATATTTTAATCTGTGGCCTCAAAACATGTTTCTTTTTACTTTTCTGGCAAAATTTCTTGTAAACCTAGACAGATTTATTGACTAAAGTTAATGACAGAAATAGTCATGCATTTAAAGCATATGTATACATTCATGTATCATAAGCATTACTCCCCCCACAGTTTTTCTGCCTGGCAATTGAACATCTTGCAGCCATAGAAATCATGCTGCTTTATAAAGGTTGCCCACATCTGCACTATATAGGACGCATAAGCTGTTTATAACACACTGCATGGTGGCTATGCTCAGTGTTGCATTTTATCCAACAACAAATCAAGCAATACTAAGACACAGGCAAGCAGTGAGTAGCAAGATTTATGGTTAGAGATACAAGGTATATACACCTTGTACACTGATACCACTGTTGCTTTAGCTGACTCATGTAATTGGTGCAAATATTGCACTTTGCTTTTTTTGCAATTTAATTTGTATTTCATTTTAAAAAGCTTGAACAGATGCCTGCAGAACAGCTCAGTGGGTGCTACTCCCAATTGGATGCCACTAACATATCACATTATGGGGGAACAGTGTCTCACAGAGAAAAAGTGGCTGAACTAAGGCATCCTGAAACTAAGTGATGCTCAGTGAAGTTGCCACTGAACCTTTGTGAATCATAAAGTGGTGTTTAGTGTTAGGCAAGCAGTTTGGCAAAGCCTAATGCCAAACAACAAAGAAGGTTTTAAAAATTACAGAGTATGCAATTTCAGTCTGACTATGGCATCTTTCTAAGAACTACATTTTGGAACAAAAAAACAAAAAAATCATATACCTCCTAAAAGATCAGAACGAAGTATTTCTTGAAAGACTTTTTGAAACTAGCATATAAATAATTTGTAGTTGCTGTCAGGCTTTATTTGAACTGAAGGAAATTTCAGTTGCTTCATTTTTGCAGGAAAACTGCCAAGAAAAAAATGTCTCTGGCCAAGCAAAAGCATTTTTAAACCATGTCATAAGGAATAGTATGCTTACTATGTTCTGCTAGTATAAACCCTTTTGGTTTTGCATAATGTTCCTTTAAGGATTTGTTTTAGTTTTGGCTGTAAAAAAGTTGCATACTAATAATAATAGCGCTAAATAAATGCATGAGTACTCCAATAAGAATTTTTCATAATTAATCTTTTTTAGCCAAAAATCAGAATGTACCATTCTGATGACTAAATATTTAAATTGCTGTGGTCATTTTTGTATTTATGCATTGTAACTGCAGGAGTATGACATTTACTCAACGGACAATTGTTATACAAAAAATAGCTGGATGACAGATTTACAATAGTAAAATAAGCAGATTACAAATAGTAGTTATTTTTCAAGTTTCAAAAAAGATATTCCTGAGTCTCAATACTTCTTCTAGTAGCTGAAAAGTAAATCTGTTTATGATCTGGCATTTGCCCTGGCTCTCTAGATGTTGGAATGAGAAAGAGAAATTTGTTTCTGTGCTTGTACACCACTTAAAGTTAACTGTAAGCTTTATAATGCTACAAATCTGGAGGTCCTTACCAACACCAGCAACTGCCCTGCTTCTTCTGCTATGTCACAAGTAGTAGACTGAAACTTATCCTGTTCCACTTAGCTCTAGGAAGTTCTTTCCATGAGAAAAGCAGATGATATGTGTACTTATGCGCAGAAGAATGGCCCCACTAATGCTGTTTTGCCTGGGAGAAAAGTTTAATTATTCAGCATATGCACTATCAAGTTTCAAACTCCTCACCGTACTCTACTTATGCATTGAATGTTTCAAAAAGTATCTTTTGAATGTCCTGAAAACTATTGTGTTACCTTCTTCAGTCTTACTTAATTATATAAGAGGTTCATCAGTTTTATATGTCACTGCTCTCCAAGAAAAAATGTCAATACCTGCTTGAGAAATTAAGGATCTTTCCTGAACCAACAACCCAAGCAACTGCTTTTTATAATTATGGGTGAGATTCAGCATGTATCTGCCCAAACACTTAGCACAACTTGAATAATCACAATGCTTTCTACCCAGAAGATGAAGGGGTTAAATGGTATGAACTAAACTGACCATCCCCTATCCTTGTACCTCTTCTCGATATCATACATGTTACAGAGTGGTGTTCTCTGCCTTGCATACAGACCCTCAACAGACAGTATATCCTCAGTTCTTTATACAAGGTCCAGTGGTGGCATAAACGCTCACTCAAGACATCTTAATCTTTTCTACAACATAAGCACAGCATGGTGAAGGAATAGACATGTATCAAAGAGAATACCCACTTCTTTGGAACTGTCTTCCCCTCCCTATAAAGCAAAGTACTTCCCTTACTCTATTCAAATGTAATCCTGATAAATGGATGCAAGCAGGAAATATACTCCTGATTTAGCACCCTTGGTTCTTATGGATAGGAGTAACATGTTCTTTCTGGCTTTGGGTTATTTGTACTTAAATTACAAGGGTGAAAAATTTCATGGGAATGCAGGGCTAGCCTTTTAAAGATCTTCATGGATCAATAGCCTAGGTGAGTACCTATGAACCTATGAACAAGGGGAATTAATAGCCAAGTACAAGATGTCATTTTAAGTTGTGATTCATAAACTATAACCATTAAGTGCAAACATCTAGTGAGCTGCAACAAGTTCTAACACTTAGTTCCTGCCATCATTCCAATGCCTGATTAATAACAATAATAATAATAATAATAATAATAATAATAATAATAATAATAATAATAATAATAATAATAATAATAATAATAATAATAATAATAATAATAATAATTTCCAGCTCCTTTGTAGTCCTAAGCTATATTTATTGTTTGATGTTATGAACCTAGATTTCTGACAATCTACTTAGGTTTTGCTTGTGTGCCCTATCTGTCATTCTGAGCATACTATGAGCTCCTTGTGTAGTCTGGCTCATGCCTACCTTTACATCCATTTAATGGTGGAGAGGTGCTCACTAACATGGTGGTAGCTGTTTTTGGCTATCATGGAAATCAATTACTAGTGAGGGCATCATCTGAAGTCTTACTTGTAAATAACAAAAAATGCTAAGTTTTAGCCAAGTAGTATGGAACAATAGAACACTGAGCTGCTTTTTAAGTTCTTTCTAATTCGAGCTTACATCACCTCATACTGTTGGGCTAAGGTCATATACTTATAAATGCATAACTTCCCATTGTCTCTGTAAGCAGTTAACACTTTTTTGTTTTAATCACTGTGCAGAATTATAGAGTATCTTGGTATACCAATACACAGTTTTGGAACCAGTTATCTCTGCTGGCCCTCCAGCTACAGATGCATATGGCAGTTAGTATAGTGGATTAAAGGCCATAGTCTGATAATGATCTCCTTCCTGTAGTCCAGAGTATCATTGCAAGTCACTTAACCAGGCTGTGGTCAGGGTCACTTAGGAAAACTGGGCTAGACTATTCAATTTTCCATACTATATGCTTAGTATTTTATGTATTTATTTCACATTTATTTACCAGGGAGGTCCGACTGGGCTAGTAGCCCATTTTCAGTTGAGGCCTGGGACAAAAGCTCCACATTAAGACAGTGTAGAAATAACAATAATAATAATGCAGTAATATAAATGAAGAGAAAATAAAATAAAAGTACAGTTTCAAGTTAATAATTTTGGTTACAAGAGTTAAAGTTGATACTTACATTATCAGATATATAGAACATGATTTATAGGAAGCTAGTATACAATGTTCATCATTTACAAAAAGAAAATGAGAGATTTTAACACGGATTCAGGTGAACAGATAATACTAGTAAGGAGGCTGATTAGAGAGAGCAGGGAGTTGTTTTGTTGTTTAGCAAGATTGTAGTTCTATTTGTGGTTGATTGATTAAATTGATAGACACAGGATAAGAAGATACTACAGTTTGGGAAGGCACATGGGATAAAAAATTCGTTCAGTCTAGTGAGGAGCAGGAGCAGGACCTATGAACCGCATAATCCCTGTGAATCAGAATCTTGCCTTCCACAATCTTGCATGGCTTGCCATGGAGATGTTGGGGGAGGAGCTGCGACTTGAAGGTAATTATCAATTAATAAGTATGACTTTCACAGCGCAGGCATGAACTGGTAGGGAAAGAGTTGTTTTTGTGACTGTGGATAGAGATTCCCTCCAACACCAATCATAAGCATGCAGCATGCATGTAAGTAAGCATGTGCAAAAGTGCAAATTAGCAACATGAGAATTGCAGGAGCCAAAACAAGAGGCCCCTGGCAATGCTTTTAAGCAGGTTTATTTATTAAAATTGGTAGGAAATGTAAATACAGGAAAATTTGAAAGGGGAAAGAGTAAGCAGAAGACCACAGGTAAGTGGTGAGAGTAGGAAGGCGAGGAAGGGTATATTTTTGGGCGGAGATGTTCCCCTCTTTTTAAGAAGGACATATTGGGAAGGATGTGAGAGGAAGGCAGGGGATGGACAGAGAGTACAGGTATAAAAGAAGTGGCATGCAAACAAACATTAAACATAGGCAAAGAATAATAGTGGAGGTGCTGACACAAAAGAGGGGTTGACAATGGATACAGACAAAGGGAGGACAAATGGTGATGGGAATGATTGAACACAAACAGAGGAGGAAGTTGACACACAAGGAAATGGAACATCAGGATGGGGATAGGATAGGTAGCTGCATTCTGACCTCATTGCATGGATTAGATGCAAAAAGTGGTCAGTCACCACTGTGACTGTTGTCACTACTGGACCTTGTGTCAGGTGGTGGAGAAGGCAGTGTCAGGCAGCTGTGCAACTCTGTTAGCTGCACTAGTTCCCTCTCCAGGCAGTCAATGTAGGCTTCAAGACACCAGTCTATGAACTGCCACATCACCTCCTCCAGCTCCTATCAGGTGATGAACTTTGTCCCACTGGCAACATCACTATAGGAAACTACAGCTATCCCTCTGGTTTACTGACAACCAGCAGCCACTGTGGATACCCCTAGATCACCTGCTGCCACAAGACCTCCACAACCTGATGGAGAGGCAGGCCTGGAGCTAGATAATAAGCTGGCAGGTGATGAATTGTCCCAATGGTAGACTGGGGACTGTGGCAGATGCTGCACAAAAGAACAAAAATCACATTGCTTTCCTGACTACATCTGATAATTGCTGTTACAGGTACCTATATGTGGCACCTGACAGGGATGCTATAATCCATACTGATACGGCTCAATAGGTATAGAAACTTAAATGTCCATTTTGCATGATGTGTGCACAGGGGTGCAGTTGCAATGTACTCTTGGCCAAGACTTGGGATGGGCTAAACTGGCAGGATTTGATGTTGGTGAAAACAGGTCAAGAAGTGTGTGTGTAGTCATCCCTCTAAGTACGTTGCATGAGGCAGGGAGAAATTCCTGTTATGTGGACAAGGGCAGTGCTAGTATGTATGTAGCCCAGCATGAACATGGTTCCAGAGTATAAAAAATAAACCACAAGGCAATTAAAAAAAGCAACTTTTGAAACTCTCTTTGTGTAGGTAAGGGGAGGGGTGCTATGTTTCCCTCGCTCCTGCTACTGAGATATATATATATATATATATATATATATATATATATATATATATATATATATATATATATATATATATATATATATATATATGTATATATACACACACACACACACACACACACACACACACACACACACACACACACACATACATATATACTAATTCCAAGGTCACTGTATCTCAGAGTAGATAGATTACCTTAATGGAGCGTACCCACATATCTCATCTCTCCCTCTCTCTCTCTCTCTATATATATATATATATATATATATATATATATATATATATATATATCACAAAGTCGACTTTCATATGGCTGAGACCATATGATCGACTTTCGGAAAGCCAACCAAGTAAAGTAAACACAAAAAACACACCAAACACTTACCTAAAAACTGTTAGCATGGGGGGCTAATGCCCCCTGCACCCCCCAGTAACTTAAATATACCAACTCCAAGATTGCACTACAGTGCGGAAGAGGGAAATTTTCCCATTCCGCACTGTACGGAGATAGTGGTTCCCCATGGTCAGCTTTTCAAAAGTCGATCATATGGTCTCGGCCATATGAATTTTGACTTTGTGAAAAGTCGATCATGTGAAGGGGACCGATATATATATATATATATATATATATATATATATATATATATATATATATATATATATATATTACCCCCACATTCATTCTTGTAGTTGCCCTGCCCTAATGAACTCTGTTATGGTCTCTGGAATTTCACCAGTCATTATTTGGTATTTATTTATGCTTTTGTTAACCAGGTTAGTCCTACTAGGCTAATAGTCTCTTTTCAGGGGAGGTGGTATTTATACTACTTGGAGAAATTTGTCCAGGACATCAGGGAACTTTTCCATATCATTATTGTTCTGAGTGGAACTCATTTTGGGAGAGCACTTCCTGTTTCTGTTCCAGGCACAGAGGTGGTGAGAGAAACAGGAGGCAGATGAAGAGAGAAGGAGATGATGGATTAGTGTTGAAAGAAATGAAGGAGAAAGCAAATAGTGAGACAGAGAATGTGTACAGGATTCTGAGGAAATATTTCAAAGTTTGATGTAGATGAGTCACTAAATGAGGGATATAAAATTGCAACCCTTCAGTTAGGAGAATTTCAGGATGACTTACTTAAACAAAATGGTGGTGCAGAGAGTGAGCCAAGAAATGAAGGGGATGTTTTCTGGGGGGACATTGTGGAGAAAGTACAAAAGGAGGATGCAGAGACAATCCTGAAGAATAGTGGTGAGATATAAAATAAAACATATGCAGAGAAAGTGAAAGAAAGTAAAGTGGAGTAGCAGAAAAGAAGGCAGAAGAAAATGAAAAACAGAAGTACATGGTTAGGATTCAAAGTAAAGAAGACAAAGAAATGGACAGGTATGAAGTGTGGGACAATTTTATGGATCCTTTGGGTATAAAAGCACATGAGGTGAGAGCATTTATTATTATTAACAAAGAAACATTTTTGACATTATATCTGAGACTATTTTTCAATGGAAATTTTTCTTGGAGAATATAAAAAAAGAAAGACTGTAACCCATGGAATCTTTATCTGATAAAAATATTTACCAGGGAACAAACAATCAGATTCATGTACAATTTTGAACTAAGGTAGAAAGAGATACTTTTAAAGGACATTTGAAAGCTTTATGTAAAGAGATACTGGCCATTGCAAAAGTTTATAACAAAAAGGTTTTATGGACTGGTGGCTTGGAAATTAATACTGTGTTAAAACAGAAAGAGAAAAATGTAATCATATACCAAGCATGATAAATGAGGAGGTAACTGGGTGTTGTAAAATACTGGAGACAACCCAAAAGATGTTTTTGTTTGTGGAAAAGAAGGGCATTTGATAAGTAACTGTGACAAAAAAATGTTATATTTATGAGGAAATGGGACATGATGCAAAAAGTGTGAATTGAAATGTTATAAATGTAACAAAATTGAACATTTACGGATGGATTGGAAAACTGAAAATAAGAGTAAGGAAAAAGAAAAAGAGAAGAAATGTTTGAAGTAGTAGAAATAGAAGAAAAATTAGATGAGAAAATAAAGAGGAGATAAAAGAAGGCTCTGAAGTAAGTTATCAAGAAGATATAAATTGAGTGGTAGTACAAGGCAAAAAAATCTATTGGAAAAGGGTAAAAGACAGAAAAAATCTAAAGGGATAAGTACAAAAGAAAAAAGGAAATGGATGAAAAACAATATATACAGCTGAAGACGGGTTTGGTATAATGGTTAATATCACACTAAAAATGTAAAAATGTAGAAAACACAACAGTCTGTAGAGACTCCAACAAAAAAAGCAAACTACAGTGAGTGTGATTAAATGATAAATGGAACTAAGTATAAACACGCAAAAAAATTTAACTTTTAGCCCTTTCATTTTAATATTCTAAAAACTTCATCAGAATAATATCAACCAATTTAAAACACAATTTAAACAGTTTAGGTAGTTATTTGCATAAATTATGTGACAGCCTAGCCCCCCACAACTGATCCAAATCTTAAAGCAACATTAAATAAAAAGGATTAACATTTCAGACATGAAAGATGCAAAACAACATACATAAAAAAAATTTAATATATAAGGGATGAAATGTTTTCAACATAAAGGTTCACCTTTCAAGTGCCCTTAACTTTAAAAGGCAACTTATTGATACATGGTGATTCAGTCCAGTGATGGTCACTTTTGTTAGAGAAATGTGAACTCTGTTGGCAAATATGTCTAAATGCAAGTGTATACATTTTTTATGTACATTTTTTATACATGTAACATGGATATGATTATATATGGATATTATAAGAACAGAAATAAAAATATATTAAAAGACTAGATAAAAAGTATGTTACATGGGTTATATGGAATAAAAGAATAAATGAAATTATGTTTAATGTTAAATGGATTTTTGCAACAATAGTACGTAAAATCAGATGGTGGTTATAGAAAAGGGAGTGGGAGTCTAACAAGGATGAAAATTTAGTATGATTGTATAAACATACATGTGTATATATGTGCCACCATCTCAAGCAGATGGGGCCTCATTTTAACATCTCATTCAAAGGACGGCATACTCAAGAGTACAAATACAGAATCCCCCCTTATGCTGCACTGCAGTGCCAGCAATCAATCCACCTGGTGGGGGAATAGAACCTACAGCCTTCTACACCAAAGGTAAGGGGGCTTTGCTTCACTGAAACTGTATTAAGTAGAGTAAAGTAAATAAGTAGAATAAAAGCCAATAGTCAGTGCTGGAGGTATGGAGAGGAGGAGTCTGATCAGCTTCCTACATGGTCATTGATGCAAGGTAACTGAAGGAACCATGGATAAAAGTGAATGAGCTATGAAGTAGATTCATTGGATCAGAAGTGTCTGAGGCCAGAAATAGGGGTTCTTTGGTGAAACAAGTAAGGATGAAAGGTGGTCCAGAGAAGAAGGAGTTATTTTAAATGGTCATTTTAGCATGGGTTAAGAATCCATTTGGTCAGCAGTAGCAATAAGGTAGAGCTGAAGTGGCTGTGAGGAGGAGACTCAAGGCCTGGTTAACTCAGATGCTTAGATGTCAGAAAGGGCAGAACAAGGAGGTGATAGGAAAGAAGACATGGGTGTATTGATTAAATAGGCTAGATATGAGGTGGCAGAAATAGAGTGGAAAAACAACAAATGGAACACATTGTGTACAATTACTGTAAGGGACTGAGGAGGCCCCACACTGGCTGGTACAGGGATGGAAAAGTTTTGAGTTCTGAGCGAACAACACTGATCTTGTTGTTTTGTAGTATTGTGTTGTAAACTGAATGCAGTATTTAAAAATTCACTTCCTTTCTCTCTCTAAACATACACATATATACATATATATATATATATATATATATATATATATATATAAATATATATGTATGTATATATCTATTGAAAGTATGAAACTGCATTGGCCTACCGATCACAATGTTGATCCTAAATGCCAAATCTGTACTATCAAAAGAGCAGTCAGTGTGAAAATGAATACATTGACACCCGTAGTTCGATGTGTTCGACAGAGCAGGAGGTGATGTCACTCACCCATGCTACGCACCTTACTGTACTGTTACACTCTACAGTCAACAGTACATTTCTGTCACTATTCTGCAGGGGGGCAAGCTCTTCTGCACCCCCACATGTGGGGGCAGCCCCCCACACCCCCTGCAAATTATATATACCAACTCTGAGATCACACTACAGTGAAGAAATGGGTTAATTCCCTCTTCCTCACTCTACCACGATTTCCACTCAGAATGCCGAACTCAGATACTTAAACTACACTATCCATTTGCTGTAGTGTACTTGATGTTTTCTGGTTCGGCATTCTGCCCATTGGAAAACTGCCTTTCGACAATGTCACACTCAACCGACTGCCATTTGGACACATGATAGTAAACCTAGACACATATAAATATATATATATATATATATATATATATATAAAATATATGGAAGCACTTATTTTTGTTGAAGTTCAATGTTGTCGACAGCTTTTTTTCAATACACTTTGGCTGACAAAATAGATAGTTGTCAATTGTGCAAGATCTCAGTAATAACGTGTTAGGAAATATGCCCTTCCCTTTTTATTGCATGATCTAGGAGTTGAAATTTACAGGTGGTGGCGGGAGTTGCCCTTGCAAAAAAATAAATAAATACATTTTTGGTTTGCATGCTCTAAGGTAGTGTTCCAGACCATGCGCAGTTTGTTGTTGACAATTCTGTGTTGACTATACTTTGTTGACATCTTGCATATGGATGTTAACAGTAGGAAGCACTCCATATACTCACACACACACACACACACACACACACACACACACACACACACACACACACACACACACACACACACACACACACATATATAGATATAGCTATAGATACACATACCTCTCAACCTCTTATTGCAAGAAATATGGACAAAGCTTAAAATAATGGGGTGACTTAGGCCCCAAAACAGGGACAGATTTTAAATATTGCACTTATAGACTAAAAAGTTGGTAGAATAACAGGCTTTGTGTTAGCATGTATTTTCCAAAGAACTTGAAGTCTGAAACAGAAATGCATGTCATTATTTAGTGACTTCGATACTCAAACATTTCATATGATTATAGGAGGTTACTAGGCTATTGGCCCTGAGGCCCTTATAAGCCTAGCCAAGAGTTTAGCCCATGTTTAGACAAATCAGTACCTGATGCCCCTGTCCAGCAGGGACATGCGTGGAATCCCAGGGGTATACTTTCTGTTTCCCATCCAGTTATCCAGGTTGTGCTTAAAAAGGGTTAAAGAGGTATTCTGCTTGATGTGGAGAGGGAGTCTATTCCATAGATGGGGGAGTCTCTGGGACACAAATCTGTTCTGCCAACAAGTCTTGTTGATGTCACAGACCAGGTTGAGGAAGTGCCTGTGGGTTACTCGAGTGGAGCTTAACTTGCGGATATGCAGCAGTCCCATTAAGGTGGGGTCCATGATCACCTTGTACGCCAGACAGAGGCCACCTCTGAGGAGTCTGTATGAAACCAAGAAGAAGCATAGGACTTTTAGCTTCTCTATGTATGGTAGATGTACAGCCACTTCATCTCTAAAATCTGGAACTCCTTTCCAGCCCACATTATAAATAACAGCTCCACCACCCAATTCAAAAAACGACTCAAAACACACTTCCTGAATCACAGATTATGTACCTGTACTACCCCTGGATAGTAACTCATATGTCTCTGTTTTCCAACAACTAGGGTAACAGCTTATCTACTGCTTTTGTAATGTCTGCCTGGGTTAATAGTATCACTGAACACTGTAAAGAAACCTAAAGGACAGAGTATGTCTCTCATTTGTAGAAATGAGTTATGGAAGTTATCTACTCTATCTTCCTGCTATACTTGCTGTTAAACACCTCTGTAACATGTATATATTAATGTAGCCTGTGAATGTTAGCAAATACACTCTTTGGTTAACTCACTATCTTATATGTACTATACTTCTATATGAAGTATAAAGATTGTGTACTCTGTACTTTGTTTAATTGAACCTTTTGGTTGACATGTCTTTCTCTTGTTAATGATTTTACTGCTCTGGAGCTTTTCTCCCCAGGCCTCCACTGAAAATGGACATATATCCAGTTGGACTCTCCCAGTAAAAAAAATGTAAAATAAATAAATAAATAAAAAAATAAAATGTTTGAGGCCCTGGATTCTCCTGGTGAGGAACCTCTGTGGTCTCTCCAGGTGCTGCATGTGCTTTGCAAGGTACATGCTAAAAGGGGCATTGTACTCAATAATGGGCCTTATAAGGGAAGAATACAGGGATGTTATGACCTCCTTGTCCCTGGGGGAGATACCCTTACTTATGAGGTGGGCCATGTTGAAGGCTTTCCATACAGTGGAAGAAACATGGTGATCAAAAGTCAGATTGCTATCAACCTGAGTGCCCAAATCCTTCACAACTGAATGAGAGCTTAGGACATTGTTATTAATGTGATAATGTGTGGGGACGTCACTCTCCCTAAAGGGGATGATGATGTATTTGTTGGTATTCAGCTTGAGGCCATGTTTCTGGCATCAGTCATTTGTCAGAGTGACACTCGCTTGGAGGATGTCCACATCACTAGTGGAATTGATGACAACACCCAGCTTGCAGTCATCTGCAAACTTGGTCAGCAATAGCCTACTGGTTTTGGTCTGCACCTCAGAAAAGTATATCCCAAATAACAGAGGCCCCAAGACTGGACCCTGGGGTACGCCACTTGTTACAGATCTACTGCTTGAGGTGGCTTCCCCTATTTTGACTATGTGGGTTCTATGAGTGAACCAGTTTGCTACCCATCTGGTAACATGTGGATTGATACCGAGTTCATAGGTTCATAGGTTCATAGGTAAGTACTAGGCTATCTGTCCATGGGCATTTATAAGCCTAGCCACAGAGTGATGGCTTTCGCCTCCCCATTAGATTAGTAACCTGGGCCTCTGTCAACAGGGCTCCTGAAGTGATCCCAGGGTAGAACTTACAATTACCCATCCATTCATCAAGATTTCTCTTGAAGAGGGTCAGAGAGGAGCTCTGTCGAATATGGATTGGGATTCTATTCCAGAGTGAGGGGAGTCGCTGGGACAGGAATCTATCCCTCCAGCATGTCCTGTTTATTGTTGTACATAGGTTCAAGTCGCTAGAATGTGTGGTTTTGAGGGATCTCGTTTTTTTGAGGTGAAGCATGTCCATTAGTTCAGGGTTTGACATGGCCCTATAGGTCAGGCATCGGTCACCTCTCAGCAGACGGTAAGCGACTGAGAAGAGCTGGAGCTTTTTTAGTCGTGCTTCATAGGGTAATTGTTTAAGGCCCTTAATCCTCTTAGTGAGGTACTTCTGTGTTCTTTCTAGTTGTTGCAGGTGTCTAGGGAGGTACATCCCAAATGGGGCATTGTACTCTATTATGGGCCTAATGAGTGAGGAGTAAAGGGGCACAATCACCTCCTTGGATCTGGATGAGAAACCCTTTGTGATCAGGTGTGCCACATAGAAGGATTTCCTGACCATTTTGGCTAAGTGGTTATCAAAGGAGAGCATGCTATCTACTTGGTACCCAGGTCCCTAATTACTTCTTCTGTACTTAGTGGATTCCCATCTATGTGGTAGTTTGTAGGTACTTTGTTTTTCCCAAATGGGATTACTATGCATTTTTTGGCATTTAGCTTGAGGCCGTGACTTTGACACCAGGTGTTTGTCTGTGTGAGACCCTTTTGCAGGATGTCTGTGTCAGCTGGCGAGTCAATTATTGCACCCAATTTACAGTCATCTGCGAACTTGGTTAGCCACAGTCCCTCCGCCTTTGCCTGTACTTCAGAGAAATATATATCGAACAGGAGGGGTCCCAGGACTGAGCCCTGTGGGACTCTGCTTGTGACTGGTTTAGAGCCAGACATGGCACCTGCCACTCTTACCGTGTGGGTTCTGCCTGAGAGCCAATTGGCATCCCATCTCATGACATGGGGGTTGATATTTAAGCTGGTGAGTTTGTCTATGATTCCTGAGAGTGGGATGGTGTTGAATGCCTTAGCGAGGTCCAGATATGCTGTGTGGACCACCTTTCCTTCATCTATGGCCTTGGTGACTGATTTGAAGAAGTCGACCAAGTTCAGGAGGCAAGATCTGCCTTTAACAAAGCTAAACTGGGTGGTGTCCAGTGTCTGGAGGTTCCCAATGTCCCTGTTAATGAGCTCCATGATAATGCATTCCATGGCTTAGCAGACCAAGCTAGTCAAGCTTATAGGGCGATAGTTCCCAGGGTCAGTTGTGGCACCACCTTTGTGGAGTGGTACGACTGTTGCTGTACGCCATTCTTTGGGTACATAGCCTGTAGAGAGGCTGAGTTTGAATAGTGATTTGAGATGGGGGGTTAGTTCATTTTGAAGCTCGTGTAAGACACAACCTGGGATAGCATCTGGTCTCATTGATGCTGTGTTTTTGGCCTTTGCAAGGGTTGTCTTTACTTGTGTGTCTGAGATATCTGGAGCGCCACATTCTTCTGGGATGGGTGCTAGCCCCTTTGGTGGAGGGGGGGTGAAGTTTGCACTGAACTTGTCAGCCAGGATGTTGGCAATGTCGGTTGGTTCAGTGTATTTATGGCCATTATGCACTAGCTCGAATCATATCTGAGAGTTTGCCCCTAGACTCTTGACATAGTTAAAGAAGGCATTGTGGTTATCCTTAGAGTCATTGGCTATTTTTCTTTCGAAGTTGGCCTTGGATGATTTAATGAGGGAGCGCAGTTTTTTGCTGATGTTAATCAGGGATGCCTTCTTATTTTGGGATATTGTTCTATCTTGCAGGAGTTTCCTCCTTCTGTTGTAAAGTTTATTTATGGCCAGGGTCCACCAGACTGGCTTCCTCGTTTTTGAGGAGTTGGTCTTAGTTTTACTTGGGATGGCTCGGTCCATGCATTCTTGAAGGTGTTCATAGAATGCACTTGTAAAGGATTCTGCCGATGGGTCATCATTTTCCATTTGATTGGGAGCTTTGAAACTTCCCACCTCTGTCTTGAGGAGTGTGAATTTGGCTTTAGAGAAGTTTTTTACCTTGATTTCCTTGACTGGGGGGGGGTCGGGATGTGGATGTCCAGTGTGATTAGTTTGTGATCTGATCTTACCAATGACGAGTTTACCTCAGGTGTGGAACATAGGTTCCCCATGTTGGTGATGACCAGGTCCAGTATGTTGTCACCTCTTGTGGGAGTGGTGACCAGCTGTTCAAGGGCGTTTGAATTTATAAACTCAAGGAAGCATTGGGCTAGGGCGTTTGAGCTTGAGTAGTTTTCCCAGTCAATGTTTGGATAGTTGAAGTCACCCAGTAGCATGGCAGAATCTTCATACTTTCTAATGTTCTCAGGAATGCTGCGTGAGGGTCCTGAGACAAGGTGGGAGATCTGTAGCAAGCTATAAATTGAACAGTCAATTTACCCACTGTCAATTGCACTTGGATGGTCTCAGATTCCACGTGCTGTGCTACTAACCTGGAGGCGTGGGTGTTCTTGATGAATATGGACACCCCCTCCTTTTGTGTTCCAGTCCTGGTTTTGGGACTTAAAGGTATGGTAGGAGTTATAGCCTGGTAGTGCTGGGGTGCTCTCTGGAGCCTTAAACCAGGTTTCTGTCACTGCACATACGTCAATTTCTTCCATACTAAGGAGAGCCTTGAGTGCGTGCATTTTGAGGTTTAGACTTCTGGCGTTGAGCAGCATTACCCTCAGTTTTTGTTTATTATTGTTGTTTATGAAGGCGGGTTTGTTTTTTGAGCCTTGCCTAAAAAAGGCAGTATTGGGGCGGCAAGAGTCTTGGCCAGTATTCGAAAGCCCAGGGGCGACAGGTGCAAGCCGTCTCTGGCGAAGCAATGTGGCTTGTCAAACATGTCGTCCCAGGCTGACAAGAATTGGATCCCCTTTGAATGACACCAGTAGTTTAACCAATTGTTGAAACTGATCATTTTTTCTTCGTATGCTGGCATCATTTTGGGTGAGGGCAGGATGCTACTCAGAGTCAGAATCATACCAGCCTGGGTTACATGGTCAGAGAGCTCCTCTATGTCTCTTTTGATGTAGTCCAGGGAGGTACATCTCAGGTCATTTATGCCAACATGTACAATGACAGAGTCATATTTGTACTTGTTGTGGAGTGACCTGAGTGCATGTGTTATGTGGCGGATTCTGGCACCTGACAGGCAGCTTACGGTAACCTTCTCATTGTTCAGTCTAGTGAGTGGGACGTCTGTGTGCCTGATGATAGAATCACCGATTACTAGTGTGTTAGGTGTGTTATTTAGCCTTAGGGGCTGTTTTTGCTTGGCACACTGATGTTGTGATGTATGTGTTACCTGGTTTCTGTTGTGGGGTGGGGGTTGCTTGGGTGTATGCTTAGGAGGTCTCTGTTGTTTAGGCAGGTTCTTAATTAGAGCCTCCGAGTATGTTTTTGTGTATTTCTGGGAGTTGTTTTCTGGTGCAGCTATGGCTGGTCTATGTGAGTCTGGTAATGTGGTGCTAGTGTTGCCCTTCTCCCTGCAACTGGTTGATCCAGTCGTGGGTTGAGAGAGCTTAGCCTCCAGTTTGGCTATGTAGCTACATCTCTCACATATGTTTGTGTTGGTTGGGAGGAGGAGGTGGTTGTCTGTGTAAATGAGGCAATTGTAACATTGCCTCAGGATGCCCAGATTCACAAGCTGGACCAGAGAGCCCACCTGAAGCTGTCCCTTGAACATGCCTGAATAGATGGTTTGGACTGTATTGCTGATTGGATGAGTAAAGAGCCTTATACTTCCTGAGTATAGGGCTGAAGTGTAAGCTGTAAGCTAGTGCTAGTTTTAGTGAGCTTTAGTAAGTGCCGGTCTTAAATTGCCTTATTTCTAGTGTTGGGTTGAAGTGTTTCAAGTTTCAAGGGAAAAACTGAAGTGCAAACTTCGTGGAGCCTGGAATAGTTTAACTGCAGCTAAACAATGCTGCGCGGTGTGCAAACCCGCGCAAAACCACGCTAAGCAGTTTTTATACAAGGGAGATCAAAAAGGATAGAAATTAGCCGAAAATGGCCAATGAGCTACAAGTTGCTGGGCTGGGACCACTCCTACAGGGACAGATAAGCTGCTCAGAGTTCCCTCTCTCACAGTGAACAAGGAAGCCACCTAATTATCCAAGTATGATATGGGAAACACAGGAACCTTTACCACAGTCCTGGATTCAGCAAAGCCTGAAAACTGGATTAGAATAGTTCAGAAAGGCGGGAAAACAAGGACTTTTTTTGTGTTTCTTTTTTTCAGAAACAACAGAAATGCAGAGCTTAAATTACTTTAAATAAACAGAGGAGGCTAGCGCACTTGAGTGTGTGTAGTCTGTGACTGTGTTACAGGTAACTTAAATGCAAAAATGACAAACAGCAAGTTTTTTTCAAGTGCAACAAAGAAATAAGTACAGTAAGCAATGCAGATATCACTAGGGATCCACAGAAGCACTGAAAAGCCGCGTTTTAGGCGGAATTAGCGTTTCAGGGAAACAACAAGCAAAAACAATAAAATCAAGTCCAAAGTCTCTCTTTTGTCTCTCGGCCGCTTGTAGGATTCTGCAGGGCACCATGAAGAGCTTGCTGAGCTGTATACAAGTGCAAAACTGCACTAAGTGGTTTTTATACCAGGGAGATCAAAAAGGATAGAAATTAGCCCAAAATGGCCAATGAGCTACAAGTTGCTGGGCTGGGACCACTCCTACAGGGACAGATAGGCTGCTCAGAGTTCCCTCTCTCACAGTGAAAAAGGAAGCCACCTAATTATCCAAGTATGATATGGGCAACACAGGAACCTTTACCACAGTCCTAGATTCAGCAAAGCCTGAAAACTGGACTAGAATAGTTCAGAAAGGCGGGAAAACAAGGAATTTTTTTCTGTTTTTTTTTTTCACAAACAACAGAAATGCAGAGCTTAAATTACTTTAAATACACAGAGGAGGCTAGCGCACTTGAGTGTGTAGCCTGTGACTGTGTTACAGGTAACTTAAATGCAAAAATGACAAACAGCAAGTTTTTTTCAAGTGCAACAAAGAAATAAGTATAGTAAACAATGCAGATATCACTAGGGATCCACAGAAGCGCTGAAAAGCCATATTTTAGGCGGAATTAGCGTTTCAGGGAAACAACAAGCAAAAACAATACTTAATCAAGTCCAAAGTCTCTCTTTTGTCTCTCGGCCACTTGTAGGACTCTGCAGGGTACCACAAGGAGCTTGCTGAGCTGTATACAAGTGCAAAACTGCACTAAGCGGTTTTTATACCAGGGAGATCAAAAAGGATAGAAATTAGCCCAAAATGGTCAATGAGCTACAAGTTGCTGGGCTGGGACCACTCCTACAGGGACAGATAGGCTGCTCAGAGTTCCCTCTCTCACAGTGAACAAGGAAGCCGCTTAACTATCCAAGTATGTTATGGGCAACACAGGAACCTTTACCACAGTCCTGGATTCAGCAAAGCCTGAAAACTTGACGAGACTAGTTCGGAAAGGTGGAAAACAAGGAATGTTTTTGTGTTTTTTTTCAGAAACAACAGAAATGCAGAGCTTAAATTACTTTAAATACACAGAGGAGGCTAGGGCACTTGAGTGTGTAGCCTGCGACTGTGTTACCGGTAACTTAAATGCAAAAACAACAAACAGTAACTTTTTTCAAGTGCAACAAAGAAATAAGTACAGTAAGCAATGCAGATATCACTAGGGATCCACAGAAGTGCTGAAAAGCCACGTTTTAGGTGGAATTAGCATTTCAGGGAAACAACAAGCAAAAAAAATACTTACTCAAGTCTATGATCCCTCTTTTGTCTCTCAGCTGCTTGTAGGACCCTGCAGGGCACCACGAGGAGCCTGCTGAGCTGTATACAAGGAAGCCACCTAACTATCCAAGTATGATATGGGCAACACAGGAACCTTTACCTCAGTCCTGGATTTAGCAAAGCCTGAAAACTGGACTAGACTAGTTCAGAAAGGCGGGAAAACAAGGAATTTTTTGTGTTTTTTTATTTTTTTTTTTTTTTAGAAACAGAAATGCAGAGCATAAATTACTTTAACTACACAGAGGAGGCTAGCACACTTGAGTGTGTAGTCTGCGACTGTGTTACAGGTAACTTAAATACAAAAACGACAAACAGTAACTTTTTTTCAAGTGAAACAAGGAAATAAGTACAGTAAGCAATGCAGATATCACTAGGGATCCACAGAAGCGTTGAAAAGCTGCATTTTAGGTGGAATTAGCGTTTCAGGGAAATAACAAACAAACAAACAACAAGCATACAAACAAAGCTAGATTCAGCATGCCTGGATCTATTCTATGCTACAGCAACCAAGGTGTACCAATTTCAGTAAGAAACAGTTCAAATATAGTTGAGAGAGTTTATCTATTATGCTTGAGTGAGGAATCGTGTCAAAGGCTCTGGACAGGTCAAGGTAGGCAGTGTGCACTGTCTTCCCCTCATCCATGGCTTTGGTGACTGTCTCAAAGAAGTTGACCAAATTTAGCAGACATGACCTCCCCTTGATGAAGCCAAACTGTGCGGGATCAAGTGTTTGGAGGTTGCCAGTGTCCTTGTTAATGAGGTCTATGGTAATCCATTCCATGGCCTTGCAGATCAGGCTAGTTAGGCTGATGGTTCTATAATTAACCAGATCGGTGGCTGCTCCACCTTTGTGTAAAGGGATGGCAGTGGCTGTCCTTCACTCAGCTGGGATAATGACAGTGGCTGTCCTCCACTCAGATGGGATGAAGCCAGTACTCTGGCTTTGGTTGAATAGGGTGTCTAATGGTGCTGCAAATTCCTGCCTGAGTTCATGTAGGATGCAGTCTGGGATGTTACTAGGTCCCATGGAGGCTGTATTTTTTGCATTTGAGAGAGCAGTGATGACCTGTTCCCTAGATATAAGAGGAAGGGAGCAGGTACTGGGGATGTCCTGTTTTTCTTATGGGGGACAGAGGGGTAAAGTTTTCGTTGAATCTGTCAGCCAGCAGGTTTGCTATATATACAGCATTTGTATATGTGGTGCCCTTGACATCAGTTCTGAACAGATCTGGGTGCTTCCTTTGAGGTTGCAGACACATGTGAAGAAGGCATTATGACTGTCTCTAGTAGATGTGGCCAATTTGGACTCAAAGTTTGCTTTGGAGGATTTCACTAATGCTCTTATTTGCTTGTTCAGGCTAAACAGACATTGCTTCTATTTGGGCACCTGCTCCTTCTTGGTCTTGGACAGCAATTTTTTCTTTTTTTTATAGAGTTTATTTATTGCAGATGTCCACCAGACAGGTTTACTTTTCCTTGCAGAGGATGATTTAGTCCTGTCAGGTATTCCTGATTCCATGCATTAATATAAATGCTCGTATAGTGCTTTGGTGTAGCTTTGGATATTAGTGCCATTTCCTATGGGGGGGGGGGGCTATGAAGCTATTTATGCCATCCCTCAGGAGGCTGTAATCAGCTTTGGAGAAGTTTTTATGTCTGATCTTTGGTAGAGGGGGGGTTGGGGGAAATGTTGACTTCAAAAATGACCACTTTGTGGTCAGATCTTACCAGAGAGGATGATACTATAGGGATGCTGTAGTGGTTACTAATGTTGGTTAATACCAAGTCCAAGATATCATCACACCTTGTGGGAGTATTGACTAGCTGTTCCAAGGCATTTGCATTGACCAAATCAAGGAATCTCTGGGAATTTTTGTTCTGGCATAAGTAGTTCTTTCAGTCTATGTTTGGGAAGTCAAAATCACCAAGGATCAGGTTGAATCTTGATAGATTTGAACAGGCCTAAATAGGTGGATTGGGCATCTTGAGTCAGACTTGAGGGCCGGTAGCTAGCTATGATTTGAATAGGGGTCATGTCAATGGTTAACTGCACCTAGAGTGTCTCCTGTGTGTCATACTGTTTGACCAGCCTGGTGGTGTGTATGTCTTTAATGTATATTGAAACTCCACCTCCTTTGACTTTACTGCCCACAGTCTGAGGTCTGAATGTATGATAGGATGAGTAACCAGGTAAGGCTGGGGTGCTCTCAGCAGCTTTGATCCAGGTTTCTGTGACTGCAGTGATGTCAACATTTTCCAGGATTAGGAATGCTTGCAATGAGTGCAGTTTCATATTTAGACTCCTAGCATTTAGCAGCATGACCTTTAATTTGTGTTTTGTTGAAAATTTTATGTTAGTAGTTTTAACCTCATCACTTTTCCTAAAAAAGGCACCATAGGGGAGGCAGGTACAGGTAACTTAAATGCAAAAATGACAAACAGCAAGTTTTTTTCAAGTGCAACAAAGAAATAAGTACAGTAAGCAATGCAGATATCACTAGGGATCCACAGAAGCACTGAAAAGCCGCGTTTTAGGCAGAATTAGCGTTTCAGGGAAACAACAAGCAAAAACAATACTTAATCAAGTCCAAAGTCTCTCTTTTGTCTCTCGGCTGCTTGTAGGACTCTGCAGGGCACCATGAGGAGCTTGCTGAGCTGTATACAAGTGCAAAACTGCACTAAGCGGTTTTTATACCAGGGAGATCAAAAAGGATAGAAATTAGACCAAAATGGCCAATGAGCTACAAGTTGCTGGGCTGGGACCACTCCTACAAGGACAGATAGGCTGCTCAGAGTTCCCTCTCTCACAGTGAACAAGGAAGCCACCTAATTATCCAAGTATAATATGGGCAACACAGGAACCTTTACCACAGTCCTGGATTCAGCAAAGCCTGAAAACTTGACTAGACTAGTTCAGAAAGGCGGAAAACAAGGAATTTTTTTGTGGTTTTTTTTTCAGAAACAACAGAAATGCAGAGCTTAAATTACTTTAAATAGGCAGAGGAGGTTAGCACACTTGAGTGTGTAGCCTGCGACTGTGTTACAGGTAACTTAAATACAAAAACGACAAACAGTAACTTATTTTCAAGTGAAACAAGGAAATAAGTACAGTAAGCAATGCAGATATCACTAGGGATCCACAGAAGTGCTGAAAAGCCGCATTTTAGGTGAAATTAGCGTTTCAGGAAAATAACAAGCAAACAGACAACAAGCATACAAACAAAGCTAGATGCAGCAGGCCTGGATCTAGTCTATGCTACAGCAAACAAGGTGTACCAATTTTAGTAAGAAACAGTTCAAATATAGTTGAGAGAGTTTATCTATTATGCCTGAGTGAGGAATAGCGTCAAAGGCTTTGGACAAGTCAAGGTAGGCAGTCAATGTGCACTGTCTTCCCCTCATCCATGGCTTTGGTGACTGTCTCAAAGAAGTTGACCAAATTTAGCAGACATGACCTCCCCTTGATGAAGCCAAACTGTGCGGGATCAAGTGTTTGGAGTTTGCCAGTGTCCTTGTTAATGAGGTCTATGGTAATCCATTCCATGGCCTTGCAGATCAGGCTAGTTAGGCTGATGGGTCTATAATTTCCCAGATCGGTGGATGCTCCACCTTTGTGTAAAGGGATGGCAGTGGCTGTCCTCCACTCAGATGGGATGAAGCCAGTACTCTGGCTTTGGTTGAATAGGGTGTCTAATGGTGCTGCAAGTTCCTGCCTGAATTCATGTAGGATGCAGTCTGGGATGTTATTGGGTCCCATGGAGGCTGTATTTTTTTGCATTTGAGAGAGCAGTGATGACCTGTTCCCTAGATATAAGAGGAAGGGAGCAGGTACTGGGGATGTCCTGTTTTTCTTATGGGGGACAGAGGGGTAAAGTTTTCATTGAATCTGTCAGCCAGCAGGTTTGCTATATATACAGCATTTGTATATGTGGTGTCCTTGACATCAGTTCTGAACAGATCTGGGTGCTTCCTTTGAGGTTGCAGACACATGTGAAGAAGGCATTATGACTGTCTCTAGTAGATGTGGCCAATTTGGACTCAAAGTTTGCTTTGGAGGATTTCACTAATGCTCTTATTTGCTTGTTCAGGCTAAACAGACATTGCTTCTAATTGGGCACCTGCTCCTTCTTGGTCTTGGACAGCAAATTTTACTTTTTGTTATAGAGTTTATTTATTGTAGATGTCCACCAGACAGGTTTACTTTTCCTTGCAGAGGATGATTTAGTCCTGTCAGGTATTCCTGATTCCATGCATTAATATAAATGCTTGTATAGTGCTTTGGTGTAGCTTTGGATATTAGTGTCATTTCCTACTGGGGGACGGGCTGTGAAGCTATTTATGCCATCCCTCAGGAGGCTGTAATCAGCTTTGGAGAAGTTTTTATGTCTGATCCTAGCTAGACGGGGGTTGGGGGAAATGTTGACTTCAAAAATGACCACTTTGTAGTCAGATCTTACCAGAGAGGATGATACTATAGGGATGCTGTAGTGGTTACTAATGTTGGTTAATACCAAGTCCAAGATATTATCACCCCTTGTGGGAGTATTGACTAGCTGTTCCAAGGCATTTGCATTGACAAAATCAAGGAATCTCTGGGCATTTTTGTTCTGGCATAAGTAGTTCTTTCAGTCTATGTTTGGGAAGTTAAAATCACCAAGGATCAGGTTGAATCTTGATAGATTTGAACAGGTCCAAATAGGTGGATTGGGCATCTTGAGTCAGATTTGGGGGCCGGTAGCTAGCTATGATTTGAATAGGGGTCATGTCAATGGTTAACTGCACCTGGAGTGTCTCCTGTGTGTCATACTGTTTGACCAGCCTGGTGGTGTGTATGTCTTTAATGTATATTGAAACTCCACCTCCTTTGGCTTTACTGCCCACAGTCTGAGGTCTGAATGTATGATAGGATGAGTAATCAGGTAAGGCTGGGGTGCTCTCAGCAGCTTTGATCCGAGTTTCTGTGACTGCAGTGATGTCAACATTTTTCAGGATTAGGAATGCTTGCAATGAGTGCAGTTTCATATTTAGACTCTTAGCATTTAGCAGCATGACCTTTAATTTGTGTTTTGTTGAAAATTTTATGTTAGTAGTTTTAACCTCATCACTTTTCCTAAAAAAGGCACCATAGGGGAGGCAGGTACAAGTAACTTAAATGCAAAAATGACAAACAGCAAGTTTTTTTCAAGTGCAACAAAGAAATAAGTACAGTAAACAATGCAGATATCACTAGGGATCCACAGAAGTGCTGAAAAGCCATGTTTTAGGCAGAATTAGCGTTTCAGGGAAACAACAAGCAAAAACAATACTTAATCAAGTCCAAAGTCTCTCTTTTGTCTCTCGGCCGCTTGTAGGACTCTGCAGGGCACCATGAGGAGCTTGCTGAGCTGTATACAAGTGCAAAACTGCACTAAGCGTTTTTTATACCAGGGAGATTAAAAAGGATAGAAATTAGCCCAAAATGGCCAATGAGCTACAAGTTGCTGGGCTGGGACCACTCCTACAGGGACAGATAGGCTGCTCAGAGTTCCCTCTCTCACAGTGAACAAGGAAGCCACCTAATTATCCAAGTATAATATGGGCAACACAGGAACCTTTACCACAGTCCTGGATTCAGCAATGTCTGAAAACTGGACTAGAATAGTTCAGAAAGGCGGGAAAACAAGGAATTTTTTTCTTTTTTTTTTCACAAACAACAGAAATGCAGAGCTTAAATTACTTTAAATACACAGAGGAGGCTAGCGCACTTGAGTGTGTAGCCTTTGACTGTGTTACAGGTAACTTAAATGCAAAAACGACAAACAGCAACTTTTTTTCACGTGCAACAAAGAAATAAGTACAGTAAGCAATGCAGATATCACTAGGGATCCACAGAAGCACTGAAAAGCCGCATTTTAGGTGGAATTAACGTTTCAGGGAAACTACAAGCAAAAACAATACTTCATCAAGTCCAAAGTCTCTCTTTTGTCTCTCGGCCACTTGTAGGACTCTGCAGGGCACCACAAGGAGCTTGCTGAGCTGTATACAAGTGCAAAACTGCACTAAGCGGTTTTTATACCAGGAAGATCAAAAAGGATAGAAATTAACCCAAAATGGCCAATGAGCTACAAGTTGCTGGGCTGGGACCACTTCTACAGGGACAGATAGGCTGCTCAGAGTTCCCTCTCTCACAGTGAACAAGGAAGCCACCTAACTATCCAAGTATGATATGGGCAACACAGGAACCTTTTCCACAGTCCTGGATTCAGCAAAGCCTGAAAACTTGACTAGACTAGTTCAGAAAGGCGGAAAACAAGGAATTTGTTTGTGTTTTTTTTCAGAAACAACAGAAATGCAAAGCTTAAATTACTTTAAATACACAGAGGAGGCTAGCGCACTTGAGTGTGTAGCCTGCGACTGTGTTACTGGTAACTTAAATGCAAAAGTGACAAACAGTAAATTTTTTCAAGTGCAACAAAGAAATAAGTACAGTAAGCAATGCAGATATCACTAGGGATCCATAGAAGCGCTGAAAAGCCGCGTTTTAGGTGGAATTAGCGTTTCAGGGAAACAACAAGCAAAAACAATACTTTATCAAGTCTAAAGTCCCTCTTTTGTCTCTCGTCCCGCTTGTAGGACCCTGCAGGGCACCACGAGGAGCCTGCTGAGCTGTATACAAGGAAGCCACCTAACTATCCAAGTATGATATGGGCAACACAGGAACCTTTACCTCAGTCCTGGATTTAGCAAAGCCTGAAAACTGGACTAGACTAGTTCAGAAAGACGGGAAAACAAGGAATTTTTTTGTGTATTTTTATTTATTTATTTTTTATTTATTTTTTTAGAACAGAAATGCAGAGCTTAAATTACTTTAAATACACAGAGGAGGCTAGCGCACTTGAGTGTGTAGCCTGCGACTGTGTTACAGGTAACTTAAATACAAAGACGACAAACAGTAACTTTTTTTCAAGTGAAACAAGGAAATAAGTACAGTAAGCAATGCAGATATCACTAGGGATCCACAGAAGCACTGAAAAGCCGCATTTTAGGTGGAATTAGCATTTCAGGGAAATAACAAGCAAACAAACAACAAGCATACAAACAAAGCTAGATTCAGCAGGCCTGGATCTAGTCTATGCTACAGCAAACAAGGTGTACCAATTTCAGTAAGAAACAGTTCAAATATAGTTGAGAGAGTTTATCTATTATGCCTGAGTGAGGAATAGTGTCAAAGGCTTTGGACAGGTCAAGGTAGGCAGTGTGCACTGTCTTCCCCTCATCCATGGCTTTGGTAACTGTCTCAAAGATGCTGACCAAATTTAGCAGACATGACCTCCCCTTGATGAAGCCAAACTGTGCAGGATCAAGTGTTTGGAGGTTGCCAGTGTCCTTGTTAATGAGGTCTATGGTAATCCATTCCATGGCCTTGCAGATCAGGCTAGTTAGGCTGATGGGTCTATAATTTCCCAGATCAGTGGATGCTCCATCTTTGTGTAAAGGGATGGCAGTGGCTGTCCTCCACTCAGATGGGATGAAGCCAATACTCTGGCTTTGGTTGAATAGGGTGTCTAATGGTGCTGCAAGTTCCTGCCTGAGTTCACGTAGGATGCAGTCTGGGATGTTATTGGGTCCCATGGAGGCTGTATTTTTTTACATTTGAGAGAGCAGTGATGACCTGTTCCCTAGATATAAGAGGAAGGGAGCAGGTACTGGGGATGTCCTGTTTTTCTTATGGGGGACAGAGGGGTAATGTTTTCGTTGAGTCTGTCAGCCAGCAGGTTTGCTATACATACAGCATTTGTATATGGGGTGTCCTTGACATCAGTTCTGAACAGATCTGGGTGCTTCCTTTGAGGTTGCAGACACATGTGAAGAAGGCATTATGACTGTCTCTAGTAGATGTGGCCAATTTGGACTCAAAGTTTGCTTTGGAGGATTTCACTAATGCTCTTATTTGCTTGTTCAGGCTAAACAGACATTGCTTCTAATTGGGCACCTGCTCCTTCTTGGTCTTGGACAGCAAATTTTTCTTTTTGTTATAGAGTTTATTTATTGCAGATGTCCACCAGACAGGTTTACTGTTCCTTGCAGAGGATGATTTAGTCCTGTCAGGTATTCCTGATTCCATGCATTAATATAAATGCTCGTGTAGTGCTTTGGTGTAGCTTTGGATATTAGTGCCATTTCCTACGGGGGGAGGGGCTGTGAAGCTATTTATGCCATCCCTCAGGAGGCTGTAATCAGCTTTGGAGAAGTTTTTATGTCTGATCCTAGCTAGAGGTGGTTGGGGAAATGTTGACTTCAAAAATGACCACTTTGTGGTCAGATCTTACCAGAGAGGATGATACTATAGGGATGCTGTAGTGGTTACTAATGTTGGTTAATACCAAGTCCAAGATATTATCACCCTTTGTGGGAGTATTGACTAGCTGTTCCAAGGCATTTACATTGACAAAATCAAGGAATCTCTGGGCATTTTTGTTCTGGCATAAGTAGTTCTTTCTATCTATGTTTGGGAAGTTAAAATCACCCAGGATCAGGTTGAATCTTGATAGATTTGAACAGGTCCAAATAGGTGGATTGGGCATCTTGAGTCAGACTTGGGGGCCGGTAGCTAGCTATGATTTGAATAGGGGTCATGTCAATGGTTAACTGTACCTGGAGTGTCTCCTGTGTGTCATACTGTTTGATCAGCCTGGTGGTGTGTATGTCTTTAATGTATATTGAAACTCCACCTCCTTTGGCTTTACTGCCCACAGTCTGAGGTCTGAATGTATGATAGGATGAGTAACCAGGTAAGGCTGGGGTGCTGTCAGCAGCTTTAGGTTCATAGGTTCATAGGTTCATACTAGGCTATCTGCAATAGGGCATTTATAAGCCTAGCCAGAATGTGTTTCGCTTTCGCCACCCATTTTAAATTTATTTTGCTATGCCCTTTTGCGAGGTTAGTATACTGTGCCTCTGTCTAACAGTGACACAGAAGTGATAACCGGGGTGAACCTTTGATCCAGGTTTCTGTGACTGCAGTGATGTCAACATTTTCCAGGATTAGGAATGCTTGCAATGAGTGCAGTTTCATATTTAGACTCCTAGCATTTAGCAGCATGACCTTTAATTTGTGTTTTGTTGAAAATTTTATGTTAGTAGTTTTAACCTCATCACTTTTCCTAATAAAGGCACCATAGGGGAGGCAAGAGCCTTTCCAGAAGCCTGAAGCCCAAGTGAGACAGATTCAGGCCATCTCTGGCAAAGCATTAGGGTCTGTTGATCATATCTTCCCTGGTTGTCAGGTACTGGATCCCCTGGAATGACACCAGAAACTAAGCCAATTGTTAAAGCAATCATTTTCTGTTTGTATTGAGGCATCATTCTGGGTGATGGCAGAATACTGCTTAAAGCTGGGGACATACCTGCTTGGAACACATAATCAGTGAGCTCAATCATGTCTCTCTTCATATAGCCCAGAGAGGTATGTCTCAAGTCATTCACTCCAACATGGACTATGACAGAGTCATAACAGTACCTGTTGTTGAGAGACTTGAGTGAGTGTGTGATATGGTGGATTCTGGCACCTGACGGACAACTAACCGTGACTTTCTCCTTATCCAGACTGGTGAGAGGCACATCTGTGTGTCTCACAATGGCGTCTCCTATGACTAATGTTTTGGGTTTATGGTGAAGCCTTAGTGGCTATGAGGCACAGGTGTGTGGACCACGCATGGTATGTGGTGTGGAGGGCTGTGGAGATCACGTGTGTTTCTGCCTCGGAGGTCTCCTTTGTTTGGGTACGTTTATGTGGAGGACCTCTGCATATGTAGGTGTGTGTTGTGTAGGTGTGGGTGGTGATTGAGGTGTAGTGATTGTGCTGACAATCTTTTCAGTGCCAGATATACTGGCTTGAGGGAGACAAAGCTTGGACTCTAGGTTCCTAATGTAATTGCATCTCTCAGAAATGGTGCTCCTAGGTGGTAGTAGTAGATAGTTGTCCATGTACATGAGGCAGTTACTACACTGTCTCAGGATGCCATATCAACCAGACTGGCAGGAGAAACTGCAGCAAATTGTCCATCCATATTTGTCAGAATCTGAGGGAGAAAGGCCAGGGACAGCTAAGGGGTGGGCCTAAAGCCCAAGTGCTTAAACCAAAACTAAGAGCTTAGAATAGCACTTAAGAATAACACTTAACCATTTAGACAGGCTATAAACAAGCAGTAATAAATGCAACAGAAAAGATGCAGTTGAACACTTTATCAAACAGTTAGCAAGTAGCAGGAAAAAGTAAAGCAAGATGAAGTAACAGTAGTAGGAAGAAACACAAATTAGAAAAATATAAGCAGCTGAATAAGGTGTCTTTTTTTTCATTTGCCAGAAAACCACAAATTTTACGATTATTACCCCCAAAATATGAGACAAAAATCAGGACATTCAGCAAAAATCTGGAGACTTGAGATTTATATATAAACGTTTAATAAAAAGACTGCATACAACAAAAAGAAATTGTACATTTTAGTATTGTGTACTTTTTACTTTGGGTTCTAATAGATAAAATATTTTCATAGTTTCATAGTTAGTAGCTAGGCTATCTGCCTGCTTGGGTTGCAAGCCCTAAGCCAAGAGATGGCTTTAAGCCACCCCATGTAGTGGTACTAAAGTGTATAACTGTGCCTTTCTAGTCTTGACACATTGAAGACCACATATTAATTAATATTAATTATGTGTGCCTCTGTTATACTATACAGAGGTGTACCTGCATACCATATATCTGGGTTTCTTGCATCTGTTTTTTGAACATCTGTTTGGGTGATCCCGTCTGGGTGATATTATGTTTTTTATGTTGTTTTTTTTGCTGCTGTGGTTTCCATTTTTTTTTATTTTCAGCTTATAATGTTAGTGTTTGCACAATCTCATACACAACAGTCATACATTATTATTATTATGCCACCTTGTAGTCACAAAAGCATTGGTATATCAAAAAGGAAAAAAAGCCAAAAAGCAGGGATGCAGAAGAAGAAAATATTCCAATAGTTTTATTCCAAAACAACCCAGAAAGCTTTCGGAAACAGTTCCTGTTTAATAACCAGTAAACATCCAGTAACCATCATATCATCAGACAGACACACATCAAACACACTTCATTTTCCATTTAATTAATGATAAGACATATAAAAATACAAAACCATAGAACAGATTTATAGAATAAGCTCATAAAACTTATAAAAACTTTTTAAGATAAGATAGAAAAAACATGGAATTCATTTCATGTCTTATTATTTCATATATTTTTTCAACATCATTTTTTTCGGGGATCTCTGCTTCTTTAACTAACTGGCTTTGTCAGGGCATTCAAATGTATTATCCACCCATAATATATATCCCGCATAATCCATAGAATTAAAGAATTATTCAGACCACCACCCTTTTATGTTTTATGCCGTATCAATAGGAATCTAGTCATGGGTCACTCCATCATATGTTTCGTATGTTTAGCTAGGAGGAGGTTTAGTAAACTACAGAACACACCAGTTGGGACCAGTTGGCCACACAGTGCCAACATCCTGGATCTGGTGCTCATCAGTATGAAGGGGACCACTGTAGCACCGCCACTGTGAGGTCTTCCCCGGGTGAGATCTGACCACAGATTGGTCTCATTCGAAGTAACTATCACCTTTAACTCCACTCTATTAGCAACTAATCTTAATGAACTGTACTTACCTATGTTTAAAGAGGTAAGTTTTCTGGAACTGCCTATCATGTACAAGATGGAGTCTCACTGATTGGTCTGGGCCATAATAACATCCTTCTTGTGGACCTGTAAATTTATGCAATATAGAATTTCCTCCATTTTTGTTTTATGGATTTCCTGCATTGTGTTTTCCTCTTTTCATACTTACATTGTATGCCAGACTTTTTACCTCTTTTTTTGAAAGCATGACAATGAACCATAATCAGAGATCAGATGGCTTAGTGGATAAGGACTTTGCCTCCCATGCACAACGACAAGGTTTGATCCTGAACTCCGACCAATGCCTGTTTGGAGCTTGCATGGTCTCCCTGTGTCTCTGTGGGGTTTCTCCCATGTCTGAAAAACATGCTGAGTGTTTCCATCTCAAACTCACCAATGAATGGAGCTGTGGGCAACAGCACAGACTCAACAAGGTGCCCTATAGGAGGAAGAGTTGTACAGACCAACTGCTTTGGACATCTACTGTGGTGCGCGGTGTCCTCAAGATACGAGAACACAGATCACAGACTAAGCGATGTGGCAGGGCTAGCCATTCGGTGTAAAATATGGCTCTAGGTGATTTGGTCATGTTGACTAATGCCACCAAAAATGGGCATGGGTTGAGGAACTGGCCTGCTCTGTCTGTCCCACCCCAGGGGCCCTTGCTAATATATGCCCCAATTGGCCAGTGTGTGCCCACCATAAAGTCCAGAAGCCCTGGGTCAATAAGCTACTGGCTGGCTGGTGTCAAGTTGCCCAACTTGGGGTACTTGGGATAGCTCTCTTGATTGAAAGCTGGATGTAAAACCAACCAACCTGCCAAACATGAACTGAGAATTTCTATGCTTAATGTAGGTTCACTGACAGGATGCAGCTTGTAAGTAGATGACACGATGATATGGAGGAGACTGGACATCATATGTATCCAACTTGGCTTGGGATCCAGAGTTTACTACTAAGGTGGAGGGCAGGCTAGAAATGGTGTAGGAATTGTGGTGAGAGAGAGGCTTCAGAAGGCAGTAATGGATATCATCAGAATTAATGACAGACTCATGGCAGTCAGACTCCAGTGTAATTATATGTGTATTCATAATTTCAGCATATGCCCCACAGCAGGGTTACGATAGTGAGGAAAAGAGTGCATTCAGACAGCAGTTGCAGGACCTACTAGATAAGATAAAGCAGAACAGTATGAATTGGTGTTGATAATGGGTGACTTGAATGCACATACCGGGACAGACAGAACAGGATATGAGGAGAGCCTGGGCCCACATGGGTGGGGCAACAGGAATAAAGAAGGAGAAGCCATTCTAGACTTCTGTCTGGCAAATTGCTTGATAGTAGCCAACACATGGTTGAGAAAGAGAGACAGCCACAAGATCACATACAAGAGTAGTCAACATGCAACTCAGGTAGACCTCCTCCTAAGAAGGAAAAGGCACTGGGGTAGAATCCATGATTGCAAAATCATCCTCAGTGAAACAGCCAGCCCACAGCATAAACCACTAGTTGGCACAATCAGCTGCAAGCAGTGATCAAAGAAGGCTCTAAGGTCAACAGATTCCAGGCTGAAGACCTGGAAGTTGACTGGAGAGAAAGTACAACAGTTAAAGGAATTACTCAGGACTCTAGCACCCCAAGAAGAGGAAAAAATAGGTGGAGTTGAAGAAAAATGGCAGTGCCTATAAAGAGCATGTGTTTGGACTACAGAAAAAGATATATGGCCGAGCTAGGTATAGAAATAAGGTACATAAGGAAAGCTGGTGGTGGAATGCAGAAGTCCAGGAAGTCATCAAAAGAAAGAAGGAGTGCAGGAAGAAGTGGGAGATAGAAAAGACTGACCAGGCTAGGAAGGACTACTGGTCGGCTAACAAAGACGCTAAGAAAGAAGTTGCAATAGCAAAGAATAGGGCATCGGAGGCATTCTACCAACTTCTGGAAAGTGACTCAGTAAGAGGCACAAAGAAACTATATCAAGACAGAAAGATAAAGAAGATAGTCAGACACCCTTCATAAGGGATGCCAGCAACAACCTGCTCACCAGTCCAGAGGACATCAAAGGCAGATGGAAGGGCTATTTCCAGCAGCTTCTGAATGAAGAAAACCCCACAGAAGCTGTACTGCTCCAGAAACAGCCTACGATGAGAGAAGAAGAGGAGCCAACCCTAGAAGAAGTAAGAACAGCACTAAGGAAGATGAAGTCAGGGAAAGCAACAGGCTCAGATGAGATATGATAAAGATGCTGGGTGAGATAGGGGAGAAATGGATCCTGAGGGTACTAATAGCAATGTGGAGAGAAAGGCATATCCCAGATGACTAGAGAATAAGCATACTCATGCCAGTGTACAAGAAGAAAGGGGACATCTACAACTGTGGGCAGTACAGAGGCATCAAACTCCTATCACATTGCATGAAAGTTCTGGAGAGGGTGATTGATAAATGGATGTGTGGAGTAGTAGAATGTAAATGGGAGATGAGCAGTTTGGATTCAGATCAGGATGCAGCACAACTGACCTGATGTTTGCATTGAGACAGATACTTGAGAAGAAGTTAGAGATGAGGAGAGAGTCCAATTGGGCATTCCTAGACTTGGAGAAGGCAAGTAACAAGTTCTCAAGAAAGGTGATCTGGGCAGTACTGTGGTGGTTTGAAGTCCCAGAAACATTGGTAGAATTAGTACAGGCTATGTACAAGGACCCAATGACTCAAGTACGAACAGTGTTTGGCCTCACAGAGGGGTTTCCAGTTGGAGTGGGTGTACATCAGGGTTTATTTCTGAGCCCACTGCTGTTCATACTGGTGACGGACTACATTAGCAAACAGGGTGGAGGGGACAGATCAACAAAGCTGCTGTATGCAGATGATGTGGCAGTACAGGCAGACTCTGAGCTAGAACTTCAGCAAAGGATAGGAGAATGGAATGCAAATCTGAAGGCACATAGGCACAGATAAGATGGTGGTAATGGCAGCAAATTGGGGAAATCAGAAGAAGCTGAGAATAGAGATAGAAGGGAAGATAGTGGAACAGATAAAGAGCTTCAGGTATCTGTGAGGGGTAATTGAAGAGAAGGGTAGTCTGAATGAAGAGGTCAAATCTAGAATCAGAGGGGCTGCAGCCAAATGGCATAGAGTATCAGGTGTAGTCTATGACAGAAGAATGCCAAAGAAGCTGAAAAGTAAGGTGTACAAGACAGTGGTGCAACCAGTACTACTGTATGGTACAGAAACCTGGGTAGTACAGGCAGAACAGTTGAAGAAGCTAGAGGTGATGGAAATGAAGTGCCTGAGAAACATGGTAGGATGCACACTGTTGGACAGACGAAGAAATAAGGACATAAGAGCAGAAGCCAAAGTAGCTCTAATTGCAGGAAAGATGAAAGAGAACAGATTACAGTGGTTTGGGCACATGTGTAGAAAAGCAGAAGACAATCTGGTGAGAAAGATTTGGGACAGACAGGAAGAAGATAAGAGGAAGCGAGGACATCCAGACATCCAGCAAAGAGGTGGATGGATTGTGTGAAAGAAAATCTGTGACAGTCAGGCATGAGTGTTGTAGAAGGCAGGAGTGTGGCACTGAATCAAGAGAGTTGGCGACAGCTAACACAATACCCTGACCCCATGTAGAAAAATGGGAAAAATGGGGCTGATGATGATGATGGTGATGACAATGAACCATGATTCACCCCACTACCTTTTGTGGAAAGTGTTTTAGTTTTCACTACTGAAAGTTTTTCAGGATTCAACTTTCCATGTGCTTTGCTCATCTGAATTTTCTTTTCTGAAGTGGTACTTTGCATTTGTTTGTTTTAAGTTAAATGTCTATACACAAAACAATCTCTGCTACTTTGCTCATTCCTGTTTTATCCCATTTGCATTACCTTATTATCTGCTCTCTTGCAGGCCTTGCTGTCCCCAACAAAAATGCATGTTTTTCCTTCAGTTTCTCTACAGTGCTACTTTTTAAACAAATAGTAAAACCTTGTATCAAAACATTTTGCAAGTATGGACACATCAGCAATCTCTCTGCTCTTTGAGATACATTTACTTCTCTGCAAGTTATACATTTTATAAGTAAGTTAAAGAATGTTCAATATTATTGGGATTTTTTCTTGTCGCTGAAAAAAAATAAGATAGATTTTCCTTACTCCATTTGAAACATTCCTATTAACACTGGCAAATGCTTGTTCTTCATTTGCACTTGGAGAGAAAAAAAATGTTTTTTTTTAGTGGCTTACTACATTTGCAATATGCTTACAGTGATTTGCGCTTTTATGGTGACCACATAACTAAGCTTTACTTTGGTGTTTAGTTATTGTCATAAATCAACCATTGCTCCATGTATAGATAAATTATTAGTATCAACGACAGCCTGAGCCATCTTTAACAGCATGTCTGAGGTGCTGACTTGGGGAGCTCTCAAACCTCCACTTTAAAGTCATTATTTGATAATATACAACAAAAGGTAATTATTATTCAACAACATTCACACTTCTTGGACAAATCACTCAGCATGGCCAATGTTACACACACCAACAAATCTGGCAGGTTGTAGCTTTTAAAAACAAAAGTTACAGCCACCATATTTTCTGCACTGCTAACTGGAGAAACAAAAAAAAATAAAACATGTACAACAAGTGTGGAAGACAAACTTCCACATTTCTTAAAGTCACATGTGTACATGGCGCGCGCACACACACACACACACACACACACACACACACACACACACACACACACACACAAAACAGAAGTATAGAAAAAATAATTCTACATTATTTCTTCAGAACAATTAAGCTAGAAAAATAATTTTCTGTGGATTATACATATTTGATATATAGACATTTTTACTTGTACACTGTAATTTTATAGCATTCAATTTTCAATCAAAAGTACACTGTTTTCCATAGCCATATTAAGAACAAACATGAGAATACCATTTTTCTTGTGACCTTCTGCAACAACAATAATAATAATAAAATATCATTTCTACAGAAAAAAAGAGTGTACATTTTACTATAAAACAGTGTTATTCTTTTGTCAGCTAATATATAATTATACACTATGAAACAGAATCTCATGATCATGTTTTTCAGTTTAGCTTATACTGCATTTCAAACTGAGCAAACCGCAAAATAAACATTGTGGTCTTTCATCTTGTCAGACATATGGATGTCAGCCCAGACAAAAATGCTGTAGCAATCAGAATGTACAAATGAGTACACTTATGTCTCTGTACATTGCTCTCTAGTGTTTTTTAGAACACATCACCTCTTTATGGGATACTAGAGGTTCTAAGTTCTACCTGTGACCTCTCAGCATCGCAATATCCTCAAGACGAAAGATAAAAAAACATGTTTTTCTTTTACAATTACAAAGAAATCTGAATATAGTTATTTTATGTACCACTGTTTACAATGATATTTGAGTGTGAGATACCTGTGGATATGTTTTGTGTCTTACACAATCAATGAATGATAGGAAGTAAAGGAATAAAGCCAGTATAGGTTGTGGTGATGAAACTTTCTGAGGGTAAAGAAGTGATGGTTGTATTTCATTTTCTCTGTCAGAGCTTGCATGCTCTTCACTCAGTATGTATACAGAGTGTAAGGTGTTGCATAAAAATAACACGAAGAGCAGAGACACACCGGGAATAGGTGATTCAGAAAGACAAGTAGCACAACTGTGTTAGGGAAAATTTGTGTTTTTTACAAGTTATGCTAATGACTGCATGCTGACATGGAAACAATCTTCTTGATATAAATGAGGGGCATGAAATATGGAAAAGACCCTATCAAATATAAAGTATTGTTTCAGAAATGTATAAAGCAGATGTTCTTTATGGTGATCGCATTTTCTGAGTACCAGAAATTGCTGTTGCACAAGATGCATGGATGTATGAGATAGAAGCTGCTATAGCAGTAGTATGTGTATGTGTTAGCTGCCATTGTTAGTCAGTGCCCATGACATGGTGTGCTGTGACCCTCCGTGTCAATGCAGATTCATGTAAATTACCACCATTGTTTACCATCAGATAATAAACTACTGCTGTGTGGATAGGGATAACATATGGGAACTTGTTACGTTCATTCAACTACATGTACATGCTGACTTTGAGGCAACATGGGTGAGATTCTTGGCTAGGCTTATAAGGGCCACCGGGCCAATTTTCTTGTATCATCCTATGAACCTATGAACCTATGTAGAATTAAAGGGGATGAGTGGACAGCTATCCCAGTGGATACTAAAGCATTTGTACCTTTAACCATCCTAGCTACAAGAACCTTTCTGTGGCCTAGACAGGACACATTACAATCACACACCAATTACTTGACATTATGCTCCTGCATGTGGAGGAACATATATGGTTCCCAAGAACAACAGGGGAGACAACCACTGTTATATGGGCATTCTACAATATTATCCATTTCTCCGAGATCCTGGAACTACACACACACACACACACACACACACACACACACACACACACACACACACACACACACACACACACACACACACACCATCAAGGCTCCCACCTGGTCCAGAAGGTGTCAGAGTTATCAGCTGGAAGGACTTCCACTCAGTCAACTGCCAGATGATTTTCTATGTACAGGATATCATCTATAATGTATCCATGCACCACACAAGCAGGTCCCATGCTTCTCATATCTGTCACATTTCCCAGCTCTACCAGTGTTTTCTGTGGCTTGATGTTACACAGAGTTGTCTACTCAGTAGGAGTATATGTATTTAGGTACAGAGTCTACTATATACAATAGCTGTGAATCAGTTTGCAGACCACATATGCACTATTGTGTGTTGCAGGGGATGTCTGATATATCTTTGGATCTTTGGATTATGACATTTTTGGCCTGTTGTTGGTGAGGATGCTCTCCCCAGCCCCTTTTCAGTGTGCATGTCTGCAACACACTTGGTCTGCCTGTATCATTGCAGCTTGTGTTCCTTCACTCCCCTCCAGCAACTGCAACATTGCCAAATAAAACCACTGCTACGGTCCAGTTTCTCCCTACAGTTATTGCAAGCCAAGAATAACACTTTTTAATAAGGATACCTACCAGACAAGTCTGCATAGCACACCTGGTCTGCCTGTATCATCACAGCTTGTCCCCCCCCCCAGAAACTGCAACATTTCCAAATAAAACCACTGCTACAGTCAGGTTTCTCCCTACAGTTATTGCAAGCCAAGAATAATACGTTTTAATAAGGATACTTACCAGACAAGTCTGCATAGCACACTTAGGCTGTCTGTATCATCGCAGCTCAGGTCCCCACTCCCCTCCAGCAACTACAACATTGCCAAATAAAACCACTGTTATGGTCCGGTTTCTCCCTACAGTTATTGCAAGCCAAGAATAACACCTTTTAATAAGGATGCCTACCAGACAAGTCTGCATAGCACACTTGGTGTGCCTGTATCATTACAGCTTGGGTTCCTCCCCCTCCCCCAACAACTGCATTGGTGACTGGATGTTTACAGTTCTTGTTATTAGCAGATTTTGTCCTTAATAGTTATGTTTTAAACATTGTGACTGGTTATTTATATTTCTTTTTATCGAAATTTGTTACTTTTACTAGTTATGTTTTAAACATTGTTTTGGCTGGTGTGCACACCTGCAAGGACCCCCCCTCCCACCCAAAGCAACTATAGCTTTGTATCTTGCCACTGGGTGGCACAACAAACAATATACTTCCTGCATCTTGTCCCAAATAAATCTGCCTCCCCATTGAATAGTTGTAAAGTAAGGCTGGTACCATTTACTTGGTGTATTTTGTCCCCAGATAGATTTGGCTTCCTTTGTTTTACTTACACACTAAAGCCATAAAAGTATTGTTACTGCAACTATCTGCTTACACCCCTACCTTTCTGCCTCTCCCTCATCCTTTCTTTCCCTTACCTTACAGCTCCAAGACTTCCACTTCTCATACAGATTGCTTTTAATTTCACTCTTCTGTGAGGGAGGCCAGCCCACTCTGTTCCAATACCCTACCCCTATTCCCACCATCCCCTGCATCACCTAGACATATACCAACACTAACCACTCCCCTAACTTCCCCAATCAAGAATCACCCTCCATCTGCCAATCACACCTCTATTAACCAATACAAAATTTGTAACACTCCTTCTGCTCCTCACACAACTTAATTGCAACTGTCCTTAATCACTCTACTCCCACCACACTACACCAACACCATTCTGTCGCTACATCTTCATCACACCATCCAGATAACCTAACATTTAGAAAGAATACACACCATGTTCTTTCTCCTGCCCACTCTCTATACCCTACTGCTGTCAGCATACTAACATCTTACACTCACCTACAGATACATGTCCATAGCTAATACTATCCACTCTTCACTCTTCAACCTTGCCATCTCCTCCAAACTCTACAATCACACACCTATTGCACACTTCCACTCTAAACATGTAGTTGTTAGCAATACTCCTAACACTTCAGCAAACACCTTCACATACTCAAAAAATTGTCACACAAACATACATGTATATTATCACAGATTCTCTGTAGTGGTGATATACACCCCAATCCTGGGCCACATACTGCACAACATGCCATCATGGCTACCATTCCACTCTTCCTCACATTAAAACTACAGACCTTCTCATTCTTAACATGAACCTTAGAAGCCTAGTTAACAAAATCACAGACTTTCATGCAATCATTGCACAATACTCACCAGACAGTCTTGTAGCAACAGAAACTTGGCTAAAGCCCCATATAAGAAACCCATACATACTCCCACAAGGTTATACAGGATCAGGAAGAAGGGTGGCAGGGTTACAATCTTCTACAAAGATAACCTAAGCATAGACAACCTACCCATCAAATACCCTTATGATAGTAACTTTGAAGTCCTAGTAACATGGCTCAGAATCAACCCAAAGAAAAATATCACCATGACAGCCACTTACATACCTCCCAACAATACTCTGACTGCCACTGATGAACTCATAGCCTGGACAGCCTCAACATACACCCATGAAATCATTATCACAGATGACTTCAACTTAGACTGGAGCACTTGAACTGGTGATAACCCCTCCACTTTCAAAACTCTACATGGTTTCTCCCAAACAATCCAGTTTCCCACTTAATAAGATAAACATAGCAAAAGGAATCTATCTTAGATTGGTCACTTATTAACAGTACCACCCACAATTATCTCTTCAGATGCCTTCCAAATAATTTACGTGACCATAGACCTACCTACTTAATCAGTCATCAGCTCAACCCACCCAGAACCATAGTTTACAAAGTCATATGAAATACCAAAAATGTCTCCAATGAAGCTTCTTAGAGATGCTCAATAAATGCAACTGGACACCACTCGATCATCTCCAACTTGACCAGGCTGTAACATACTTCAATGACACATTTCTACCTAGTCCAAATAGCTTAGCACCAACTCGTACATGTCATGTTAAAAATAAGAGATTGCCCTGGATATCAAAAAAAACCATTAGAATTCAAAAACTAAGGGACAAAACCTGGTTTCAATACCAGAAAACAAAAGACAATAAAACTCTGCTAGCACACCAGCAGCTTTGCAATGAAACAAAAAAACAACTCAAACTAGATAAAAAAAAATATTATACATTTATGCAAAACAAATACGAAAACAATCCCTAAAAGGTCTGGCAAGCAATTAACTCGCTCCTCCACCCAGGTAAAGCTGCAACTCCAGAGCCAACAGCCAATAACCAAAGCGTGAGTATTGCCTCACAAATCAACACCTACTTTATAAACACCATCCTCTCCGTAGTTACAGGGAACAATTCCACCCCGCTGTCTCTTCCACCGAATGTGTAAACTAACAACAATGCATTTGACCTCAAACCTGTTCCAACTAACACCATAAAAACAATGCTGAAAAAACTGAAACCTTCTTCCTTAGAAGCTGACCTACTCCCCAATGAGTACCTCAAACTTTCAGCTGATGACATAGCTATGCCTATCTCCATTCTGGTAAATAGTTCTATAGCAGAAAAATTTTTTTTCTTTTGGCTTTTCCTGGTTAGGAGTCACCATAGCAGAACTCTGGTCTGCTAATGATTGGCAGTCAATTTTTATGGTGCCAAGGTGCCAGTCCGATGCCCAACCTTCAACGAAGGCACGCCCATTCATGCATGTCTTTTGAATGCCACTCAACCGTGGGGAGGACATGCACAGAAGGCACTCCAGCCGAGAATCGAATGGGAGAACCTCTTGCTGTGAGGCAACAATGCTACCGCTGCACCACCGCGGCTTTGTAGTTCTATAGCAGAAAAATATGTCCCAAAATTATAGAAAATTTCCTATATCATCCTTCTACATAAAGGAGGAACATCAACAGAATTAAACAATTACAGACCCATAGCCATCATTTCCCCCCTGTGTCAAAATTCTGGAAAAATGCATCCACACTCAGTTACTATAATACCTGTTATCTTACAACCTTATCTCTCCCTCCCAACATGGTTTCAGACCAAAACACAGCACCACCACAGCCCTAATTAATTTCTCTAGCACCATCAACCAACTGAGAAATTCAAACCAGCAAGTAGCATAAATCTTCCTAGACATGTTAAAAGCATTCGACACTGTCATTAACTGCCATTAAAGCTAGAAGCTTTTATTTGATCTGTTAGACTGGTTAAGCTGTTATCACAGTTCATCACAGTCACACAGCAGCTACTACATCTTCAGTGTGGTTACTTTGTCTATCAGACCAAAAAGGTTGGATACTTTGAATCCATCATAAGACTGGAAACTTTGGAGCCATCATTTCGCTATGGTATAACTGCATTCACAGTGTGAATATCTTGTAAGTGCATCTAATTTAAGTACTGGAAATGTATGCAAGTTTTTTTGCTATATATGTTGCACTTTTAAGTTTTATATCATTTAACCACAGTACCTCTTCTCCAAGAGAACTTTACTTCATTGGCCATTGTTGTACAGTGTTTCATTTTGAATACTTTTGCTTGTTACTGATAACTGTACTTTAGCATTAGGAGGTACCCTTTCTTTATTGTATACTTCATATACCTCTCCTTTGCACATGGCCAACGTTGCTACCACTGCAGATAAAAACCAAGGCTTAAACATTGATTTCCTATGGCATAATAATGCTGAACAAACAGATAAACAAGCAAATCCATTATTACATATGCAGTTTGATGGCATTGAATCATCAGACATTCAAGATATCACAAATCACAGCAACTTTGATTATATTTTACAAGAAGCAGAACTTGCAGCATACAAACTAAAAAGATTAACTTGGCAACGTTTTCATTTGGAAGCTTGTTTACACAATCAGGTCATACCTAGAGGAATGCGGGTGAAATGCATGCCAAGCTATGGGAATCAACATCCTGAACTCCTAGCTAAATGGCAAGCAATAAATTTAGAGACCAGCTTCCGATACATGAAGCTAATCATGGATTATTTTAGACCAGAGGAAGACAATCTCACCCTTCAAATCAAAGGAAAACAAGTAGAATTAGAGAAAATGAATTTGAATACTTATCACACCAACAAATTAGAAACATTACAATTCACTGATTGACAGTGTGATGATTGAATGATTGTCTCAACAGTAAAGGAAGCAAGCACTATAAAAAGGAACTTCCAGTCCCAATCTCTATGATCTGAAGAAGATACCGAAAGCGCTTATCATTTGGAATACATAGGGACTGTTTTATTCTACATCAAGATTTTAACTTGACATGAAGATTTTAACTTTTCCTACAATAAAAGGATTTTAACTGCCATTAAAGCTAGAAGCTTTTATTTGATCTGTTAGACTGGTTAAGCTGTTATCACAGTTCATCACAATCACACAGCAGCTACTGCATCTTCAGTGTGGTTACTTTGTACATCAGACCAAAAAGGTTGGATACTTTGAAGCCATCATAAGACTGGAAACTTTGGAGCCATCATTTCGCTATGGTATAACTGCATTCACAGTGGGAATATCTTGTAAGTGCATCTAATTTAAGTACTGGAAATGTATGCAAGTTTTTTGCTATATATGTTGCACTTTTAAGTTTTATATCATTTAACCACATTACCTCTTCTCCAAGAGAACTTTACTTCATTGGCCATTGCTGTACAGCGTTTCATTTTGAATACTACTTTATAAACATCATCCTCTCCTTAGTTACAGGGAACAATTCCACCCCGCTGTCTCTTCCACCTAATGTGTAAACTAACAACAATGCATTTGACCTCAAACCTGTCCCAACTAACACCATAAGAACAATGCTGAAAAAACTGAAACCTTCTTCCTTAGAAGCTAACCAACTCCCCAATGAGTACCTCAAACTTTCAGCTGATGCCATAGCTCTGCCTATCTCCATTCTGGTAAATAGTTCTATAGCAGAACAGTGTTGTTGCTGTTGTTTTTCTTTTGGCTTTTCCCGGTTAGGGGTCGCCATAGCAGAACTCTGGTCTGCTAATGATTGGCAGTCAATTTTTATGGTGCCAAGGTGCCAGTCCAACGCCCAACCTTCAACGAAGGCACGCCCATTCATGCATGTCTTTCAAATGCCACTCAACCGTGGGGATGACATGCAGACTCCACACAGAAGGCACTCCAGCCGAGAATCGAATGGGAGAACCTCTTGCTGTGAGGTGACAATGCTACCGCTGCACCACCGTGGCTTTGTAGTTCTATAGCAGAAAAATATGTCCCAAAATTATGGAAAATTTCCTATATCACCCTTCTACATAAAGGAGGAACATCAACAGAATTATACAATTACAGACCCATAGCCATCATTTCCCCCCTGTGTCAAAATTCTGGAAAAATGCATCCACACTCAGTTACTATAATACCTGTTATCTTACAACCTTATCTCTCCCTCACAACACGGTTTCAGAACAAAACACAGCACCACCACAACCCTAATTAATTTCTCTAGAACCATCAACCAACTGAGAAATTCAAACCAGCAAGTAGCATCAATCTTCCTAGACATGTCAAAAGCATTTGACACTGTCTCCCATCAGAAACTCCTTAGTACTCTTGCCTCACTAAACCTATCAAAAACTTCCCTCTCCTGGTTCCTAAGCTATCTTTCTGACAGACAACAAGCAGTATGATGAAAATCCAAACTCTCATCACTTCTGCCTGTCTCAATCAGAGTCCCCCAAAGGCCCATACTAGAACCCTTTGTTTTCACCATCTTCTCCAATGATATAGCCTCATCAATAACACATGCTAAAGTATTTCAGTATGCAGATGATTTAACTTTAATCTGCTCAGCAGATACCTTACCAGACCTCCAAATAGTAGTCCAACAAGCTTTTAGTGATACAGAGACATATCTAAGTAAATCACAACTAATCCTCAACCCCAAAAATACACAGTTAATGTTATTTACCAGTAGCAAACAATCACCGACCACACCTCCTTTCACCATTCTCTCAGCAAACAACACAGTTATCCAACCAGCTGAGCATACAAAACTTCTTGGCGTGACAATTGACAACAAACTGAGATTTGACCAACACATAGCCATCACAATTAAGAAAGTTCACATTAAACTTGGCTCACTGTACAGAAGGAAGCCATTCCTCACTGACAATACCAGACTAGCCATATGCAGAACATTCCTCCTCTCTATGCCCCTATATGCTTTCCCCCAATTTACCAACTTAAAAAAATCAGACTTAACCAAATTGGAAACTTGCTACAACAAAGTAGCCTGCTTCGCAGCCAACCTTCCCCACCAAACCCACCATTGCATTGGTCTACATAAATTAAATTGGCTCGAGCTACCTAACCTTCTCCATCTCTACCAACTTAAATTCACACACAATATGATCTTCCATCCTGACAACTGCCCATCCCTCAAGGAACTTGTTGTTCCCTACTCATGCCCATGAAGTCTAAGATTTGCAGACAGAAACTTTCTCACAGTAAACAAAGCTAACATCAGTCACAATAAAGCTCTATTCTCAAATCAAATAGCCAAATTATGGAACTCTCTACATCACATCCTCCAAAACACACCCGAATCTACCAATTTCAAACAACTATTTGAACATCTGTCCAAAAACTGGCATTGCTCCTGCACCAAACCTGACTGACAAGATATCTATAACTCTGTCAACACACTGTCCACTCTTTACCACATTTTCTCCCTCTCCTCAGTGTTTATTACTACTCAAAAAAAAAAAAAAAAAAAAAAAAAATATATATATATATATATATATATATATATATATATATATATATATATAAAGCAAATCTCATTTGTTCATAACTATTATTTAATATGTACACAGTACTAATTTTATTTTTCTCACAGTGATCTTTACTGAAATGCTTGTGTGTTTTTCTTTTTGAACCTGTATCTACTAGAAAACTGTATTGAATACTACTTTGTATAGACTAACTAGATAATGTGTAATCTCCATATTACTGTATGTATACTATTGTATTATTTCATTATTGTATTTTGCTTATATTTCTGTGCAGCTTTTCACCCCTGGTCTCTGCTGAAAATGGGCTTCAAAAAACCCAAATGTAAATAAACAAATACAATAAATGGCACCCTTCTGCCACCTCTAGACCATAGTAGAGATGACATACATGCAATATCTGGCATGCAGAGACACAGAATGTTATATAATGGATGCTTGGCCAAGTTAAGCGATACTTCCATTGCCTAAATGCATCTAGTGAGACACTGCAATATTTATCAAGACCTGCAGCTATTTATTTGAAGTATACACTATTTATTATACCATGTGTGACAAAGGGAGATACTGCCAGTGTAGCTAGCTGGAATTTTGTAAATAATTATATGTCATTGGTGAATACTGAAATTATTTGTGTAAGATGTTTGTGTTACAGTCACTATAGTGAGTGTTGACTGCAGTGAGAATAGAGCCCCTCCCTACCTATTTGCAAAGCACAGCATTTAACGCAAGTGCCACAGCACAAGTCTGGGTTTTATAGTGTCCAACAGCACTTTACAGCCAATGATATCAGCAGTGTCTGGTGAGAAGAAGATAATAATAGCAGTGATTGACATGCTGGTGTAAAACACTCTCTCAAATGTCGACCAAGTGAGCACACACTGACACAGCCATACCAATATGCTGTAGTGAGGAATGAACCCTTACCTACCTATTACTTAACACAAACACCACAGAATCAGTCTGGCTTTCATAGTGTCTGACAACACTTTATAGCTGATGACATCAACAGTGTCTAGTGAGATGAAAAAGATGGTAAAGCAGTGTCTGACATGTAAAATTCTCCCTCTAATGTCAACCAAGTGAACAGACACACACATACCAAAAAATGCAGTGAGAATGGAACCCCTACCTACCTATTTATAAAGCACAGTACTTAGTGCAAGTTATCATGGCACAAGTCTGACTTTTATAATACTGCAGGACAATTTCTAGTAAATGACATCAGCAGTGGATATTTGAGAGAAGCTTTTGGGAGACCTATATGAAATGGATGTGTAGGCAAACAGCTGTCAAACTATGGGCACTCCATGTGATTGTACTGATGACTGAAGGATACATAGTTATGCTGTTTTGACTAGACAGATACATCAGTTGACTGCAGTGAGGTTAGAACTCCTACCTAATTAAGTACATTGACTAGAGAACTAAGCATTTAATGCAAGTGCCACAGCACAAGTTTGACTTTTAAAATCCTGCAGGACAATTTATTGTCAATGACATCAGCAATGGATGTTTGAGAGAAGATGTTGGGATGGATGTCTGAAAAGGATGGCTAGCCTGGTACAACTGTCAAGATATTAAAGATCTGCATGTTGCCAGATGAGTGATTGCAAAGTTTAGCATTTACTGTTTTGTTTCCAGTGTACAGGTATACCTTAAAAAGACAGCTTTGCAAACTAGACGCAAACAGCTGTCAACATTACTACAAGTATTGGAAAATATGAATGAGTAGTGTCAGTATAAAAATGTACACAGTATATGAGAAAGCATTTTTTATTTATGTCTGCAGTGTAGTTGATAGATATGAGAACAAGTACTAACAGAGTAGTTTCAAGTACATGTGTGCAGGTAACACATGACTACAATGTAAATATGTATTCTTTCCTTATAAAGTGCCTTCTCTTTCTTTGTGTTTTTACATGTACTTTCATGGGATGAAGAATAAATGGCCAGTAAACGTAAGTAATACATGCTGATGTGCACTTTCCATAGTGCAGCTGGTTTGCATGATCAATGGCAAAGTGTTTGCATGTGTGAGATACACATTTTTACTGCTTTCCCCATGTGCATGTAGTTAAGCAGCAAGCAAACTGGAGCCTCTGCTTCACTGCTAAAATTATGACAGTCCTATTGGTTTGCTTAACTCCTCACAAACACATTACGTAGAGAGGTGCAGCAGTGTGGATAGTACTGAGTGTAAGAAACACACTTGCTACCTAGCTGACTCTGTGGCAGCAGGTGTAAAAGCATGGACAGATTTCATTTGGAGTGCAGATGATATAGGGTTCAAATCAGGGTGTATCTAATAGCTTTAAATGTGTATATAATGAAATAATTATTTATTCTACTTTCACTGTGTGTTACCTTAGCATAGTGTGTTTAAGCAGCATTGCACAAAGGTAGCTGCAGTAATGAAGACCAGTTCTCCGTCGCTCCACATTGGTGCACAATGCCAAACTCAGGGCAAACGCAGAGGACAAAAAGTGAAGGACTTCACTGGGTTGTTTTCATTTATGTGTGTGATGTGTGATTCTATTTTTTGACCAGATTAAATGTGTTAAAATGGGGTAGATAAGAAAGTGGTGAAATGTGGGGCAAGCAGGGGAAAGAACAAAGGGAAAGCAATGTAGGAATGTGCAGGGGAGATGTAGGAAAGAACCATAGCTATCAATTTCTTCAGCAGTGTAAAATGATAATCTGTACAGAATATTAGCTATGTTTGGACTGTCACCTCAACAAAGAGGGGCAATAACAGCACAATCATCTAGTATAGCCAATTGGACCAAATCAAGTGTGTCCAGAAGACATGTGTACGAAGTGGAGAGCTATGTATGGGACTATATCTTTTCTTTTTGTGGGATGGGTGCCCTTTTTTTTTTTTTTTTTTTTTTTTTTTTTTTTTTTTTTTTTTTTTTACTTCAGTAAGAGAGGAATGCTGGGTAAGAGCTGCAGTTTCTGATTCAGGTAAGTAGAGTAGGTCAAGAAACAGATGCAAACAAACAGGACAAACAAGACAAGACAAAGGCATGGTGAGAGACTTACTCTGCTGGCTGCTGGCATGCTTGACATCTTCTCGTACAGACAATAAGTGAGAGCATCCTTTCCAACCAGTGTAGGCATGAACAAGTGGTGCTGTGCATGACCCTATGCACCAAGCCTGGCATCTCCTGGTGGGTGATACAATCCCCACCTCTGCCAGTACTCCCAGAGGGTACCACAGTACCAGCTGCTGGGTTTGTGCTACTTGATGTGGAGGGCTCAGGTACTGTAGGGGCATCAGAGGCACTACTGCCAGGTTGGGTCCCAAATGTGTTGGGTGTCAGTGCAGGAGCCTGTGGCACAGGGGCAGAGGGGTAATCTGACAACTGGCATTAGATTTTGGTTTGGATGGTTACTTGATTTAATTAATGAGCATGTTCAGTGAGCATTTCTTCTGTGGCAAGGGTGAAAAATAACCTACATGGTAGAATATGCTTTGTTCCTATTGCTTAGGTTTGAATCCCATATTGTACAAATTAATTTTATCATTGTGTAAAGCCACACCAAAAATGTGTCATGCCATATAATTTATACCCCCAGTATTCTATGAAACAACTAAATAGAAAAATAAATAACTACAGAGAGACACAGACGATAATATTCAATTAAACAATTAAATAGACAGAAAAATAAAATGCAGTACAATCTTTAACACTGCAAGTATGTACTTAACTCAGCTAGTAATGCAGTTGATTGTAGGTATGTAGCAGAAGCCAAACAACTCAGATATTGAGCAGTAATGCTATTCATTCACATACCACATACAGGGGATAAAATAGCAGACAGCACACATTATCCTGTTCTGTGTGTATCCTTCAACTTGTCAACTCATAATGTATTCTCCTTGCAAAATAATGTGAAGTTACTAAGTAAAATTTAATTTAAAAATTAGTAGTTTATCAGCTGTTCTAGCAAAAAATAATTTCTAAATGGCTCAGTATAGGAGACTGTACTCTTGATCATTTCATTGGACTGCTTTTGAGTCATTCTTGTTAGCTCTTGTTCAGTAAATCTGCTAATTTTGTAGTATACAGTTTTACTTTTGCTCTGGATCAATGCAGATTAATTTGCCTGAAGGCAATTGCTTAAACCTAACCTACTTCACAGTGGATATGTGTCAGCAATCCATGAAGGGCTCAGTATTATTCATATTTTGGGGTGGCTCTTAGATTTGAAGGTAGTTGCTGTGCTTTAAAATTACCAACTTTATGGGGTGCCTTCTGTGTGGAGTCTGCATGTCCTCCCCATGGTTGCGTGGGTTTCCTCCAGGTGCTCCATTTTCCTCCCACATCCCAAATACATGCTGTAGGTTGATTGGACACTCTAAATTGACCCTAGGTGTGAGTGTGTGCATGTGTGTGCCTTCTGTGGAAGGTTGGGTGCTGGGTTGGCAACTCGACACCATAAAACTCCACTGCCAATCATGAGTGGACAAGGTGATCCACTGTGGTGACCCCTAACTGGGAAAAGCCGAAAGAAGAAGAAGAAGAAGATTGTAAGTTTTTTCTTTAACTAAACATTTAAGATACTACAAAGTTTGTGAAACATATTTATTTTAGGAAGTCATATTCCAGTAAATAAATGCACATTTTCCAAAAATGAATTAGATTTTAAAGAAGTTCCATTTTTTTAATTTATTTGTTACACAGGCTAGAGAAATAATATAAACTGGACCATTTTCAGCCATAGCCACCTCAAAGAAAGTGAAAAGATGTGAAGAGCATGACAGAGAACCTTGTGTTAGCACCATTTTAAATGTTAAAATGTCATAATAATATAGATCAGTGTCAGTATAATGTAATAATGATTTAAGAAGTTTTTTAATGTGAAAGGAAAAGAAAAGCTTCTAATTTTAAATTATGCCTAGAAATAAGAAAAGTTTCACAAGTTTTACGTATAGCTAGAATGACAAGCAATAGATGATGATGCATTTTAAATCATTGTAGAAAGAAAATACTTAATTCTGGCATTAGTGGAAGGTCCCATGAAGGTATGAGTTATAAATCAGAACTATAAATGACATGATTATGTACTAATTCACAGCATAATAATGAAAGCAATATAGTATATTAACAACCCACATGATGTGCAATAAAATTTTCATTCTCAGCACATTATTGAATGAAATATTATGTTAACTTTATCATTCTGATCTAGCTCATTGTGATATAAATAAATGCAGATTTTGCTTCTTTAAGGAAGCAACATGGTTTACTTTATTAAATCCAGGTTTCAACATATATAAAATTGCTGACTTCAGATATCACCCACTATTGCTATGTACCTATTTAAATAAGCAGATGGGTCATTAGTAAAGTAATTATTAAGATCTTCAATTGCATGGATTGGAAATACTTTTGTGGTTTAGCAGCAAATGATATAGCCTTTCCTCCTATAAAAGCATTTCACAGGTACACCAGCAGCTGTACATAACCCTTAATGTGTTATATGTCAACCATTGATTTAGACTTCTTCTTTTCCACTAGCAGCAAGAGAAACTAAAGCTCATTCTTGTACATCAGGGCAGATGTTGCAGTTAAGCAAAATGTGACATTACTGGCAGCTGTCATAAATAACAAGGATGTATCAACTCAAAGGAAACATAACCATAGATCAATAAATCTAGTATCCTCTTGTCCAAGTCTTCTAGTATAGGTAGCCATTTGAGAGCATTTCTACTCAAGAAATCCCTAAAAGGATAATGGGAATTTCTCCTTTACTACTGGGAAACAAGCAAGTAAATTTTCTGAATGTCAGTTAAGAAGAATCTCTTGGTTTTACATAAAGGCCTTATAATTTCTTTTCAAAATATATGTGTGTCTTATTAATATTTGCTAGTAACCTGGTAATGCATAGCAGCAAGAATTCCTCACAAAAGAAAAAAATGTTGCTGAATCAGAACCTGAGACATTCCTCAGGACAGACTCAAAAGTATAAACACGAAACTAAACTAGTAGACAAATCGAGCAGCAGCAAGACCAATGCAAACCAGTAAAACACAAAAGATCTAATAAGATTAAAAGCTTTTCGTTTGCTCTGTCAGCAAACTTCTTCAGACTCAGGACAGAAACATGTTGCAGGTCTTATCATTAAGAAAGGTTTTAACAGATGATGACTGAAAGCCAGGCTCAGAGAGAAAGAGAAAACACAAGTCTGCAACATCAATATGTAAACAGCTTGATTTTCATTAATCAATAAGGCACCTTGAAACTGCTTTTACAAGCATAAAGACTTTGTTCACTTCTTTGCTATTTCAAATTAACGCTTAAGTGGTTTATCTGCTATGTGGCATTGTATTCAGTGTTGATATTTGCTTTGCATGTTTGCTAACTTACTGTGCTTTGCACCTGAGCTATGTCTAAAATGAGTCTTTTTTGGATAAATGCATTGTCATGGTCAAGAAACTATTTAATACAGTAATAAAGAACCTATTCTTACTTGAGGATAAGCAAAATAAGATGAAAACAAGGAGTAATTGCATAAAAAGATTTAGAAGACAGTGTGGGAAAGCAGAAGTGGCATACCTATCAAATAAAGAGCACAAAGTTCAACCAGCGACCAAGATATTAGCAAAGTACATTACTATGGAAAGTGTAGTAGATATGCAGAGCAATTCACCTGAGCAGGTGGTGAACTATAAGTCAAAGGGTCCTTCAAAGTAACTGGGATGAAAGGTGGACAAAAAAATGTTATGAGAAGGGGGAGAGAAGACTAAAGTTAGAAAAACAGCTCAAACCAGACTGATAACTTGTCATTGTCTACTATTACAACTATATAAGCTTATAGCCAGGCATACTGTTTGTACTCTAAAGTGTACATTTTTCTTTGCATCACTCAAAAACGTTCTAGATTTTTAAAGTTATATTATTTCTACAACTGTCTAAACTAATGCATCTAAGAACAACTTGTTTTAAGAGAAGATTGCTAATCTAAAAGCAATATCTTTAATACTTTTAAAGAGAGCAGCTGAAAGTGATTGTGTGCATTTACTAACTGCTAGGTGGCAACATTTTGAAAGATGTGCCCATTTTTTTAAATGCCAGGTGGCTTGGGGGGGAGGGCAGTAAAAAGAGTTTGTGTGTACAAAATGGAATTTTCTGGCTACACCCCTGATGCAATGCATGTACAAACATATTTTTCTTCTTTCTTTCTTTCTTTCTTTTTTTATTTATTTATTTGTTTGTTTGTATAAATAATCTGAACCTTGATGGATCCATTTTAGCCAAAGCCTAGAGGTTAGATTAGATATATAGCAAAGAGTGAAAATGTAGACAATGCAAAAGTCACAAAGAACAAGTAATTTCAAAGGAGTTAGAATGGTTTGAATAAATTTGTCATCTACTTCATGCACAGTTATTTTCATATGTACATTTAAGATAGTGGACTACTGATATTCTAATCGGTTTACTAGCAAAACTCCGAAATGCATTCCATCAAAATGCACATAACGAATCATAACACCGAAATTCATGTATAACGAAGCCTCTAATGTTGAATCCGCATATCAATATGAAAAGTCGACATGAATAACATGCAGTCCTACACTGTACTATACACCCCCTGCATAATATATATTCTAACTCCAAGATTGCACTACAGTTGGGAAAAGGGTACGTTTCCGATCCCCACTGTACCGCACTCTCTAGGTCAATGACCAAACTCATGTTTGCGAATGCACCGGGCATTCGATCAAACAAACTTCGCACAAGAGGTGGATTTGCAACATGGTTTGACAAAATAACATTCGACAACCCGTGTTGCCAAAATCACCATTGGCAATTTGACTGTAAACCATTCTAATCTTACTGTCTTGTTTATAAACACTTGATAAGGGTCTATATTAAATCAGTGAACGCTTGAAATAGCGAACACTGATTTATCTACCCATAAATAACAAAACCTGACACTCTTGAAGACACAGAACAGTGATTTTTTTTTCCAAAAAAATGCTATTCCACAAAAAAAAAAAAAAAAAATGTTAAAGCTCAAAGCACAAAATAAAGTGGGGGGCTGTGCCCCCCTTACCCCCCTACTTAAGTATACCAACTCTGAGATCGCACTACAGTGAAGGAAATGACAAAGTCCCGAAAATGTCCCAGCGATTTTTTTCCCAGGGAAACAAAATCACTATTCCGTGTTTTCAGGATTGTCAGATTTCACTCTCAAAGGGTCGATAATTCAGCGTTCGCTATTTTGAGAGTTTGCTGATATAATATAGACCCCTTGATAATACCTGCTTGTAATGCACTTGGCATTTTTTTCTAAACTATTAATATAAGCAATATTGAATACATGTAGTTATTCTGTGTGGAAGCAGTTATATAAACTATGCTGGTCTGTTATTTCAAGTTTTTTTCTGAAAGTATACCAATTGTTGCTTCTTAAATTTGAACATGACTTACAGACGTCTGTTGTGCACAGGATTATAGATCTGGTCTGATTGCACAGTACATTTTTACTAGTCTTCAAATCTGTACTAATCTAAAAATGCACCAGTCAGATTAAGACTGTTACTTTGTATTCTAATTCTTAAAACATCTTTCAGAAGACCTTATTTCAGGACGTTTTCTTTTAAGAACGAAACTGATCTGACCTTCCTACACTGTAACAGCCTTCTTATTGGTATACAAATAGTGGATTAAAATCATCTACAAATGCTACATTCTGGAATTTAGTGAGATTGTTGTGAGATGTTTTTAGAGTGTTGTGAAGCATAAATACTGCTTAACTAGGATAAAGGCTACGATAAATAAAAACCTGCAATATACTAAGAACTCCTAGAAATATTGCTTGAAAAGGAAAATGAACATACTACTGTTTATTTTTATCTTTACTTAATTAATTGACTTTGCAGAAACACTGCTGCATTATTTGCTTCCAATGCTACATATATTGCAAAACGTATGATGTTTTTCAGTGTATCCACTCCAGTATTTGATATGCAAATGCACAGCTAGATTTGTGTGACATGTATTTCACCATCAACATTATTTAATCAATAATTGTTTTAAAACAAGTCTGTTTTGGTTGTCTTCTTTATTTAACACATGCTTTTGAAGAAAAGGAGCCAAACAGTAACATTTAATTTTTTGTGTAGATTTTTTTTTTCTTGGAAGCATCCCAAAAGGTTGAGTTCCACATGCTCATGGCATGAAAGCTGATGGCAACCGTCTCAGCTGCACAGAACCCCACCTTCACAGGCACTCAAATGTACTCCAGACCACAAGTAATATGAGCAAACTCCTCATTGAATAGCCAGCTATTAATATTTTATCAATCATTTTGCAAGTTAATTTTCCATATAATTTAACTTTGCTCTATCAAAACAGGCACAGTATAGGTAGTTAACAGGGCTATGGACTCAGTGTTTTGTGAGGAAGAAGGAGTACTTGTGCAGACTTGTGCATAAATGCATTATTTTATGACACAAGTTAGATTAATTCCTCATGGACTGAAGTTATTGACTATATCCCTCAGATAGCTCCTTCATGTTTTACTGCAACTTACTTTCCATGCTAGAACCATGTCTCTTCTTTTGTATTCATTGCAAGTTTTGTACTAATAAAGTCCATCCCCAAAGGATGCTGCTCCTGCAGTCATTGGTCAGCTTTACTATTTGCATCCACAGACTCACCAATACAGTTCATATGAGAACAAATGTTCTGTTATAGCACATAAGATAAAAATTAATCTCTGATAAAATCATAAACATTGTTATTTTGTTCTTTTCAAACTTCCAACACATAACTAGATCTGCAGCCTTTAGCATTTCAAGTTATAAAACATAAAAGTAAATAAATGAAAAGAAGCATTTCATATGCTATTACTTACCACTGACCAACATATGCAAAAAAAAAAAAACACCTTTGTCCAGATTCAGTAAAGCCTTCATCTTTGCATGCTGAGTCATGCACATGGTAGAAAACTGTGTTGGATTCAGTAAGTGGCTCAACATGATGTGTAGAGTCACTCAGAGCCACACAAACAAGGTAAACAACAAGGTATGCTAATTACAGCATAAGCAGCTGAATTGTATACTAACCAACCAATCCAAGATGGAGGAGCTATTCAACAAGCCATAAAGCAACCATGTAGACTCAGTGCTGGTTTTCCCTGTGAATTCCAAAACCTATTGGAATACAGCCACAGAAAGCTGTCTACACAGAAACAATGTTAAGGGACTACTGCTGCTTTAATCCATGTGTATGTACAAAAGGCTGAAGCCTATGCTGCTGCTGCTGCTAATAGACCAAGGCTACGAAGGAGAAGAGATTTCAGACCTAGGTTAACTTATCACAATCTACATGATATGGAAATTGTAGATTGTTACAAGGTACATAGAGACACACTACTTGAACTCTGCAATTTCTGTCTTCCTCAACTCAGAGCCAGGGCAAACCAAGAGGAACCCATACCAGTGGAGACAAATGTATGCATAGCATGTAGAATTTTAGCTACAGGTACCTTTCAGAGACCAACAGGGGATATGCTGGGGGTGTCACAGGCATCAACATCCAGGATCCTCCATCAGTTCCTGAATGCTTTGCTCCAGCATGTCAGTAACCATATATATTTTCCCCAAACTCCTGAGGACAGGGACAGAAATATGCAGGAGTTCTAACCCGTAGCACATTACCCTGAAGTACTGGGTGCCATAGACTTCACACATGTAGAAAATAAGGCACCACCCAGGGAACAGGGAAAGCTCTACATAAATAGAACGAGCTTCTACTCTATTAACTGGTAGTTACCATGAATCACATCTCTGTCACACCTCCCAACTGTTATCAGATTGTCTCTAGGGGGGATATCCCACAGAATCATTTACTGGGAGATGCAGGTTATGCACTGGAACTGTGGCTGATGGCACAAATCAGAAATGCACACACAACTGCTGAAGAATGCCATAATGAGGTGCACGCTCAAACTAGAAATATCATAGAGCATGTGTTTGGGCTGCTGAAATTGTGCTTTAGGTATCTTGATACATCTGGAGGAGCCCTGCAGTACAATCCACAAATGTGTACTGAAATATTCACAGTATGTACCATGCCACACAACATCATCCTGAGAAAACAGCTTCAGCAGGATCAACAAGAGGAAGGGGCACACATCCCACCACCAATGACAAGGTCACCACAGCCACACTCAGGTGAGGAGTCAGAGGCAGAACCGGCAGCTGCTGTGGGTGTAGGCAGATGTAAGTGTACTCAATATGCCCTTGCATTGACTAAGAGACAATGCATAGTACACTCACTCACCACCTAAGGGGCTAAAACCTTCCTCCTATGCACATGCATATTGTAACATTGATGCCAGGCAATGCTCACAACCTTTACCTACCTATGCACTGGCTGTGTACTGCTAGCATCAGACAGAGTCTGTTGCAACTGCTAGAGTCACAAGGTAAGTGTTGAACCTGGAGTGTATTGTGTAATGATATCAATGACTGGCATATCCGTGCATGTTATTACCTGCTAGTGTGAGCAAGTAAAAGGTGGGTGATTTCTACAGACATTGCCTTAACATGTGACAGCAGAGACTTATTTGACTTATAACCAGGATAAACAGAATGAAGGTTCCAACACTCAAAAGGCAGCTCCAGCACAAAATGCCACAACTGGGTAGAAATAATAAATCAATAAGCAAACAGAAAACTTTAGTGTACACCAGCACAGGCTTAAAATCACTAGAACATGAAACAACACTAAGCGCTTTTGTTCCTTACTAATTCAAAATGTGACTTCATTGGAGTGTATTCTAGTCAACTGACAGCAGGTGCCTTAAATAAACTTTGAAAACTCCATGTAGCCAAAGGGCTACACATAAAACCCACAAACTTAAAATGCCAGAGAAAAGATTGAATATATCCATAAAAATTGTAAACTGTCATTCTGTAAGCCAGAAATAATATTTAGATATTACTAGGTGATTGCTCTCACCATTCTGTGTTCTGTCTTGGACCTGACTACAAGGACTGCTCACCCACATTACCTTGCCTTGCTTTATTCAGTAAGTAGGAACAGTAATTCCTTAGATTAGTCAGGAAAATATAGTGAAAACAGTTAAGCATTGTTTTTTCTGTAATTTTGTGACTCTTTCCAGCTGTGTTATTTTCAATATTTCCTGTGGCTAAACTCTGGTGTTTACTGTAAATAGATATTTAGTATGTTCACGTTCTTTTATTGTTTATTATTAAATGTATTTAAACTTGTCATTGTGGCTAGTCTTTTGTTAGAAAATATTTAAGTTTTGAGAGTATTTCAACATTTTTTTTTGTGATATCTCTGGCCACTCCTGAAAGCCTGGCTGGTGGCCACCATTACTATTCATGCAACACAGTGGTGCAGTGGTTAACATTGTCACCTCACAGGAAGAGGTTCTCCAGTTCGATTCTCAGCTTGGGTCCCTTCTGTGCAGAGTCTGCATGTCCTGTCTGCATTCATGTGGGTTTCCTCTGGGTACTCCGATCTCCTCCCACATTCAAAAGAGATGCTTCTGGAGCATTTCTCCCTGGGTCACCACTGAAAATAGGCTCTGTCCTAGTTGGACTTTCATGGTCAACAAATGTTAAATAAATAAAAATGCTTTAATATTAATTTCACTCAGTATAATTGGATACCCTTTTAAGACCCTTATAGTAACTGACTGGTGGCAGTGAATCTACCTTATAGTCTGGACAAAGTTGGTAGAGTGGGTATAATCTGTGCAAGCTTTTCCCAGGTGTGTATGTGAGTGTGAAAATTAAATCATAAAGAGAGTGTGTGTGTGTGTGTGTGTGTGTGTGTGTGTGTGTGTATGTGTGTGTGTGTGTGTGTGTGTGTGTGTGTGTGTGTGTGTGTGTGTGTGTGTGTGTGTGTGTGTGTGTTGGGCTACTTGGGCAGGGACACAAAGCACTGGTTTCACAGAGACAGACTGCTGGAGGACTTGGCTTGGGCACTCGGCTGTGGACTTAACTCTGAAGCTGTGCCTGTGGGGAGCTTTATTGGGAACCTGGGGAGAGACAGAGAGAGAAACCCAGGCCTCAGGCTGACTGTGTTCCCAGTGTGCTCTTAAGGGAAATTGTGCTTGATGCAGTGAATTCTGCATCAATGTCCCTCTCCAGTGTCAGTAGTGAGGATTGAGACTCTTTGATTACTGGCCCTGAGTAGGGAACATCACACCCAGATAAAACAGAAAATGTTAATAATGTTGTCAGTAGCACACAAGCTGCACCCATCATGCACAATTCAAAGCAGACATATAAACCCACATTTGCTGAGGCACTTACATGTAACCTTCCTAATCCACAAAGACCTCCTAGATGAAGTACACATAACAAATACCATCAGCAGTCCCAAATGCGCTCTTTCAAAACAACATCCACATCAACACATGGAACTACATCTCATGGAACCTCTACCTCTAAGCCTATAAGGCAAGTCACCACACAATCCAACATTCTGGTCATTCAAGACTCCATCATGAGACACACTGATGTCCCTCTCACCAGGCTGAGTAAGGAGAAAGTTACAGTTAGTTGCTTATCAGGGGCTAGGATCCGCCACATTACACATGCACTCAGGTCATTGGACCACAATTACCAATATGACTCAATAATAGTCCATGTGGGAGTAAATTACTTGAGAAGTACCTCCCTAGACTATATGAAGTGAGACATCATGGAGTTCACAGAATATGTGTCTCAGGCTGGTATGAGCCTAGCATTGAGCAGCATTTTACCTTCTCCAAGGATGATGCCACAATATGAACAAAAGGTCATTGACTTTAATAATTGACTTAGTTTCTGGTGTCATTCCAAGGTAATGCAATATTTGTTAGCATGGAAGGAGATGGTCAACAGACCATGCTGCTTTGCTAGAGATGGTCTGTACCTCTCCCCTCTAGGCATTTGAATATTAGCTAAAACATTGTCTTTCCCCCATATTGCCTTTTGTAGGCAATGACAAATTGAAAGTACTTCTGACATAGCAAGTCAAAACCAAGAAAATCTAAAGGTATTACTGCTCAATGCTAGGAATCTAAACAAAAAACTCGACTTCCTAGAAGCTTTATTTACCCTAGAGAATTCTGATGTCTGTGCGGTCACTGAGACATGGTTTAAAGCCATGGAGAGCACACCAACAGCGCAAGGGTGTAATGCCTTCCAAACATTTAGACCAGCTACTTCACATGCAGGGACCAAAGGTGGCAGTGTCTTTATTTACATTAAAAATAAATATACTTCAAGGCTGGTCAAACAGGGCAATGCACTTGAGCTGCTCCATGTTCAAATCACCATAGGTGAAATCCAACACCACTTCTTTGCAAGCTATAGGTCCCCCTCTGTGACCCAGGAAACCCATACCATGTATTTAAATGTATTAGAAACACTAACCATCCAACCTAATACCATATTCATGGGTGGCTTTAATTACTCCACTATTAACTGGGAATCCTATATGACACCAAACGTACATGCACAGAGGTTCCTGAATTTTGTAAGCACAAACTCCCTGGTCCAGATAGTCAATACACCAACCAGGGATGCAACCATACTGGATCTGGTCCTCACTAATATGGGAAATTGCTGCACATCCCCCTAGTGTAATGCCTTCCCTGGTAAAGTCAGACCATAAATGGTCTCCTTTGAATTATAAATAAAACCTGGACCCCCGGCTAAACCCGGAATATTCAGGAACTATTCTAAGGCTAATCTCCTGCTATTACATGAGAACCTGGCAACATTTCAGGCCCCCATAAACCCTGAGAAAACTTCTGCCTATGCAGAGTTGTTCAATGAAACCCTGCATAAGCATGTTAATAGCTGCATAGAGGCAGCTGTACCCACCAGGAAGAAGAATAGAACTAACTCAAAAAACAAGCCACCCTGGTGGAATCACAATATCAATTGGCTGTATAACAGGAGGAAGAAAATCTTGGAAAAAATTAGGAGGTGCAGCACCCAGCAGGATAAAAGCATGCTCATCAAACTAAATAAACAACTCAGAGGACAAATAAAGTCTACAAAAGCCAAATTTGAGGTAGGTTTGGTGTCCCAGGCCAAGGACAACCACAAACCATTTTTAGCTATATCTGCAACCTCAAAGAAAGTGCACACTTGTGTGCAGAGCTCATTGGAAGTGGAGCCACCTATACTGAACCAGAAGATATAGCAAACCTCCTGGCTGATACATTCAGCTCCAACGTTACTCCTCTCTCCCCCTCAACCTTCCCTCAGGAAATATCATCAAATATAACTCCCACTACTATCACTACAGAACAGGTCCATAATGCTCTCTCTAAGACCAAAAACACTGCATCAATGGGCCCAGACAATATCCCAGGATGTCTTCTAAATAGCATGAAATGTGACCTATCAGGGCCTCTGGAATTACTATTTAACTGTAGCCTCTGATCAGGCTTCGTGCCTCATGAATGGAGAAAGGAATCATCTCTCTGCACAAAGGTGGGATATCTACAGACCCTGGAAACTACAGACCCATAAGTCTCACTAGTCTCATATGTAAAGCCATGGAAAGAATTATCATGGAGATGATCAATAGAGATATTGTAAACTTCCAGATACTGGACCCAACCCAGTTTGGTTTCGTCAAGGGCAGATCATGCCTACTCAACCTGGTGGACTTCTTTGAGAAGGTCACCAAAGCAATGGCTGAGGGCAAACTCATTCATTCTGCCTACCTTGACCTGGCCAATGCATTTGATACAATATCCCACTCAGTCACTGCTGACAAACTCAAGAGGTTAGGTACAAATCTGTATGTCACTGGATGGATAGCCAACTGGTTCACAGACAGGACCCAGAAAGTTAGAACTGAGGAGTCCACCTCTACAAAGAGGAAAGTCACAAATGGAGTCCTTCAGGGGTCAGTCCTTGGACTGCTCCTTTTTGGCATTTATTTCTCAGAAGTAAAGCCCAAAGTCAGTGGTCTCTGGCTGACTAAATTTGCAGATGATTGCAAATTAGGAGCTGTCATTGAATCTCACACTGACACAAATGTTTTCCAGGAAGGGCTGACACAGACAAACAACTGGTGTCAGAGCCATGGACTAAAACTAAATGCCAAGAAATGCATAATAGTATCCTTTGGGAAGTTATCCATCCCTGGTAACTATCATATTGACAACACACCCCTTAGAGCTGACCCAGTGGTCACGGACTTAGGGACACACATAGATAGTATTCTAGCCTTTGATCATCACATGTCTACAGTGGTGGGGAAATCATTCTATGTTGCACAACTTATAAACAAAGGTATGGCATCTAAATCCAAAGAAGTCATTGTTTCACTGTATTCAGTATTCATCAGACCTATCATTGAGTATAATGTCTCCTTTGGTATGTACCTAACCAGGCATATCCAACAATTGGAACATCCACAGACGTTCCTCATTAAAAGAATATAGGGTGTAAGTAATATGTCCTATGCAGACCACTTCAAGGCTCTATTCCTGTATTCTGTCTCCTACAGGCTTTTGAGGGGAGATCTATGCCTAGCATACAGGGCATCATCAGACCCCACTTGATAGACCTCCTGCTTATCCATAAAACAAACAGCACCAGAATTACCCATTCTAAGGACTTAAACCTTGCCTCTGATAGAAATAGGACATGCTGGAGCGATAGGTATGTATCCCAGAGACTAGCCCATCTATGGAACAGGCTCCCCATCCATGTAAAGCAGAGTTTCTCGATAACCCAATTCAAGCACAGCATAAACAATTGGATGGCAGACCAGAAATTCATCCCTGGTTTGGCACCTATGCCTCTAATGGACACAGGTAACCTGTAAATGGTTCATCTCCCAGGCCCATGTTTACACTTAGCAACAGTATCAGAACTTGTCAGATATGGGATGCATGGCTAGGCTTAAAAAGGCCCATGTGGTCATTAACCTAGTAAACACCTATAAATCTGTAAGATAGCATTTCAGTATTACCCAGCGGAGAAGCATAAAACAGTCTAGATATTTTAAATATGAGCAGCAGGAATTGTGTGGTTGTAACATATTACATTCACACACAAAGTAAGGCTGGATGCAAAACAAGGGAGAGTAACAATTTCAACATATCTTTGCTTGTGCAAAACAGAAATGCAGCTTTGCACCCCCACCCCTGAAAGAACAGGCAAATGACACATTTTGCTAACAAACCATCAGTGAAATACCAAAAGTGCTAATCAAATGAACTGTCCCTGAAATGTGTACAGACTTAACACAGAACATTCCATTTTAAGCTTTTGCCAATCATGTATACCTGTGAAATACTGTGACAAACATGGCCATGCCATCAGTGCACTTCTAAGTAGTGCACAGTTAAACATAGCATTTGCTAATTAATGTAGTATACAAATATGAAACAGATTTTTCTTAAATGATATTTCAGCATCTGCATTATATAGTTGAAAAATTTAAACATACCTTCTCAGATTAAATAATCTTCTGTGCAGATATATCCCAAAGTAATGGCATCTTCTGTGTTCTCTGCATAAACAAGTCTCCTCACCTGCAGTTTCTCTGGCTATACAGTTGCCTTTTTATAGTGTAGATTCAGGGCTGTTAGCATGGTGAAGATGCAAATGAGGGGGGAATGTATTAGAACTGCTGAATCCCAAATGCTTGTCTCCTTGTAGCATATGTAAACATGGTGCATGCACTCCCTTAGTGTTTGTTGCTAATGGACTGCAACTGTGAATATTTACTGGTAGGGAGAAGGAAAACACAACAGCAATGCAGACTGCCCTATTTCCAGTAGGTGTGCCAAGTTAGACTTACAAACTGTATAGAAGTAATTTTATCAAGGTTGGAAATGTAAGTAAGCAGAACACAATTCACAGGTTCAGTTCATTAACATCCAACCTCCCCTTCATTTGTTGACAACTGTATATTATGTCATTTAATATCCTTACACATTTTAAGGACAAAAATATACAATGCCTTACAGATTGCATGTTACAGATTAATGGTTAGATAAGACAGGGATGAGCAACTAACACAGACAGGTTAATACAGAGCTGCATTTTTGCAAGCAATAGTCATACATGGTTGTGTGACCATTCAGTGCATTACAACCAACATTTATACATATACAAATAACTGTTATGTGGTTTCTCAGTACTGTAGATGATGTTGCAGTTGATTGTATGCAGAATGATTTCAGTTCCCTGCTTCAAAGCTGTTTGTGTGGCAAAGAAGAATAAGGCACCCTTACTGTGTTCTGAAGGCTCATTGGAGTGAGAGTTCAAATCCAGACCAATGAAGAAATATTTCATGTGTGCTAACATTGCTTTCCTTCATTTCAACTATCTTCCCTTTTATTTTATTTTATTTTTTGGCCAATATTTATGCAATGTATGCTTGTAGCCCAAACAAGGGTAATGGAGAAAAAATTAATGTCAGAGTTGGCTGTACGTATATTGTTTGCGCGATGCTTAGCAGTGTACAAACCCAGACTAGTGGCCCACAGAGAAAGCAGACAACACCTGCAGAATACCTGCAGACAGGGCATCTGTAAAAGTGCAAAGTTAAAAAGAAAACATTGTTGCAATGTTTGCTTTCCATTGTGCAACACCACTGACCAGTGCTGCACGATGGTTAGCAAGGTTCCCCCAACACCTGCAGCCATCAAACACCTGCAGATAGGATGCAGTCAGTCATTGAAAATTAATACATTCAATTAATTCTGTTTGTCAGTGTGCAAACATGCTAAGTGGTATTGCACAGTGGTTAACACAGAGAATTTAAGAATGAGTAGGAATTTAAGGAATTGTCATGTAACTAGTCCTGTCGCAGCAGGTGTAAGTGTAGGGCTGGAGTACAGATGTCCTAGGTTTTAGTACAGAGGGTGTAACCTATTTTTACTGTTGTGACAATGCAGTTTATATCAATGAAGCAAGTGTTATTTCAACATTTTTGTGGCAACAGATGTAAGTGTAGGACTGCCATACAACTGGACCTGGGTTCTAATACATGACATTCCAGACATTTCTACTGTTGTTTCATTTCCCATTACATTCACTATTGCTTATAACACATTAGATAGTGGAGCTGATATGAATTATATGTATGAGGGATAAGACACCCTTAATGTATTTTCAGATGTATGTCTGAGGGTGTACTGTCTACTATATTTCTGTAAGTATAATTCTGCTATCTGGACATAGATGACTTTCACCATTAAATAAGACACATGCACAATTGTATCTATATACAAGAACATTGTCAGGTCACACACATACCTTCAAAATGTCAGCTGTATTTATGAAGGATTCCTGACTATGTCTGAGCAGCACTTCTTCAGTGGCAAAGATGGAAAATCAACTATGTGGAAGAAACTGCTTTGTTAATTATGACTAGGTTTGAATTCCACACTTTAAAAATCAATTTTATCAGTGTATAAAGCCAAAAACAAATGTGCCAGGCCATGGCATTTATGCCCCACAGTACATGTCTACAAACTTAACTCACCTAACAGTACCTTCCAATTTTCAATACATATTTCCAAGCTACATCACCAGACACCCTTCACACTAAGGTCAAGTGTCAGATTAACCTTCCTATTTCAAATATTTATGTCATCTCTGCTTGGCACTGCTGCACTCCACTTAACATCACTCAAACATGGTTTGCATCATTGCTTGGGTTTGTACACTACCACTAAATGCAATAACTGCAATTGGCAGAAACCATCATTTTCCATTGCTCTAGGTCAGGTGTTAGACATGTCTGGAGTTAGTGGGAAAGCTGCCCAGTTTAGGGCAGATAGGTGGGTGTCTAGGAATCCAGGATATTGATTGGACTCGTGGTAAATTGCCACAGCCAAAGATTTCTGCAGGGGGACTATTCTGTCTCCCAGTACAAGTCTGAGGCATGAAGTAGTTTTGCTCAGGCTGTATCCAGTGCTACTGGTACTGGAGAACAATGTAGCCATCATTTTAATGACCTACACAGCCACAAAAGGGATACCCTCAACCATTAGTTGACTGAATTTCAGACTGTGAACATTCCACAGCTGTGTAAGTATGGCAAAAAGGGAGCAGCTGTTATACTTAGAAAGCTAAATATGGGCACAGGTATGCATAATGCTCTTATGTTATTTTCTGTTTTTTCCCCAACTAATACCAACATAGAGTTCAATTGATGTGCTCATAGGTTCATAGGTTCATAGGTAAGTACTAGGCTATCTGCCCGAGGGCATCTGTAAGCCTAGCCAGAATGTGTTGGCTTTCGACGCCCCCTTAGATTAGTTCCCTGTGCCTCTGTCCAGCAGAGCCATTAGTTCCCTGTGCCTCTGTCCAGCAGAGGCACTGCAGTGATCCCTGGGGTAAATTTTCTGTTTCCCATCCACTCATCAAGGTTACTCTTGAAGAGTGTTAGTGAGGGCTCTGCCTAATGTAGATTGGAATCGGGTTCCAAAGCATGGGGAGTCTCTGGGACAGGAATCTATCCCCCAGCACGTCCTATTTATCTTTGTGGTGAGGTTTAGATCCCTAGAGCGTCTGACTCTCGGGGATTTTTTTTTTTTTTTTTTTTTTAGGTGGAGCATGTCCATCAATTCTGGGTTGGACATGGCCTTGTATGTCAGGCAGAGATCACCTCTGAGTAAGTGGTATGCAACTGAGTACAGCTGGAGTTTCTTCAGTTGGGCTGCATAGGGCATCTGTTTGAGGCCAGTAATCCTCTTGGTGAGGTACTTCTGTTGTCTTTCCAGCTGTTGCAGGTGTCTTGCAAGGTACATCCCAAATGGGGTGTTGTACTCTATGATGGGTCTGATGAGTGATGAGTAGAGGGGCATAATAACCTCTTTTGGTCTAGATGCAAACACTTTTGTGATTAGGTGGGCCACATAGAAGGATTTTCTAACCACCTTGGCAATATGATTATCAAAAGAGAGATTACTATCTACTTGGGTCCCCAGATCCCTTATTACATTTTCTGTATTTAGGGGACTACCATGTATGTGGCAGTTCATGGGTACTTTGTTTTTTCCAAAGGGGATGACTATGCACTTTTTGGCATTTAGCTTGAGGCCATGATTTTGACACCAGGTATCTGTCTCAGTGAGACCCTTCTGAAGGATGCCTGTATCAGCTGGAAAGTCTGTTATGGCCCCCAGTTTGCAGTCATCTGCAAACTTGGTCAGCCATAATCCTCATGTGCTTGCCTGTACCTCTGAGAAGTATATACCGAACAGGAGGGTTCCCAGGACTGAGCCCTCGAGGACACCACTTGTAACCGGTTTAGAGTTGGACTTAGAGCCTGCAACTCTCACCGTGTGGGTTCTATCCGTGAGCCAATTAGCAGCCCATCTCATGATGTAGGGACTTATGTTCAGTCTGATGAGCTTGTCTATAATACCAGAATGGGGAATGGTGTTGAAAGCCTTTGCGAGGTCTAGGTAGGCTGTGTGGACCTCCTTTCCCTCATCTAAAATCTTGGTAACTGTCTCAAAGAAGTCCACCAGGTTTAGGAGGCATGATCTGCCCTTAACAAAGCCAAACTGGGTAGGGTCCAATGTTTGGAGGTTCCCAATGTTTCTGTTAATGAGTTCCATGATGATGCGCTCCATAACCTTGCAGACCAGGCTAGTCAGGCTTATAGGGTGATAGTTCCTGGTGTCCACTGTGGCTCCACCTTTGTGGAGCGGGATAACTGTTGCTGTGCACCACTCTATGGGTACATATCCTGTAGAGAGGCTGAGTTTGAACAGTGTGTTTAGGTGAGGGGTTAGTTCATTTTGGAGTTTGTGTAAGACACAGCCTGGGACATTGTCTGGTCCCATTGAAGCTGTGTTTTTGGCTTTGGATAGGGCTGTTTTAACCTGTGTGTCAGCAATTGCCGGGACCCTACATGCTTCTGGTATGGTATGGGCCCTTTAGTGGGTGAGAGGGGGGTGAAGTTTGCACTAAACCTGTTTGCCAGAATGTTGGCAATATCAGTCAGTTCAGTGTATTTTGTGCTATTCTGCACTAATTCAGAGCAGATCTGAGAGTTTCCACTTAGGTTCTTGACATAGCTAAAGATCATGCAGCTGGAATGGAGAGACAGAGGGAAGCAAATGGTATCTATGCAGCACAAGAGAAGTATTGTTGTAGCTTTTTGGGGGTTTTATACAGCTGTAACAAATTGAGCATGCATATCCAAACTATAAAAGCAAGTATGCATGCATTAGTCTGTAGCACTAACCAACTTTAGGAGTCAAATATAATACTGTAGTCAGAGGTTCTGGTTTCAAATACCATAAGTCACAACTATACAGTACTGCATTTTATGAATAATATTTATATTAAATTAAACTCTATACAAGTGGCATAAATGCCCTGATAACTGTAATCAGTATAATTGGAATACGCATATGCACAGTATATACACATTTCAAGGATTACTTTCAGCAGTCTGTAAGTATAGTGTGTATTTTTTAGGATGTATACTTTAATGTAATACTTCAGATAAAATAGTTGTATAATTGTGTTAATGTATTGTATGTCACATATGATGGTACTCATTTTATCTCTTTTTTCTCTCACTCCAACTCTTACCTCTTCTTTTTTATTTTCTATTATGTCTCATCAAAATGTCTCCATGCCATCCATGTGTACCAAATCACTAAATGTTACACAGCATAGCAAGGTAGGCCAGCCCCAGTGGATCACCCTTCCCCTGCTCCACCTGCTCCAGCACTGATGCCCAACACATATGGGGCCAAACCTGGCAGCACTATCCCTGCTGCCCCTGCATTACCTGTGCCTTCAGATTGTACTGCCCCAGCAGCTGGTGCAGTGGTAACCTCCAGAAGCATTGGGAGAGGTGGGGATTTCATCACCCATGAGGAGATGCCAGGGTTTGTGCATAGGATCATGCACTGCACCATTGGTGTATGCCTATGCCTTATGGAGAGGCTGCTCTTCCTCACAGTACATAGGAGGAGGAGAAGACATCAAGCAAGACATCTTGCTGCCAGTTCAGTAAGGAGACAGTGATGGCAGTCCAGTGGGTGAGGACTCGATTCTCACTGTCTCCATGTTTGATGGGCATGAGTATATGTGTTGTCACCTCCCTCATACCAATTATATTATCCCCCAAACCTTTGTGTCCCTCACTGTTCCTGTGTCTTGTCTTGTTTGTCTTGTTTATTTACATTTGCTTCATCACTCACCCAATTTACCTGACCTAGAAATACCTATGTCCCTTACCCAGCATTCCTCTCTTACAGAATTAAAAAAATGGGCACCTGTCCCACAAGAAAAGTATCATCTCCTACATAGCTCTCCATTTTGCACTTGTGTCTTCTTGACACACTTGATTCGGTCCATTTGGCTGAACATGATTATGTTGTTGTCACCCCTCTCTGTGGAGGAGACAGTCCAAATTCTGCACATATTATCAGTTTTTACTGTGGAAGAAATGGATAGCTATGGTTCTTCACTACCTCCCTCCTGCACATTCCTGCATTGCTTTCTCTTTGCTCTTCCTCCTGCTTGCTCCCCATTTCACCACTTTCCTATCTACCCAATTTTAACACCTATAATCTGGTCAAAAAATAGGATAATCTACAACACACATAAGTACCAGAATAAGCAATGGATTCCTTCATTTTTGGCCTTTATGTTTGAGTGGAGTTTGGCATCTCGCAACAATGCCAATCTCTGGTGAGTGACTTTACAATGCTGGGGTTATCTCAACACAATGCTGCTTAGCCCTACTGCTCTATGTCAAAACACACGGTAGCATATGCTGAATGTACTATACAGAATAATATGTCATTGATTTATCACTGTTTAAAAGTATTGCATACATCTGGATTCAAACACAGTGTCATCTGAGCTCAAAAAGAAATGTGTCAATGCATTTACACCTGCTGCCACAGAGTCAGCAAAGCAGCTTGTATGTGTGTACTAACTCTCAGACATTTAACAATGTGGCACACTTTTGCACATAGCTTAACTATGCACAAACAGGGACAGTAATGGAAGGGTGTATCTCACATGCGCAAATACTTTGCCAACCATCACACAAACCTGCTGCTCACTGAAGCGCTATGCACAGTCAATATTAGCATGTATTAGTGCTGTTTAATGTCCATTTACACTTTATGCCATGAAACTACATGTGGAAACATAACAAACTGAAATTCCTATCTAAAAATATGTTACATATTTACAATACAGCCATGTGTTGCCTCCCCCATGCACTACAACCCTGGTGTCTCAGTACTTTTCCACACATATATCTACTATAATACATAAATTAATATCAAATGCTGCATGATATGCAATGCACATCAATCTGGTAACATGCAGAACTAGAATTATCTTCACACACGAACATGCATACACATCCAACTGACCATGGGAACTATTGACTCATAACCCTAACCAGCCTTATCTGCAAGGCTATAGAAAGAATCATTGGGGGGGTGTGGCCAGGATGCTGAAGAGACAGGAACACAGTTCTTCAGCTCTCCAGTTCTTGACATATTTCTGACAGGAAATTTAATTTCTAAGTTATCATTTTCCTTTAAAAGTAAAAAGCAAAAAAGATTTCATTCAATAACATATAATATATATATATATATATATATATATATATATATATATATATATATATATATATACTTTTTCCTGTCAAAAAAACTCTACTTGAAAGGACATACTATTCTTAACCAAGATGAGTCACAGTAAAACTAACTCTCATGATTCTGCATCAAAGAAGGATCTCCAGATGGTATTGACAAAGTTACAGGAACTTTCTCTGAAAATGGATAAAGTAGACTTCATGAGCAGATGCACCAAGCAAATGGAAATGCTTCAAGAGTCAGTCAACAAAAATAGCAGATAATGAGAATGGAAGAATCTTTAAATGAAATGGAAAATAGACTGTCGGTAGATGAAAATAAGAAAAAAAAAAGTTTTTACTAAAACAAAACACCCTCCTGCTGTGTAAGTTAGATGATCTGGAGAGCAGATCACATCGCAATAACTTCAGGATCTTTGGACTTCCAGAAAAAATAGAGGGGAATAATATGATCAACTTTTTAACCTCCTGGCTACTAAATATACTAGATCTGAATGAAGTAATGTAATTTGGAATTGAAAGAGCTCACAGGTATCTCACAGGGTTTTCATCAGATAAAAATGTTACTCTGAGGTCAGTTACAGTAAGATGTTTTTCTACAATTGACAAAGAATTAATTTTAAAAACAGTGTAGACAACATTTCTCATTAAAGTAGATCGGAAAATAATCATATTTGATAATGACTACTCCACTACTGTACTTGCTAAAAGAAATTCATTTTTACCCATCATTAAAGGTTTAAAGAAAAAGCAGAATAAAGTACAATCACTTTTTCCAGCCAGATTGAAAATATTTCTAACTGATGAAACAAGAATATTTGATGACTTAGACTCTGCATTTAGTTTTTTAAAAACTAAAAACGTCTTTGATCAATATGAAGAAATGGAATGGAGCAGCAGTTCCCTGAAAAGATTGGCCGAGAGAAATGGCTGGAAAACACAGGACAAAAATAAGAAATGGCCATTTGGGCAATCTCTTCCATCTCTCTCAACTTTCTGATTTGAAAGCCTGCATTTGCACTTGCTTCTGTCCTGTAACTCATCTAGTGCAGATACAGATTCTTAGTTTTAGCACTTCAATTTGCTTATTCGTGATCAGCACTTGTTCAGAACTTGTAAGCACTAAATAAGCTACTAATTACTATAGCACTCAACCTTCCTCATTACCTAGAGAAAAACAGTTTTTGTACTTACGTTTCTCACTTGCTTAGAGAAAAACAGCTCTTGTACTCACTTTCCTCACATATCTAGAGGAAAATAGTTTTTTATTCAGGCATGTCCAAGAGTCAGCTCCCAGTGTTCTCTCCTGTCTATCTGATGAATCTGGGCATCTTGAGGCAATGTAGAAATTGCCTCATGTACACAGACAACCCTCTCCTCCTACCACCCAACACTACAACCTGCTAGAGTTGCACTTATCTAGCCAAACTGGAGGTAAAGCTCTCTCCAACCAAGACTGAACTTGACAGTCATGAGGAGAAGGTAAACATTTGCACCACACAACACTCATCACATAGTCTCACTAAATCTACACCACCGAAATCCACACAGAGTAACACAAAAACATTCGCAGAGGCTCACAATAATAATCTGTCTAAGCAACAGAGATCTTCAAAGCAGAAACGCAAGCAACCTTCATCCCCCAACACAACCCAAATGACACATAGCCCACAAACTCAGTGTGCTACTCAACCACAGCCAATAAGGCAAAACAACGTACCCAACACACTAGTCATAGGTGACTCTATAGTCAGGCACACTGATGTCCCACTCACCTGGATAAACAAGGAAAATGTTACTGTCAGCTGCTTGTCGGGTGCCAGGATCTGCCACATAACCCACACACTCAGGTCACTCCACAACAAGTGCAAATATGACTCTGTCATTGTCCATGTTGGTGTGAATGACCTGAGACATACCTCTCTGGACTACATGAAAAGAGACATGGAAGAGCTCTCCGATCTTGTAGCCCAGGCAGGAATGACCCTAGCCCTGAGTAGCATTCTTCCATTGCCCAGAATGATACTGCAGTACAAGGACAAAATGATTGACTTCAACAACTAGCTAAGCTTCTGGTGTCATTCTAAGGGGATCCAGTATCTGTCTGCTTGGGATGACATGGTCAACAGACCACAATGCTTTGCCACAGATGGCCTGCACCTGTCACCCCTGGGATTATGGATACTGGCTAAGGCTCTTGCTGCCCCTATAGTGCCTTTTAAGGCAAGGTTCAAATAACAAATTCACCACCGTAACAGGAACAGGCAAGCAAAAACTGAGCGTAATGCTACTCAATGCTAGAAGTCTACATCTCAAAATGCACTCACTCGAGGCACTCCTTAAAATGGAGAACATGGATATCTGTGCAGTGACTCATACTTGGTTCAAGGCTCCAGAGCGTACCCCTGCACTACCAGGCTATAACTCATACCACACTTTTCAGCCATGTAACCTGGACCAAAGGCGGAGGTGTGGCCATATTCATTAAGGATATCCACACCTCCAGGCTAATTGCTCAGCATAATGCATCCGAGGTTATCCAAGTGTAACTAACTCTGGGCAAAACTGCAATCCAAATTGTAGCTTGCAACAGATCCCCCACCATGCCCCAGGATTCACACTCCTCTTTTCTTGATGTACTGGAAAATATTAGGGTTCAACCAAACACCCTAATAATGGGCAACTTCAACTACCCCACCATTAACTGGGAAAACTACTCGTGTATCAACTCCTTAGCTCAACGCTTTCTGGAATTCATAAACTCCAGTGCCCTGGATCAACTTATCCACACCCCCACCAGAGGCAACAATATCCTAGACCTAGTCATTACCAACATGAGTGACCGGTGTTCCACACCTGAAGTCAACTCCTCGTTGGTCCGATCTGACCATAAGCTAATCACCCTTGATATCCAGATCCTGCCCCCACACCCCATTAAGTAAACCACAGTAAAAAATTTCTCCAAAGCCAACTTCATGCTTCTTAAGACAGAAGTGGTGAACTTCATGACACCCATGCTGAATCCTACACAAATGCACCCTATAAGCACTTACACGAGGGCATGGATCGTGCTATCCCAAACAGAACCAAGATGCTATCCTCCAAAAAAGGAAGCCAATCTGGTGGGCTCCTGCCATAAACAAACTGTACAACAGAAGGAAGAAACTGTTGCAAAAGAGAGTAAAATCCCATGAGTGGAGGAGCTCCCTGGTCAGCCTCAGTAAGAAGCTAAGATCCCTTATAAGATCCTCCAAAGCTAGCTACGAAAACAAAATTGCCACTAATTCTAAGGACAGCCACAAAGCATTCTATAGCTATGTCAGGAATCTCGATGGCAACATCCAGATCTGCTCTGAGTTACAGCACAATGGCATGAAAATTACAGAACCAACTGATATTGCCAACATCCTGGCAGATAGGTTCAGTGCTAATTTTACCCCCACCCCCTAAAGGGCCCATATCTATACAAGAAAAATGCAGAGTCCCTGTAATCACAACTACACAGGTAAAAGCTGCACTCTCTAAAGCCAAAAACACAGCATCCATGGGACCGGAGAACATCCCAGGCTGCGTTTTACATGAACTTCAGAACGAACTAGCTCCCCACTTAAGCACCATGTTCAATAATATCCTCGCATCAGGCTTTGTGCCCACTGAATGGTGCACAGCAACAGTTATTCCACTCCACAAAGGGGGAGCCACCACTGATCCCAGGAACTATCAACCTATTAGCCTGATGAGCCTGGTCTGTAAGGTCATGGAATTTATCATCTTGGAACTCATAAACAAAGACATTGGTAACCTCCAAACTCTGGATCCTACCCAGTTTGGGTTTGTGAAAGGCAGATCATACCTTCTGAACCTGATCAACTTCTTTGAGGCAGTCACCAAAGCTGTAGATGAGGGTAAGGTGGTTCACACAGCCTATCTTGACCTCGCCATGGCTTTTGACACCATCCCCCCTTCTGGAATTATGGCTAGACTCACTAAACTAGGTATAAATTCCTACATCACAAGATAGGCTGCCAACTGGCTCACTGACAGAACCCACACTGTAAAAGTTGCAGACTCCAAATCTGATCTCAAAGCAGTGACAAGTGGAGTACCACAAGGTTCTGTCCTCGGACCTCTCTTGTTTGGTATCTACTTCTCTGAAGTACATGCTAACACAGAAGGCCACTGGCTAACAAAGTTCGCAGATGACTGTAAACTAGGGGCCATAGTCAAGTCCCCAAATGATGTGGACATCCTACAGAAGGGCCTCGCTGAGACAGATGCCTGGTGTCAGAGCCATGGCCTCAAGCTCAATGCCAAAAAGTGCAGTGTCATCCCCTTTGGTAAAAACTCTGTACCCATGAACTACCACATAGGCAGCAATCTACTTAACACCAAATGTGTGATAAGAGACCTTGGGACCCAGGTGGACAGTAGTCTTTCCTTTGATAGTCACATCGACCACAGTAGTCAGGAAGTCCTTCTACATGGCACACCTCATCATAAAAGGGTTCTCATCCAGGAAAAAAGAGGTCATTGTTCCTCTCTACTCGACACTCATTCGACCCATTATAGAGTACAATGCCCCTTTTGGAATGTACCTCACAAGACATCTGCAGCAGCTAGAAAGGCCACAGAAGTACCTCACAAAGAGGATTACTGGCCTCCAACAAATGTCCTACACTGACCGCCTCAAAAAACTCCAGCTTTACTCCGTAGCATATCGCCTACTCTGAGGTGATCTCTGCCTAACATATAAAGCTATGTCAAACCCAGAGCTGTTGGACATGCTACACCTAAAGAAATCCCAATCCTGCTGAGCTACATGCTCTAGGGACCTAAACCTTGTCACCACAATAAACAGGACATGCTGGAGGGATAGATTCCTGTCCCAGAGGCTTCCCATACTCTGGAACAGGCTACCCATCTATGTCAAGCAAAGCTTTTCATTAGCACTCTTCAGGAAAAATCTTGATGAGTGGATGGGAAATAGAAAATACACCCCAGGGATCACTTCTGTGTCTCTGCTCGACAGTGGCACAGGAAAATAACTGTCTTGGGTGGCGTAAGCCAGGAAACCTTGTTGGATAGGCTTATGCAGGCCCTTGGGCCAATAGCCTAGTACCTACCTATGAAGCTATGAACCTAAAAATACACATGACAGAGTGAGGGGTTATTCATGTATGTGTGTGACCTGATAAGATCCTGGTTTATATATTCATGTATGCATGAGTATCATTGAGGTATGAAGGCCGTCCAAGACCAGAGAAGACAATTATAATTACAGACACATAATATTAAGTATACCATCAGTCATACATGTAATTCATATGAGCCCCACTGCTAAACATATGTATTATTTATAATTATGTTTGAATTTTTTTGTTGTTTAAAATTGTCTAGACAAGAATTAATAAAACTGGGAATGTATTAGATTAGAACCCAGGCTCACCTGTACTACAGCCCTACACTTACACCTGCTGTCACAGAAATGGCTAAGAAACAGCTGTACATTTTGATATTCATTGTTAAGTACATGTTAACCACTGTACAATGCTGCTTAGCGTGTTTGCATAGTGGCAAACCATAGAGAATACAATGTATCCATTTTGAAGTTGTCTACTGTCTGCAGGTGTTCTGGACTTGCAGGTGTTGGGGAAGGTTGCTAACTGCCATGCAATCCCACTTAGTGGGTTTGGACAAACAAAAGCAAAAGATGCAACAGTGTATCTTTTTTGAAATCAAGAACGTCTGCATTCTGTCTGTAGGTATTCTATCTGCTTTGGGTGTGGGCCATTAGTCCAGGCTTGTGAGAAGTTAAGTGACAAACAAACGTGACAAGCACAGCTAAACTTGTTTTATCAGTGTGAGCAATGTTCTTAGACTTCATCATTAAAAGACAAACGTGGGGACTGGAACCGTGATCTACGGATAGTATATACTGTGTGGATCACAGTGTTTAGCAGATGTGCTGCACATACATGTGATTCACAGATGTAGTTTATATATTGTTTATCATATAAGAACATGACATTTATTGTATTTAGCCCTTTCCCATGTTTGCAGTAAGCCGCACCCCATGCAAATAGTGGTATTAAAATATATATATATATATATATATATATATATATATATATATATATATATAATGTAAATAACATTACAAAATAAACAATACACATGACATGAAAGATTTTTATACAAGTAAAAATCAAAACATAGCAAGGATGTTGTTTCTATATGTGTTAATTTCAGATGTAGTGTAAGGAGTAATCACACAACCATTTATGTTATTTGTTTGCAGCAATGCAGTTCTTTCTTATCTTTGCAAGTTATTCGTTCTTCTCTTATCTGAGCAGTAATCCGAGACATGCAGTCTGTAACGCATTTTGTATCATTATCCTTAAAATGTATGCGAATATTAAATAGCAATAATATACAGTTTTCAACAAAGGGAGGGGAGTTTGGATATTACTGAACAGAAACTGAGAAATGTGTGCTGCTTACTTACTTTTAAAACTTTGATACAATTGCTTCTACCCTTTGTAAGTGTAACCTGGTTGACACACCAAGTGGAAGTTAGGGAGTCTGAATTGCTGTTGTGTTTTCGTCTATTCACAGTTGCAATCCATTAGCAACAAACACTGAGGGAGTGCCTGTACTATGTTTACACCTGATACACGGAGCTAATAATTTGGGATTCAGCACTTCTAATGAGTTCACACCTCATTTGCATCTTCATTGTGCTTACAGGCCTGAATCTAAACTATAAAAAGATAACTGTGTAGCTGGAGAACCTGAAGGTGAGTAGAGTTGTATATGTGATAACACAAAAGAAGATTGCTATTACTTTGGATTTATCTACACAAAAGTCTACTGATCTTGATAAGGTATGATTGAATTTTTCAATTATAATCTGGATTTGTACACATCTAACTAGGATTTTATATATATATATATATATATATATATATATATATATATATATATATATGTATATATATTTGCAAATGCAGCTTTTATCTGTATGCACGTCTTAGAAATTTACTGCTGGCATAAGCATTTTTATCAGGGCATTTTACTTTCTCAGATACACAGCCTTATTAACTTTCATCCCAAATGTTACTGTTACAGCTGTTTCTCTTTGGACTCTTCCATGTTATTTCAGTGAAATGTAAATGTCCTATATTGTCAATGACACAGAGGTGTTAGCTTCTAGGATGGCCCATAGAGACCTCTAGGGGAGTGCAGGGTACAGGTAGAGGTGACTGGCAATTGCATAAAAATGACTGTTATGTGGTAAATGTGTACACATGTTTTTGGGACAGTTTGTTTGAAAGCCTTATATAACAACTGACTGATATGCTATTCCTTGGTTGGTACAAAATGTCATTTACCTGTTGTTTTGGGGGTGGGGAGCCAAGTCCCATTACTGTGTTCTGTGTTGCCACAATCAAAAGTTCTTTTTACTGAGGTTTGTTTTGCTATTGTTAGTCATTGTTTTGGATCAAACCTTGGTATGTGTGTGACTGATATTTTACAACCACATAACCCTTTTTTATATTTGAATAACTGAAGTTTTTTTGTTTCTCCAGTAGGTAATATTGAAAAACTAGTAATATGTTTTATATCTAAGCAGGACTTTTATTTATGTGTAGTATCCTTTTGTGTTTTATATCATCTAGGACTATGGCACCCAAGCATCCCAATCCCCGCAAATCCCTCTTCAGTGACTCTGAGAATGACGTCATTGTCCAAGCCTTTTGTCAACATGGTGTCTTTCTACTTGAGAGAAGATGTGGAGATATGTCTGGAAGAATGCAAATTTGGAACTAGATTGTGAATGACATCAGTGCTGTTGAGGGGTGCAGCAGAACATATGATCAGGTGTGTCACAGGGCCACTGACATGATTTCATCGGCCTGGAGGACAGCAGCTGCAGTGGCCTGTAGACAGCTGACTACTAGGGAGGGGCCTGCTACACAGCCACCACTGACATGAAATGAAGAGATTCTGTCCACTATCAGGGATCCAGAGAGCTCAGTGAAAAGTGCACAACAGCATGTGATTGATGTTGGTGCTGTTTCAGAGAGGACATGTATGTCTCAGGAATGACTTTCAGGTAGGCTTACATATGTCAGTTTTTAGAGTTTTTGTATAGTAAAATATTGAAAGCAATAGTTAATTTGGTTTGATAACATTTTGTTTTGGTGGAACTTATTGATACAGTTAAAAACACATTCTGGTTCATTGCACATGGGCTTGGGGAGGATGTGTCAACCAAGTTTCAGTTAAATGTATTGTTAATGGACATATAATCGATTCCAGTCAGTGAAATGGGAATCCAATTTCTCTCCATTCCTACCCACTCAGACAGGGGTACCACAAGGTTCCATCCTTGGACCCCTACTCTTTAACATCTTCATCAATGACCTCCACTCCTCATGCCCACTCTCTACCACTATCCAATATGCCGATGGCTCTACAATTATCTCTTGCTCTGACAATATCTCTCATCTCCATTCCCTCACCCAAGAGAGTTTCATGCAGTTCTAAGTTGGCTTACTATCAACCAACTACTACTTAACCCTAAGAAAACAAAATTTCTCCTATTCCTCCCTACAACTTTACAACATTATAAAGCCACCTTTACTGTCTCCTCCCTCAATAACACACCTATCTCGGCCGAACCTCACACTAAACTTCTAGGTGTTCTTACTGATGATCAGCTAAAGCTTGATCTCCATACTCAGCAATGTATTAAAAAGACACACCAAAAGCTAGGCTTGCTTTACAGACATAAAAAATTCTTTACAAATGTTTCAAGACCCTCCCTTGCACAAGCTTTCCTACTACCCACTCTTCTCTATGCTGCCCCAATACTCACATATCTCCAGTCCAGTCTTCTGTCCAAAGTTGAACTCACCTGCAATGAAATAGCATAATTTGCCTCCTACCAACCCTATCACACACACCACTGCATAGCTCTAAAAAGACTACAGTGGCTAAAATTCCATCACTGACTTCTACTTCCCCAGCTTTTCATGGCACACTCTATCCTCCATGAACCTTCTTTCTGCCCTTCCCTCTTTATTCCGATCCAGCCCTACACACCAAACCACCCTATCCGTAGCTCTCAACAGCACCTACTGCAACTCTATAAGCCTAATAAAAACATAGACAAACTCCTTTACAATTACTCCATAGCTAATGCCTGGAATAATCTGCCTTTCAATGTCAGATCAATCACTAACCCAATGCCTTTAAAACAGCCCTGAAGGAACACCTCTACAAATCATGGTTTTATCTATGTATGCACGCTACTTAGCATTGCTTCCTTTCTTCTATTTTATTTTCTTCCTCTCCAACCCATCTCTATATATTTCTTTCCCCCTCCTTAACTTAGTCTCTTATTCTTTCCCAATTCTGTCTTGTTATGTTTTCCTACTCTCTTTTGTTTGTATTTTACCCTCCTAAACTATTGCCTGGCCACCTGCCTTTTATATGTCCTCTAACCCCCTGTGTATATTCTATGCTCAAATATTCTGCTTTTTTCTTCATTCTAAAGCCTCCTCTTTTCTACTGTCCTCTCAAGATATTTTTACTATCTTTATTTATGTTCAAAACTCACTGTACTTTATTAAAAATGTATATATTTGACCACTTATTCTTAAAACTTGTAATTTCTATGTTCTTTCTATGTTATTTTTGCACTGTATTCTATGTAAATTTTTGCGGTGGTGGTGGTGCTGCAGTAGCGTTGTCACCTCACAGTTAGACGTTGCCCATTCGATTCTCAGTTAGAGCGTCTTCTATGTGTTAACATGCATGAATGGGCATTCCTTCATTGAAGGTTGTGCGTTAGGCCCTGCAAGCCAGCACGTAAAAATCAACTGCCAATCATTAGCGGACCGGGTTTCTGCTGTGGCGACCCCTAACCGGGAAAAACCGAAAGACTTACCATTCTATGTAAATTTTTGAGTTAGTTCGATCAATTGTATATTGTCAAATGTAGATTGTACATTGTAATTTAACTCCATTTTCATTATGTTTTGGAACTTTTCTCCTCAGGTCTCTGCTGAAAAAGGGCTATTTTGCCCAGCCAGACTAACCCGGTCAACAAATGTCAAATAAATAAAATAAAATACAAAGGTGAACATTGTTTCCCCCTGTGTTATTGTTATTGTGATAATGGTGTCCTTACATTTTGCTTAACTTTTTCAAGGACTATCCTCCCTAGCAAGTGTGGAGTCATCTGCTCATGGTAAGTCAAACATTTTTTTTAGTACTGATGAGCATTTGACAGAAATATACATTTATGTGTGAGGTGGGTGTCAGGACTGTGTGTGTATTGCTGTACCGTCTGTGATAGTGGCACCAGTGTTAGTTTATTAGCATATATTAAACTGTAGAAGTGTAGGTTTCCTGTGTTTGTTGGTTATTATCATAGGTGATCCTGACAATAGAAGTGTAGGACTCTTAACACCTGATGTCAGAGTATCAGCAGACTGATGATGATGGTGGCCAAACACAGGCACAGTCAGGGGGTGTAGAGCTGGAATTTGACACTGAGGTTGACATTCAGCCATCCCTTGTAATTCCATTAGACACAGCCAGTAGGCCTATGCAGACCCATTCCAGTGAGCCCTCAGATATTGGACAGGTAAAAGGTGAGACATTTGATCAGGGTAGTATGGTTACTGCTGCTTCAGTGCCTGTTGAAGCTGGCCATAACCAAAGTGTGGGTGAGGTGCCAAGCATGAGGGTCATTAGGGGTTCTTGGAGGAAGCCTGCTGTCCATCCTCCACCTGATCCAGGTGTGTCTTTCAGTGACACTTAATGTATATTTAGGGCCATCATGGAGGTGCAGGCATGTTCCAATAGGGCGTCCAAGGAAATGCTTAGCATTGCAGATATGACACAGATTGACATATGTGACTGCCTCCACCATGTTGTCGATTCACTGGATTGGATGTATAATGTGTTGGAACAAGAGGTGTCTGTGATGCAACAACTGCTGGGAGGGGAAAGACATCCATGTGTATGTAGGTCATCCACATCATCTGATGTTTGCTGATATAGCAGTGCCTGATCACGCTCACCATAGTAGTACTACTTTCACTGCTCCATCAGTGGTTGAGGTATCCACACCCAGACATGGCAGACCATGAGGAGAGCTCATCTAGCAGACATCAGTCACATTCAGGTTGCAACACTGCATCTGACTGTGGGCATGGACATGCCAGTGTGACTCCTAGCAGAGCCAATTCTCAGGGTTGGGGACAACAACGAAGAACTGTTACCTCTACCATGCATGGTTCACACCTGTCTGACATACCAAAACATAGATCTAGCACAGAGGTTGGCTGTGTTCTTGCAGACACTCACACACCAATTTCACCTGGAGTGCCCATACACACACACACACACACACACACACACACACACACACACACACACACACACACACACACACACATCACAGTTATGTGGATCAGTCATGAGGCTTACAGCTCATTCTGTCTCAATGGCCATTTGATGCTTTATCCAAATGTCTGCCTGTTTCTCTTTCTTACTCACATGCACTCATTACCTTTTGTGTCAGCCTAGTTCTCCTGCCCCCCCCCCCCCCCACATGCACAGACACAAACAACACTGTGTGGAAATGATGATGTGTGCCATATCCTTTTTTTCTATCTTTTGGATTCAGGGATACAAACGTCTCTTGTTTGATGCTTAGGATACACAGCTGACTTAGTGCTTACTATATCTGTGTTTATGATGTTGTTTTGTAATGTGCACATCCCTCCCAAACTCTTAGACCAACAAAGCTGGACCAAGCCATAAAGCAAAGTGTGACAAAGGCCCAAGAATGGCGAGAGTTTTAAGCACTGTGGTCTTACAAACTTAGACAGTTGATAGAATAACACGTGTTGCATTGCTATTTTTTTTCTGAGGGATATGAAGGCTGAAACTGAAATGTGTGTCTTTATTTTCTAACTTCACTCTTTAATGATTTGCCAGTACAAAAGTATGGGTCCAAACTGTGGACATTCAGTGAAAATCTGTACATTTTAAACATATGAATGTGTGAATCTTTGACATATGAGACCTATTATTTGATAGCGGACATATTTTCACATAAGTCACTGCTGTCATATCTTGATGAAATTGCTGTAAAAATCACCCACTTTATACTCCCTTACATTACCAAGTAACTGTATATAAGGATATACTATTCATTTGTATTCTTAGACATTTATTTTTTTTATTCCAGGTTCAACATTTACCTTGAAAATTCAGCAGTTGCAAGAGTTTTAATTCAGGGCCGACTCTGTCTGATGCTAGCAGTACACAGCTATTTCATGGGTAAGTAAAGATTGTGAGTGCTGCCTGGCATCAATGTTACTCTATGTATGTGTTTGGAATGAAACTTTTAACCCCTTAGGTAATGAGTGTGTGTGCTCTCCATTGCCTCTTGGCCAGTGCAAGGGCATATTGTGAGCATCTAAGTCTGTCTACAGCCACAGCGGCTGCTGGTTCCTACTGACTCCTCATTGCATGTGGCTGTGGTGACCTTGGCAGTGGTGGTGGGATGTGTGGTCTTTCCCCTTGCTATTTCTGCTGAAGCTGTTTACTCAGGATAATATGAAGCATGGCACAGATGGTGAATATTTCACCACATGTATGGGGATTGTACCACAGCGATCCCCCATATGTATCTAGGAAATGGAACTGCAACTTTAGCAACCCAAACACATGCTCTAAGATATTTCTTGTTTGAGCATGTGCCCCACTATAGCATTCTTCAGTTGGTGTGTGTGCATTTCTGATGGGTGTCATCAGCTGCAGTTCCAGTGCATAACCTGTATCCCCCAGTAAATGACCCTGTGGGATATCCCCCCTAGTAAACGTCTCATACAGTTGACAGTTGTGCCAGATATGTGAGTCATGGTAACTGCCTGTGTTGCCTGCACACATTCAGGATGATTCCCTTAATGTTACACATAAGCTGGCAGTTAATGGGATGGTAGCCCTTTCTATTTATGTACACCCTTCCCTTTTTACTGGATGGTGATTTGATTTCTACATGTGTACAGTCTATGGCACCCAGGACTTCAGGATAGTGTGCTACAGGGTAGAACTACTGTATAGTTCTGGTTCTGTCCTGAGGTGTATGGGGAAAATATATGTAGTCAATATATGTACTCACTGACATGTTGTAGCATAGCATTCAAGAACTGATGTAGGATCCTGGATGCTGATTCCTGTGACATTCCCAGCATGTCCCCTATTCATCTGTGGAAGGTTCCTGTAGCTAAAATTCCAAGTGTTACACACACCTTAGTCTCCACTGGGATTGATTCCCCTCGATTTTTCCTTGCTCTCAGTAGAGGACAACAGAGGTTGTAGAGTTCCTGTAGTGTGTCTCTATCTACCTGTAGCACTCTACAATTTCCACCTCATGCAGATTGTGAAAAGTTAAATGGGGTCTAAACACCCTTCTCCTTCTTGGCCATGGTCTTTTAACAGCATCAGCAGCAGCATAAAAATCGGCCTGCTGCACATACATATGAGTAAGAGCAACAGCAGCCCCTAACATTCTTTTTGTGTAGACTCCTTTCTGTCGCTGTATTCAAATAGCTTTTGGAATTCACAGGGAAAACCAGCACTGAGTCTACATGGTTGCTTTATAGCTTGTTGAATAGCTCCTCCATTGAGGATTGGCTGATTAGCATACAATTCAGCTGCTTAGGCTGTAATTAGCATACCACAATGTTTATAGTGTTTGGGTGGTTCTACACGGTGTGTAGAGCTGCTTGCTGAATACAAAATGGTGTGCTATTGTGTGCTTCTGATGCCACGATGCAGACATGGTTTTAGCTGCCCATGTTGGCTTTATTGAATCTGCACCCATAGCCTTCTATTCTATAAGTACAGACTTTTTTAACAGAATGGGCTGAGCTCACGTCATTAAATCATGTCACCTAGATTGACTGTGCTATACTTATACTGTGCTCTCTGTACAGGCAGGTTTGATATTTCCCCTATTTTTTTTTTTTGTCCAACATTGAGGTAGGCAGTGATATGCACAATGATAGTCTGATGGTCGCAGTTCACTTTAATAAAATCTGCCATTGATGATCTTCTTTTAGGGTCACAATTTATTGAAAATTAAATACTAAAAACAGTGAACTGAAAAACCTAAAAAAAGCACAAAATGTTTTTTTATAGGAGGGCAGCCCACTTTCACCTCCAATGTGGGGTTACAAAAGCAAAAATGCATAGCTGGCTCAAACAACACATTGCAGTAAAATCCTCCAGAGCATTAAATCCTTGCACTTAAGCTGGTCGACTACCATTGCAGTGAAAACCTGTGGGTAAGCCATTTGTTTTCAAATACTGGAAATGTTGATGCTGCAATTTGTTTCATTTCATGCAGATGTTTTAACACCTCAAGATTATCAAACCGTTGTGTTATATTGTAAGAATACTCATCCATCTACCTACTTAACTGAATAAACTACTTGAAACTTCAGTAAGGCATCTTTATTCATCAGAGAGCTAGAGAAAGAGGGTCTCCTAGATCTGATAGCTAAAGTGATTTTATCTGGACTAATCTTTTTTACTCTATTTCTTGTTAGTCCAGTCACCTTCTGGGTCACAGGTGGTATACCAGACCTGACTTGGGCTTTCTGGATTACCACTCTTTTCAGTACTTAAATAAAGCTGATGTCAAAGTTGATAGATGCACAAATATAATAATTTAAATATGAGAGCTTAATGGTAGCCCTATAGGATTTCATGGGAATTGTCTTATATCCCCCATGCAATCTGACAAAAACATTCACAGCTGCTGGCAGAAATGTTGTGTCATGAATCAATGTCATATTTATTTACTCTTCATCAGTACAATTTGCCATTTATAGAAAGAATATGCACTTTTTTTCTTTAAATTGGCATATATTTTTATTGTATCTTTGTTGCTCTAGCCTTTTCTTCTTATATCTGTAACTGCTGTAAATTTGATCACACAAGGTATTCTTTCATAAAGGTGTGCTTCAACAACACATACTGCTATAACTGAATTACTAGGAAGTACTGAACTTCTATTGGAGCTCAGCGTGATCTTCAGCTATTGTTTCCAATAGTAGCATTTGATTTCACAATTTAAATTCCCTTACTGATGTTTTGTAGGATGTTTCACTAGTCTGATGTCAGATTTCACAATTTGAATTCCCTTACTGATGTTTTGTAGGATGTTTCACTAGTCTGATGTCATGTAGTCATAGTAAAATCACTTTTTTATGGTTATAATTTTGACAGTCATGCAATTGCTTGAACTAGTAACTATTAAGATTCAATGTCAGCTCTTACAGTCTATATGGACAAAGCAAAAAATCCTGGCAAGGACTCATATCAGTACTAGGCTAACTGCCCTTATGGGATTTTTTAAACCTAGCCAACTACCTTGTGTGAGAATCAAACTCTGCACCTTGTGTCTGTAGGATAAGCACCTTAAGCATTATGGCAACTACATATGCACATGTGGAAGACACTGGTTCTACTACAGAGCATTGTGAGTAATTAACTGCAGCAGTTAACAGATGCTTTCTATTGTACAAAGGCCTATGAAAGTCAGTGCTTAAATTAGTACACGATTCCTTTGAGAGTTATGACATTTGTGCTAGAACACTCTTATTGTGTTGCATGTTTATTTGACAGGAAGCACTTGTTCTGAATGCTGAATTGCTAAATGCTATTTCTGTGACATTTTGACAGGAAAATACTTGCCTGGCAAATAGATTTTCTGTCAAAAAATTAATTCCCTTTATACTAAAATGGACTGTGTTATATCTGAATAGCATAATGGTTGTAGCACAGACTCCCTTCGAGTTAGTATGCCTATGGAGTTAATATATGTAAGCAAAGGGATATGGAGATGCAGGGGTTACAGCCCCTGTAAAAAAGGTTTTACTTGGTGGTAAAGAATATGTTACTTCTTATTTCTATAGTAAATTATTCCAGTACTTTTTTCCTATTTATATTTGTTTTTTGTATTGGTTTGTGCTTAAAACAGTAGAACTTACTACATAGGGTTTTGGTTAGTGTGTTAGTAGTTTGCTAACCTTTTATATAATGACATTCGGCACATTCAGAAACGAGATTTTATCAGTAATGATTTCACCCAAACTCACTCATTCCTAGATGGGCTTTGAGTGATATTTTATTAACATCATTTATTTTGGACTTCTTCACTATTATAATTCTGGTGTTTTTCAATAAAACATTTCCTCTTTCTCCTACACTTATTTTATTTTGCATGTTTCATGTTTCCCAATTGCTTTTGGGCTAGGGCAGTTGTCATTAATGCTGTATTCGTACACCCTTTTTAAAACACCGTCTCTTTATGTCTCAGTCTCTCTTTTAGTATCAAAGCAAAGCACTGGCAAAAAGATTATCCAGCTGACATATTAATATGATTGCCAGCAGCTCTGTTTAATTTAACAGACACTAGACAAATAATCAGCCCTGCTGTCTCTTTGTCCTTTCTGTTTTTGGACTGTACTGTGAAATGTTATGGCAAGTTATAATGACTATAACTCTATTCTGTGGGGAGGCTTTAGTCTAGAGTTATGCAAAATAGTTTGCAGTGGCTTGTGATCTTTGATTAATAAAAAGCCCTTCCTTTCCCAAAAGTGTGTGTATAAATGTGTTGATATGTCCATACATTGGCCAGAGCTTCTTTTTTCAGTCTGACCATATTACTCTTACATATCATAGAGGAAACTGTTTACATATGGATTCAATCTTTCTTTTTCTTTTTCTTCTTATTTTTTTTTTTTTTTGTCTCAGAATTATACCTAGTCCAGTACAGCTTGCATCTGCTTCTAACAATGGATAGTTAGTTTGTGTGGGTAACAATCATTACAATTTCTTGACATGGACACATGGACGTATATAATGCTGCAATCTGGATTCCAAGGTAATCCATGATAACAGGATGCAGAAATTCAGAATTTTTCTGTTTTTTTAAGTGCCAATATTATTGGCCATAGTTGTGAGATTGTGTGTGCTGTATGGAAGAACTACTGCTGCATGGCTAGACACCCAGCAGTATAAACAATGGCTTTAGATGATTGTCACTGTTGAAGTGACACCTTGACCCCATGTGCAAATAGGGGAAAAAGGGATTGTGGACGTATGGATGGATGGATGGATGGATGAATGGATTTGAAAAATGATACAAGAATCAGAATGATGTATTTTACCTGTGACTGTTTCTCAAATGTCTAAGATTCACTAATGATCTAACATCCTACAGGAGTACATCTTGGCTCTTAAAAAGCTTTTATTGTAGGTTTCATTTCTGTACAATTTTGAATTTGTTGCATTTCATACATAATATTACTAGCTTTCTGTGAATGGAATAATAGAACATTTAGCCTGGTATCACATGCTATGTTCACTGCAGTGCTGAAATTTACAAATCTCTGTAACATTTTATTTTCTATTTCAGACTTAGGAAACTCTGCTTTGTTTCTCTACCAAGATAGGGAAGGGCAATTTACCCAAGGGATATTTTATGTTTTGTAAAACATACTTCAGAAGAAATTTCTATTATATATTCTAAAAATTTTGATTATGCAGAAACTATACTGATCTCATAATCAGGTCAATGCTGTTGCAACTGAATATAGTTTAGCAGCAAAGGTAACAATGATTTTCATCATTTGATCACTGCTGCAGTAGCCTGAACTGCATGAGTTATATATTGACAAGGACATAACAGCCAGCCAGCTTCCAAAGCTTTAAAGGCACCTTTCACATGCCCAGACCATTACTATTAAACAGAATTGCAGAAAAAGGGTGGTTTGGGCTTTCCAGATGCTGAAGAGTACACTTTCTGTGGGCTTTCAAGGATCAATGGCAGTCAGGTAACGCTGCTCCATTGCTGGGCAGTTAAATTCAGTTCGGGGAAAAAAAAAGTCCATGTCTTGTTTTCTGACAGTAAGCTAACATTTTTCTGTAAAAGTATTACTTTAAACTATGAAAATGTTTTATAGACTGCATCATGACTTTTATTCACTTTTTTTCTAAGAGGACTACTTTTTACTTTTGAGGGAAAAGTTGTTAAAACTAAGTTAAAAATATATATTTTTTTCCTGTTTAAAAGTTGTTAAATTACATTTGGGGCTGAGGTAAGTATTTAAAATGATTTTCACTGTTTTTGGTGGAAAATCAGACTTCCTTGGTATTCAGTCCACTTTTTTTGGCTTCATAGGTTCATAGGTTCATAGGTTTATACTAGGCTATCTGCCCTAAGGCATTTATAAGCCTAGCCCAAAGTTTTTGAAACTACCACCCTTATGTTAAAAAATATCCAGCATGTCCTATTTATATCCGGTGGAACATGTCCATTAATTCGGGTTGGACATGGCCTTGTATGTCAAGCACAGGTCCCCACTGGGCAGGCATGCCGGTATGTGACTGAATAGAGCTGGAGGTTCTTCAGTCAGCAGCATATGACAGATTTTGTTGTTCCTTTATCCTTTTTTAATTTGAGGAACTTTTCAATTGCTGCAGGTTGCGGGTGAGATACATTAGAGATGGGGCATGAATGGGGCATACACTGGTCGATCACTGGTCTGATAAGTGAAAGAGTACAGAGGAACAACTTGATCTGGATGAACATATGATCATCCCTTCATGATCAGGTGGGCAATGTAGGTCTTTCCTAGCCAGAGTAGCAATTGAAAGGAAAAAAAAAACACTGTCAACCTAGGTCCCCAGCAGGGTGATCTTCTCTTCTTAATGGAATGCTGATATACACCTATATGGTAGTTTGGTTGGTCCTTTTTTTTCCTGAAGGTGTGACTTTTCATTTTTTTTGCATTTAACTTTGAATGGCTCTTCTGGCAGTTATCAGTTTCATTGAGACCCCTCTGAAGGATATCTGTGTGTGATGTTTTGCACTATAGTGCCCAGTTTGCAGTCAGTCATCACCAAACTTTGTCAACCATAGTCCTCCTATGTTGTCTGTACTTCTGTAAAGTAGATGCCCGAAACACAGGGGGAGGACTGAGAGCCCTGTGGGACACGGTAGAACAACCCACCAGTTCCTTATTTCGTTTTTCATACAGCTGCAAAAAGAAGAAAAAATTCCAAGTAGCTAGTAAATTTCCTCAACCACAGATGCGTGACTTTACTGTGACCATTTCTTCTTCCTCACACCATTCATCTTTTTCCTTTGCTCCATCTGGTGTAGCCCCTACAGCCACCATGGACTGGGGGTTAGACATGGCCTCTATAGCTGTTGGAATGACCACTCTTGTCTCTTGAAGGAAGGAGCAGGGAATATCTCTCTGCCTAACCAGACTGGGTTTCATGTCCCTAGAAAGGTTTTGCCTGTTCAGAATAGGTCTACTTCTTTAGAGATTCCTGTTAAAAAGAAACAAAAAAGACATTTATCTTTGCCTGTCTCAATTACTTTGGACAGGAGGGATTTATTGGTCTCAGCACAGTGCTTACTTCATGCTCTTGAACATACCAGTTTTGTTGTTACTGGCAAGAGAAAAGAGAACTTTTCACTGTCTGAAGATTTCAAGACATCGAACAGGAATGTGATTGTGAGGGGACCACTTCTGCTTTCTCTCCTCACATTTCTGATTTTGATTCTGAGGACAGCTTTTCTTTTGCTAATCCTTTAGAAGAATTTTCTTTTTCTGAAACAATATCCATGATGAATTAGTTGTTTCATTGCGAACATTATAATCTTCCACTGTCATCAAAGAAATGTTATAGTTTATTACCACTGGAATTTCCTAATCCTATTCTAGTTCCTGTTTTTCTTCAGGCATTGGAAGATGTGTGTTGTTACAGCTTGTAACTTGTCTGATTGCCAGATTCCTATCTCTAAGAAAGCATATAGCTAGCATAAAGTTCCTCATGTCTTGTAAGATTTGATTTTTCTAACCCTGGATAGATCTCAGCAGTGATTTCCTTGGTGAACCCAGCTGTTGCTAAATATTTGGTAAATGCTAATCCCTCCACCTCTGACAAGGCCTTTGAAAGATTTGTGAAAAGTGTATTCCTCTGCAACACTTATTTTTAAGATTCTTAGTTGTCAGACTCACTTGTTAAAGTTTATGCTTGCCTCTTCTGTGAATATGAATAACATTATGTTTTCCCCTTCGAGGAAAAAATATATTTTTATAGAATCTTATTGTTTCTGTGTTTCAGTTGACTAAACACTCTTTGAAGTGTGGTCATGATTCAGCTGATGCCACTTGCAGCTGCTGCCACTGGAACTGTTATAAGAAGGTTTGCTTGGGTGCATATATACAACCTTTCACTTTCAGAAGATGGAAAAGCCGAAATTTTCAATTCCTCCATACAAAGAAATGGTATAGTTTGGCCAACTGCTGCAGAGGTCTTTAAAAAAGTTTGATGAGAGAGAAAGAATGAGTCAGGGAGTTTTCTTTTTCAACCTTCTTTCTCCAAATGTGTCAATGGTTTTACAGATACTTTAGCAACATTTTACAAAAAGCAAAATAAGCAGACACAACAACTTCCACGGTGGTGCAGAGGTAGCATTGTTGCCTCACAGCAAGAGGTTTTCCCGTTCGATTCCCGGCTGGAGTGTGAGGAGCGCCTTCTGTGTGGAGTCTGCATGTCCTCCCCGTGGTTGGGTTGGCATTCGAAAGACATGCGTAAATGGGCGTGCCTTCGTTGAAGTTTGAACGTCGAGCTGGCACCTCGGAGTTCGTGAAAATCAACTGCCAATCATTAGCAGACCAGAGTCCTGCTGTGGTGACCCCTAACCGGGAAAAGGCGAAAGACAACAACAGCAACAACAAGCAGCTGGTTAAGCAGACTTTTAAAAAGCAATGGCAAGGAAGTTCCAAAAAGAAAGCCGAACCACCCAGAAACAATTACAGTCTAGTAAGACTGAATGACTATTTACAGAACCTCCTCCTTCCACGTTGGCTGGCCTCTAGTTCTTCTCTAACTCTAGCCTTCCATTTCTCTCTTTGGCAACAGACAGTGTCCAACCAATGTATTCTGTGAGTGATTCATCAGGGATACAAATACTAGTGGGAATCTCTTCCATCTTTTCAGGAGATTCCTCCTCATCTGCCATATCAGACTGTTTTCCCTCCTGTCATTCAATATCCGCTAAATCAGGTGGTGATATAATCTGTCCTTGACTCTGGGATAGGGAAAGGTTTTTTATTCAACAATGTTTCTGCTACCAAAAAAAGAAGCCTTATGGAGACCAGTTATAGAGCTTTCCTTTCTAAGCCAGTTTGCGAAAGTTCCAAAGTTCAAAATGTTATCCCTTCATGGCCTTTTACCACCCATTCATTATTTACGTTTTTTAGTGACCCTAGACTTACAACATGCTTATCATATTTATATAGCAACAGATTTCAAATATTTGTTAAGGTTTTCTTTGTCTGGATAACACTTTAAGTTCTCTGCATTACCCTTTGGGCTATCCACTGCTCCCAGTGTATTCACAAAGTGTCTAGCACCAGTAACAGTCTACTGCAGATTGCAAGGTATCCACATTTTCCTTGTTTGATGACTTGCTTATCTTTGCACAGTCTTTTTCAAAAGTGTCAGGAATCTCTTACTTAGGTGAGAAAGAAATCTCTTCATGAGAATACCCAAAAGTCTTGCTTGATTACTTTTTACAGGATTATTTTTATGAGATGTCTTTTAGAAATCTCAGTAAACAAGTAGATATATGTATAGATCTATTCCTGAGTTTTGCCACTCAAACCAATACCTCAACAAGGTAATTTCTCAGGATTCTAGGATTCATGGCATCCATAATTTTCATTATTCCCCTAGTCAGCAGTCAGACTCCACATGAGAAAAAAATAAACATACCTAAGATCAGTATGGATTCAGTTTCAACATACCCTAGCATTCCAGGTTCTTGTTATGGAATTTGTGAACATTTTTATCTGAATCCAGGCCTTCTCTTTTCCCTTCCATCCCCAGCACAGTCTGTAACTACAGATACCTCAGACTTATTTGGGGATCAGTGTCTATGAGAATAAAAGTACAGGGTCTTTGGAACAAAAAGGTCAGACCAAATCACATAAACATAAAAAAGATGTCAGCAGTAATAAATGCTCTCAACTCTCTCAATCAACCATATGTCCTAGGACCATTACAAGTGGTTACAGACAACACCACAGTAATATGGAACATAAACAAACAAGTGGAAACTAGATCTTACTCTCCATACAGACTACACATGGTATCCTAGGATATAACTTTTCAACACAATCTCATTCTACAGGCTTCTTACATACCATCCAAGCAACAGATGGTGGCAGACAAGCTGAGCAGGACCAGGACAAACCTTCACAAAGGAAAGCTGAATCAGGGGTTTCTTCCAAGAATTCCTCCAGCTGTAGGAAACATATCATATAGAGTAATTAACCTCCAATCACAACAATCAATTGACAAAATTCTGCTCCAGGACTTCATGCTAGAAGGACTGGAAAACAGCTGCATTCTCATTTCACTGGACAGGAATGCTTTTCCACACTTTCCAATAATTTCTAGGGTCATTCTGAAGATGTAGGACTCTCCAAAGATCATCATGATTACTTCCTTCTGGCTCAGGTAATAGTGATTCTCCTTTTTCTTTTCAGAAATGGCCAAGGGCAATTACCACAAGCATCCTCACAGAATAGATCTACTCACACAGGAATGCGGGGTGTCTGACACATCCCAGCTTAAAACAATTTCAACTAACTGCCTGGAGTTTTAATACCTTTTGGACACCTATTTTCTGAGGATATGTAGAAGGTATTAAAGGAGGCAAGAAACCCTACTACTAGGATATAGTTATGTTCAGAAATTGAAAAGATTTCTTAGGTGGTGCTAGCACAAGAAGCAGGACTCTTTTGAGGCTAGTATTTCTGTGCTTCTGCCATATTTGTGTGAGTTATCATCTGGCTTTTCTTTCTCCTCTGCCAAGGTTCATTTGTTGGCTGCTTCAACATGTCTGCCCATGGATCCTCCTCTTTCAATGAATTCCCGTGTTAAATTGTTTTTGAAAGGGGTGTTGCATACCAAGCCTCCTACAACACATGTGTCTCCTCCTTGGACCTTAATTTTGTTTTAGAAAAAATTATTTTTGCTCCATTAGACCCAACTCATGAGGCCATTTTGAGGTTCTTAATGTGGAAAACAATTTTTTATGGATTGCTATGACTTCTGCAAGAAGAGTATCTGATTGCTCTTATGGTGTGTCAACCTTATCTCATTTTTCCACAAAGGTGGGGGCTCTTAATAACTAATCCTTCTTTTATGCCTAAAATGGTATCCAAGTTTACTATGAGTCAAGAGAAATCAATTTTCCTGTTTTCTTTCCAGAACCTAAAAATGAGGGAGAAAGGATTCTCTATACCCTGGATGTCTACAGACAAGGAAGATATTATCGTAACAGAACTAAATTTTTCAGAAATTCTGGTCAGTTATTCAAGTTTTATGAAAGCAAGAACAATGGGACAATCTATGCCAGAACAGACTATCTCCAAATGGTTGTCTCGTGTTATTACCTTTTGCTATACCCACTACAATAAGACAATTCCAGGTGGGGTAGCTTTTTGGAAATAGATGGACTATAGAACTCTTCTAGAAGCAGCAAATTGGACCTCTCTGCATACTTTTACAAAGCACTACAAGCAATATTCCTTCTCCACAAACAGAGTAGCCTTTGCTATAACATTTCTTCAGGGACTCCTAGACACTCATCTTTCCTCCTCCCAGTTAGTATAAGCAATGCTAGTCTACCCATTTAGCTAAGGCTACTGCAACAGTGATCAAATGGTGAACATAGTACAGTTGTATAAATAAACTTACCATAGCAGTAGATGTTTAAATGGTCACTGTTGCAGTAGCCACTCTCTCCCTCTTAAATTAATATCAAATATTACTGCTGGGTTAGCTTGGATGACATCACTTTTTGTCACCTAACTTAAGTTCCCAAGCTAAACCCCCATTGTAGCCTTTGACATCTCTGTGAGAAAAATACATAGCTTTCAGATGTTTGCAGTTGCTAGAAGACATGAAACAATAAAATACTTACAAAACAATGCAGAAGTCATCCTAGTTCTAGACATCCAGTCTCCTTGATGCATTGAAACTAACTTTTATAACACAATTGTAAAAAACATTAATTTCAACTTATTTTCTTGATGTTTTGCAAGTTAATCTTCTATGTTTCAGTAGGGCAAACTGTGGATATATCTTTGAAGTTCAGTACTGTACAAACTCCGTTCAACACATACTTTTGTATCAGCAGTTTAATATACACGTAACATACAGTTCTAATACAAATAATTATTTACAACATTCCAGACTGCAGTGCTGGCAGTATTTCCTTCTGTCATACTTCTATATAAATCATATTAATATTCACAAATGACACAGAATTATTTATAAAATTCTAGATAGCTGGGTTGGCAGTTTTTGCCCTGTGTCACAGATGGCACAAAGAAACTCTATCAGGTCACAAGGCAAAAATAGAAAGATAAAGAAGACAGTACTCAGAAACCCTTCATAAAGGATGCCAGCAACAACCTACTCACCAATCTGCAGGACATCAAAGACAGATGGAAGGAGTGCTTCCATCAGCTTCTGATTGAAGAAAAGACCACAAAAGATGTACTGGCCTATTCACAGCCCACAATGGAAGAAGAAGAAGAGGAGCTCAACCTAGAAGAAGTAAGAACAGCACTTAGAAAAAGGAAGTCAGAGAAAGCAGCAGACTCAGATAAGGTCACAGCAGATATGATCAACATGTTAGGTGAGTTAGGGGAGAAAAAATACAAATTCCAGATGGATGGAAAATATGCATACCAGTGCCAGTGTACAAGAAAAAAAAACAGGACATTCACAACTGTAGACAGTATAAAGGTATCAAACTTCTGTCACACTGCTTGAAAGTTCTGAGATAGTGTTTGATAAACAAATATGCAAATTAGTAGAAAGTAAGACAGGAGAGGAGCAGTTTGGATTCTCCTCAGGATGTAGCACAACCAACCCAAAGTTTGCAGTGAGACAGATACTTGAGAAGACATTAGAGATGAGGAAAGAGTCCAAGTGGGCATTCCTAGACTTGGAGAAAGCATATGACAAGGTCCCAGAAAGCTGATTTGGACAGTACTGTGATGGTTCAAAGTCCCAGAAACATTGGTAGCATTAATATAGGCTATGTATAAGGACTCAATGACAAAAATATGAATGCTGTTAGGACTCACAGATGGGGTTACCATTGTGAGTGGGCATGCATCAGGGTTCAACTCTGAACCCAGTGCAGTTAATACTGTTTATAGACTACATTAGCAAACAGATCAGAGGAGACAGATCAACAAAGTTGCTGACTGCAGAAGATATGGCATTGCAGGCAGACCCTGAACAAGAACTTCAGCAAATGACATGGGAATGGAATGCAAACCTGAGGGCACATGGGATGAAATTGAGTACAAGTAAAGTAGTTGTAATGGCAGCAAATGGGGGAAATCACAAGAAGCTGAGAATTGAGATAGAAGGAAAAATAGCGCACGATTTAACAGCTTCGAGTATCTGGGAGGGGTTATTAAGAGAAAAAAAGTCTGAATGAGGAGTCAAGGCTAGAGTCATAGAGGCTGCAGCCAACTAGCACAAAGTCTCAGGGATGGTATATGCAGAATAATGCTAAAGAAGCTGAAATGTAAGGAGTACAAAACAGTGGTGTAACCAGTACTACTGCATGATACAGAACCTGGGAAATGAAGGCAGAACAGTTGAGAAAGCTATAGGTAATGGAAATGAAGTGCCTGAGATGGGTTTTAAGATGCACACTGAGGGACAGACAAAGAAATGACAACATCAAAGCAGAAGCCTAGGTTGCTCCAGTTGCAGAGAACATCAAAGAGAACAGCTTATGATAGCTGCACGTCTTACAAATAGGACATAAGAAGTATCATACACCAATTGGACAGGTGAAATTCAAGGTTAGAATCAGGGTATCCTACAGGTTTCTGTCCTAGGACCATACTTGTTTAGATTGTATCTTTTAGATGTGTCTTTTTCATTTGAGGTGTTCTACAGCCTGTATGCAGATGACTTAAAATGAGTAAAGTGATTATATGTGCTACAGATAGGGCATGTCTGCAAAATAACTTTTCTAAGTGGACTGTTTGGACACAGGGGAATAATATGCTGATAAGTACATCACAAACTAAGCATATGAGATTTGGGACACATAAACTGAAAGGTGAATACTTAACAAAGCACACTTTACTGTAGATTCATTTAAAAATCAGGGTATGTGGGTAGATCCAACTTTGAGTTTTTCTAATCATATGAACCAATTTTTTAATGATAGTTATAGAACTATAGGTTGTAAAGTCTAGGAAATCAGAAATGATGACGTCATTGTTTGTTAGTTATATCAGACACAAACTTGAGTATTGAATAACAATTTAGAAACCTTATAAGAATGCTAGCATGAGTAAATTGGAAATAGTGCAGCAGAACTATAACAAGGTTATCCATGGATGTGAACTTCCTAAGTTATTATGAAAGATTAAAATATCTGAACTTGTACAGTGTCTCATATAAATATTTAAGAGAAGAACTTATTCTGGTATATAAGCATTTAGAGACAACTACTTCTGGGAATGTTTGGGATTATCAAAAAGTAGTATAAAATCATCAGACAACCTATGCAGAAAATTCTATAGAAATGAGAAGTGTACTAATTGGTTTTCTGACAGAGTAGCTGATGCATGGATTAGACTAACAAATTACATTAAAGAAAGCGTAGCTTAGATATTTTTAAGAACAGTCTGGACACATTTTAAGGGACCAACTGTTCTGGTATATTGGCAGGCTAGAAGGGCATTATTGCCTGTGCCTGAAGTATTTGTAAGTATGTATGTATGTATGAATGTATGGTAGTTCAAAGAAAAGCAGGAGACTATCTAGTGAAGAAGATTTGGGGAAGAAAGCAAGAGATGAGAGTGTCCAGCAAAGAGGTGGATGGGTGGACTATGTAAGAGAAGACCTGCAATAGTCAGGCATGACTGTCTAAAAAGGTAGGAGAGTGGCATTGAATCGAGAGATGGTGACAGTTGAAGCGACTCACTGACCCCTTGCAGAAAACTGGAAAAATGGGGTTGATGATGCTTATGATGATGAAAGCAGGATCACTCAGTGCAATCAGAAAGGGAAGTAGCAAAGATCAAAAAGAGTGCTTAAGTATGGAGCAATCAGAAAGGGAAGTCACAAAGACCAAAAAGAGTGCTTAAGTATGTAGCTAGTAGAATAGCTTCATAAGATCTCGGTGTTATGAACCCACATTCCAGGGCAGTAGTTTAGTAACATCTGAAAGTGGTGCAGCAGTTTGCATTGTTACCTCACAGCAAGAGGTTCTCCATTTCAATTCTTGGCAGGGGTGCTTTCTCTGTGGAGTCTGCATGTCCTCCCTGTATTCATGTGGATTTCCTCTAGGTGTTCTGGTTTCCTCTCACATTACAAAGATGTGCATCTGGAGCATTTCTCCCGGGGTTCCACTGAAAATTGGCTTTTTCCTGGTCGGACTTTCCCAGTAAACAAATGTTAAATAAAAATTAAAAATAAATAAATAAATAGTAACTTATAGAGGCTATATATAAAAAAGGAAGTCTGACTGGTGGAAAGCCACTTAGGGGAATTACTAAAACAATGAGGTGAATTGGCAGTTATGTATGAGACAAGATTCAAGGAGCTTAGTTTATAGACATGTAACATAGAGAAAGCAAGATAAAGTGCATCATCAGAGGACAAGTGAGGGAGACAAAGTTGTAGAAAAAACACACAGAGTGGAAAAACTGGGCTTCTGTGGAATCTGAAAGTGATACTATCCAAGGCTCATTTTTTAGAATTTTTGCTTTACAAACATTTCTGTAGCCATTGACCACAACCACAGAGTTAGTGGCATAGTGACAAATTACCTGAGTTACTGAGTAATGCCTTTTCTGGATTAAAGAAGAGATGGGTAATACAGGAAACTTTTAGATGGCTTGCCAGCAATAGTAAAGCAGATCTGGCAAACCATTAGTATTTTGACACAGATTTTCATATGCTCACACACAAGCCCAATAATGATATCTACTGTGATGACCCAAAATTGTAGCAGTAATCAAGGAGCCTCAATCCTCACCACTGGAACCAGTGGGGAACGTACACTGGGAGGATGACAGGTACACATACAGTATTTCCAGATGCAGCTTTCTGCATCAAGTGCAATTTTCATTAAGAGCATGCAGAGACCACAGTCAGTGCAGGGCTGGTTTCTCCCTCTTTCTCCAGATCCCCAATAAGACTCCCCACTGGCACAGCTATAGACTGAGATCTCAGCTGAGTGGCCAAGCCAAGACCTCCAGCACCCTTTCTGTCCAACCAATGCTTCGTGTCCCTGCCCAAGTAGCTGACATACACACTCTTTGAGGTTTGATTTATACACATGCACACCTGGGAAAGGCTGGCACAGGCTTACTAGCTATGCCCTCTTTTGCCCAGACTATAAGGTAGTTATCACTGCCACCAGCCAGCTCCTTATCAGCTACTTTAAGGCCCTTAGCAAAGGGTGTCCAATCTTAGTGTGTAATGTTACTATTAATACAAATGGTAGTTTGACGAAGAGCAAGGCTGTTAGGAGTGGCCTACACAGTGTCATCAAATAAATATGCAAGTACTCTCAGGACATAAATATGTCTCAAAAGATCAGCCACAATGAAAGGTTTAAATATATTTAATAATAAATGATAAAAGAACAAGAAAATATGCAGTATATATTCACAGTGACATCAGAGTTCAAAACCACAGGAAATATTTCAAACAACATTGCATAACAGTCTCAAATAAATAAAGAAAAATATATTAACTAAGCTTTGCTATATTCCTGACTGTATCTGAGAAAGTTACTATACCCTAGAAACTTACTTAAAGAGCAAGGCAGACGTGTGGTGAATGGGTATACTTGTTGCCAGGTCCAAGACAGAATACAGAATGCTGTATCTCTAAGAGACCTCTCAAATTAATATCTCAAATATTACTGCTGGGCTAGCTTGTAGAATGACATTGTTTCTTGTCATCTGACTTCTAGTACCCAGGCCCAAAACAACTATTGATGGTAGCTGGTAGAATTTAGCATCTACCTGTAAAAATACATAGACAAGGGCTTTTCCTCAGGTCTTTGACAAATGATAGAAGTCATAAAACACTTCCAAGACAATAATGAAAGTTCCCTAGTTTTAGACATTGTGTCTCCTTGCTACATTGAAACAGAAAGATATCTTTTATTGTGTAACCATAAAGTAATTTAATTTCAGCTATTTTTCTAAAAGTTACTAGACTGAGGTTAACCTCCTGTATCCCAGTTTCCACTGTTAAAATATACACATTTAAACAGTTACAATAGTGCATGTACATTTCTATTCTTTTCCAGTAGGGTAGACTGTGGTTACATTTCAAACAACACTTTGCACATATCTTCAACCAGTTTCATATACACATGACATACACATCTAATACATTTGTAACGCAAGCATCATGTATACATCATGTTGATATTCACAACTGACATATAATTATTTGCAAAATTCCAGATAGCTGTGCTGGCAATATCTCCCTTTGTCACATCTATGACATGGTTTGTTTTGTTGTTAACCCTGCTGAGCTCTGTGTCGACCTGCTACCTACTCCCAAACTGATCCATTACATCACCTTATGGCATGTCATACTATTTACTGCGTAGCTCTTCAACAAGTAGATCTCTTTTCTACTTAAGAGATGATTTATTTCATTCAAAGGACTGACGTTCTTGTATTTATACTGCACAGCATTAGACTCATTTGTAAACAGCTCCAGGACAAGTACATTTGACCAGAGGATTGAAATTAGTGGTCAGGGCATATTGAAGCAAAGTTCAGATTTGTAATGTGATAACTCTAGGGGCCACTGCCAAACTCTCCCATTGCACAGGAATAATTAGAATGGGTAATGAGTGCAATGAGGGCTGCAGGGGGTCTTGCAAAGTATACAAAAATAATATGTAGAAATAATACACAATAGAAACTGGATGACACTCTCCATATCTGAGCCTCCTGTCTGTACTTGAACATGGCCACCTTGACCTCTGTAGGAGTGGTGAGTGGTTCTGTTCTTAGTCAGGGGCCAATGCTGGATTACATCATTTTGCAATAGAACTCCCAATAACAGAGAGCAGGTCTTTAGTTACTTAATCTGCTCTCTCCTTCCAACCCAACCCTACTGACAGGGCCTATGGCTGAAACACAGTCCCCACTGACATAAACTGTTACCCTTCCCCTATGCCTGTGGCCATCTAGCCATATTTTATTGACCTTTGTGGAATGAACTGAGCATTTCACTTATATTCAGTATTGTTCCTTAGTTATTACTCCCTTACATGGTTGTTGACTAGGTTAATCCAATAAATGCATATATGCATATATGCATTCATGAATCCATTCAATCTCTTTTGCCTTTGTACATGCATTTCCTTCTAGGGGTTAGATGCCCTCTGCCTGCAGTGTTGGGCCTCATAACCCCCCTGGGCAGGCATTAATTACACATTAACACACAGTCTGTCTGGCATTATTGCTTGCTTATTCTTCTAGTACATTTACATATTAATATTTACATAACAGTAATTTGTAGAATATACAAGTCTCTAAGCTTCCACTTCACTTGGTAACATTGTTTTGCCATAAAAATTACAGTTGGTAAAGGACAAATGGGCAGAGAGAAAGAGAGAGAGAGAGAGAGAGAGAGAGAGAGAGAGAGAGAGCAAGAGCAAGAGAGAGAAAGAAAGATGTTAGGTAAAAATACATGAATGCAGCCTGTTCTCCAGTGTTTATTCTTGTGTGTGAGAAACTTACTCTTAGAAAGATTTTGTCTCACTGCGTGTGTGTGTATGTGTATGCTTGCATGCATGTGCATGTGTGTACATTTGGATGCTGTGAGAAATACATCCATGATATGTGCACACTGCTTTCGCCTTGCTTTCGGTGTTATCAGACTGTTCTTTTCTGACTCATGACTGGTATCTTATGATGGACCAAGTATTACAACTTTTTTTAACTGACAGAATGTGTCAGATCACACATTCTGAAATGCATGCATTTTGTTTCTTAAACTAGTGTGAGATGATGGAACTGCCAGATGTGTTATGAACTGCTAGTGACACATCCTACAGAAAAAAATGCCATTTGATATTAATGTTTAAAATAAATGTGGTGCATTTTCTTTTGCACATTAGTAAGGCACTATTTCCTTGGAATGTGCAACAAATATATTCTTATTACTAAAAATACTTATGCTGTTAAAAAAAAGATCTGTTTTAGTGTAGTATAACAGTTATTTATGATAATTACTACTGAAATATGGATTAAGAGTACAGATGCTTTGGATCAACTCCAAGATATTACACCATAATGTTCATGCTTCAAAGGCAGAGTGAAGTCAATTCATGATTATTTCAATACTTGAATGAAAGAGTTTGTTTTCCTGTCTGTTTTTATCATTAGTTTACTTTACCTCAGAATATGAAAGTTTTTTTATACAGCTAGATATCCATCTCAATGCGTTGGCCTGTTCTCCAGCTATAACCAACATCTTTTGTGCTTTATAGTGTTATTCTGACAGCATATATTCAGCTGCAGAAGAGATGGGCTAATATTTCCAAGGAGAATGGCAGACAAATATAATACCCAGCAATCCCACTATGGAAATGTTTGACCTCTGCTGTAACGATGGTGAAAACATGACCTAATTGCTCATTTAGTAATGGATTTCCACTTCACACTTATCCAGACTAGATAGAGTTGTTCTTTTTAAATGCCTTTTTCATGCCACTTTGCCAAACAACAGCCACATACCTAAAATCTCAAACTGCAAGTACAAAGAGTATTGCCAAGATGGCAGCTTGGATGAAGCTATTAAAACTGGACACAGAAGAATGTATATGTAATGCTAAAGAGCACATTATCTCAGCCCTCATTAATCTAGACATTGAAAAGCACTTAACCCTGGACCCTTGTCATTTCAATTTTGCCAAAGAAAGGTCCTGCCTTTTTAGCCTCATTAATTTCTTTGAAAAAATAATCAAAGCAGTTTCCTAGTGATTATGCAGTGTTTATAAAATTTCACGATCTGGCCAAGCCATTGACACTATTCCCAATTCAGGCATTATTGATAGGCTTATAAATCTGAATATAAATCCTTACATTGTGCACTGGAGAGCTCAATGGTTGTCTGAGAGAATTCATGAGATTAGAATCACAGGTGCCACATCTGAAAGCAAAACAGTTACCACTGGTGTACTACAGGGCTCAGTTTTGGGCCTCTCCTATTTAGTATGTATTTTGTAGACTTTCAGGCCAGCATTTCTGGCCTATGGTTAACTAAGTTTGCAGATAACTGTAAATTGGATGTCCGTATTCAATCTTCAACTGACTCACAATTTCTTCAATATGGGTTAAACTATGTTAACAATTGGTGCAAGGACAATGGTCTCAAATTGAATGTAAAAATTGTTGCAGAGTTCATTTTGGTAAACAAAACAGTTTCACTTTCCATGTATGTGATGCACCACTCCAATCAGACAGTATTGTAAGGGATCTAGGCACTTTTGTTGATAATTCCATAAAATTTGACCATCATGTCTCCACAATAGTTCAGAAAGCTTTCTAGCTGGCTTATTTCATTTCCAAAGGCATCTCCACTAGATTTAAAGAAGTAAACAGGATATATTACTGCGCAGCTAAATTAATAACTATAAAGTTCTACCACAAGAACACTGGGTAGTGAGGGATAGGAGGGGCATATTGGCAGCCCAAGATAATGGGCTACGTACGTGTTGGTTTACAAAGTCTATTGAACATGTGGGAGCAACAGACAAATGTAGGTTTTGTAAAACCAAATTGGAAACAGTTGCACATCTTGTTGCAGGTTGCGACATACTAATGGCAGAAGGACTGTACATTGAAAGGCATAATAATGTGGCAAGATTGTTGCACTGGGGATTGTGCAGACATTATGGTATTGAAGTGGCTGAAAAACACTGGAAACATTAGCCACAAAGCATCACAGAAAATGATGAAGTTTATATCACATGGGACCACTCATTACCAACAGTTCAAAAGGTAGATGCTAGAAAACTGGATATAGTAGTTCAAGAAAAGAAAAGAAGACAAAAGTAGCATTCATCATTGAAATCACCACACCCAGTGACTACTGTGTCTTGCATACAGAGAGACACAAAGTCATAAAATATCAGTATCTGCAGGCAGAAATGAGAGCAATGTGGAAGAAAGATACCCAGACAGTTCCAATAGTAGTAGGAGCAATGGGTCTTATAAAAAAAGAATCTACAATCGTATTTAGATATGTTACCAATCCATGTAACTCCGTGCAAATTGCAGAAGGAGTCATTACTGGGCACACTGCGGGTGGTCCAAAGAGCACTTTTGGCTGACATCAAAGATTGAAACAGTGCTAATTTCATGAACTTTAATCATACTTTAACTTAGGAATGGGGTCCATTCCCATCATGGTATTAGAAAACCAAAAGACTTGGAGAAATTAAAAATTGAATATAACACACTTTTTAATATGTATTTGTCTAAATGTATCACACAACTTGAGAAACCTCAGAGATTCTTAACTAAAAAGATGAATGGACTCAAAATCTTAGTTATCAAGAGGGAGACTGACAGCCCTCTCTCTGCACTCAGTCTCTTACAGACTCTTCTATACAGATTTGTGCCTAGCCTTTTGAGCCATAAAAGATCCAACCCTATTTGACCTCCTATTCCTTTGCAGAACTAATGGTACCTCCAATACTTGGATTAAGGAACTAAACCTTCATCATCACATAAATAAAACACATTGGTATGATAGATTCTTCTTCCAGTGTATGGAACAAACTTCCATTACATGTCAAGCAGATTAGCACCCATGCTACCTACAAAGTAAACCTAGATAATTGAAAAGGTAGTTTCAAATTCTCCCCTGGTCTATCTTGTCTTGTCATCCTTGTGGCTAGATGGATCTTTTGAATATTTTTTGGCTAGGCTTGTAATAGTCTGCAGACTGATTGCCTAGCACTTACCTGTGAACAAATAAACCTATTTAGGGAAGAAGATGCTTGCTGAGAAGTAGCAAGACAAATATAAGGGGTTAACACCAGCTGCCTATGGAAGTTCTTTTACCTGTATATGGCTTGGGTGGTGAATCTTGGGTGCTTTCAGGGCTGTCCTTAGGAGGACTGGTGCCCTGGGTAGGAGCTCCACTCTGACAACCACTGCACTCACTATCCCCCCACCCACATTATCCAGAACCTTCTCAGTTCCAAACCCATTATGGCCTATCCACAATATCCAGATTGTTTTTTTACTTCCTTTTCTCATAATTTTCTTACTCTTCAGTTTTTTTTCCTGCATTCATTCATTCAACACGTCCTAACTAGGCAAGAGCACATTGTGATAACTGTGGAAAAAATAATTGGATTAAGCTAGAGGTCATCCCCCAAAAGTCATGGGGAGCAGTCACAAATACTATGAAGTGCATTTCAGAGATTTTTTTAATAATCTGTTTTATCCAATGCTGGCCTAGAAAATCCTGATTAAGGAGAGAAATTCAGTCTTATTCTTTAACTTTGCTTTTTCCTGCATCCTTTCAACACATTCTAACTGACCAGGACTGCACTGTAATAACTGCAGAGGAGATAAGTGAATTAAGCTGGGGGTCAAAGACCACTAGGCCCCCAAAAGGTATGAAAGTTCTAGATGCTGGAGGTGCATTTAGACCTTCTTTTCAAACTTTTTAATCAAATGATGAGCTAAAGAGAAAAATATTGATTAAGGAAGCGGGTTTGTATTATTCTTGTACTTTGCTTTTTCCTTTTTAGTAGGCCCTAAGTGATCAAAACTACACTTGGAGGAAATAACTTCATTAAGCCAAGGGTCTGGGGTCACAAGTCCCCCAGAAGCCATGAGGGTTCCAGATGCTCTGATGTGCATTTAAGAGCTTTTTCTAACCTTCCAATACAATGACGTCCTGAACAAAAATCATAAGGAAAGTTATTCTTATTATTTATTTATTTCAATGAAGAAATACATTGTATCCAAGGCGTAATGCTCAAAACTGGTAAACTAACAGTTTACAATAAACAGAGAAGACATTTTTTTCCAGGGATGCATAAATCACATATGAAAACAGCACTTGTTTCCTCCTCAAAAAAGTCACCTTTTGTGCATCCCCTTCTGATGTTACACTGGGATGAAAGTGAAGGCACAAATGGACACAGTCATATATATTTCAAGTTACTGCTTTTATACATACATATACACAGTGTGCTTCCTCATCCTCACCTTCAAAAGACAGCCATTGTCTTTGTACCTCTCTGTCAGACTGAGACAAAATTGAAAGAGAATATAAAACATTTAAATGTGTTGCTTTCAGATATATAAACAGAATGCCTGCTTATACTCCCACAAAAATTGCCACCTGTATATGCATGTGATGTTTGTGAAGAAAGTGAAAATAATGATCACAGTAATGTTTCAGACTTGTTACTCCTAGATAGTAACTAATTTTGTACAAGCTATAGTGATCTGTGCACACCTCTAAGGTTTGAGAAGAAAATCAAAGGAATAAGGCCATTGTCCTCATCCTCTCCAACAGAAACTACATCAGTTCCCTGCTCACACCCCTGAGAAGACTTCAGTCTCTAGACTATGTGGGTTTCAGAAAAGAGGCCACTACTGAGCCTGTATCAAAATCCACTTATATAGAATTGGAGTGTTGTGGCCACCATGCACCCAGAAGCTCTGAAGGTCTGAATACTCTGCAATGCATTTTATTCCTTATTTTTTGAAAGATGGTTTTAAACTGATAAAATCACAAGTGGATCAGTTACTTTTATCATACCTCTCACCCTCCAGATTAGAGCATCAGGAACAAGGGACCTTAAAATCAGGGACATTCAAGGACACTTAATTAACATAAGATATGCATATTTAAATAAGTGTATCAGTAGACACGCCCACACATTCAATTACACAAAGACAGGTCTAAACCCTTGCCCAGCACATTAGTTGCAAATATTGCTGTTATAAACTTAGAAAGTTGCTAGAATAACAGATTTTGCATTAGCATGAATTTTCTGGTGTATGATGAAGTCTGAAAGGCAAATGTTTGCCATTAGTTTCTAACTTCAAACTTCAATAATTTGCCATTAATCTGTTAGAAAACCACAGTTTTATGAAAAACAGGCTAAAAATATGAGAAAAAAATCAGGACATGCTGTGAAAATCTGTATAGTTGAGAGGTATGTCCCAGCCCCAAAACACTAGCCCAGCACATTAGCTGAAAATATTCTTTTTACAAACTTAGAAAGTTGCTAGAATAACCCATTTTGAAGTAGTATGAATTTTCTGAAAAGTACAAAGTCTGAAATACAAATGTCTGTCATTATTTTTGAACTTCGAATTATAATGATTTGCCATTAATTTGTCATAAAACCACAGCTTTATGAAAAGCAGTGTAAAAATATGACGCGAAAATGTTGACATGCTGAGGACAAATGTACAGTTGAGAGGTATGCCCTCAGCCCCAGTCTAAATCCTTGTCCAGCACATAACCTGGCCCTAGCCTGCACTTAGAACTTACTTACCTGGAAAAAAAAAAATCTTCAGTCTCAGTCTTGCTATTCAAAACTATTAGTATAACAGAAGTGACACAAGGGTGTGCTAAAGTCTTACCACTGTTTGATCGATAGACCCTGTGTGACTCAGCAATAGGACAGTGACCTAAAGTTAGCAAGCCACAAAGAATACCAAAACTCTTGGGAATTAACTGCTTGGTATGGAAAAATACATAAAAACAACTGTAAAAAATACCAGGGCAGATACACGGCTACTGAGTAACAGCACTCCAAAAATTTGATATAAAAAAAGATGTTTACATCTTTTTAAAGTTGCTGATAGGACCCAAATGACAAAACTGCACGGTCTGGTTCTTTACTGAGGATGGCCAGACAAATCTGCATGAAAAAGAACAAGGTTAGCCAATGAGACCACAGTTAATTAATTGGGATAGAATCTTTATATGGAGAGATGTCTGTCTTCCATAACCTGGCTTTGTTTCATGCTATGGATCACATTCACACACACACACATGGTGACTCTCTGTAGAGGGTAGGCACAGGACAAGTAGCTAGTGAGATCCACTACTAGTGCAACTATATTGTGTAGAGAATACTGTTTCTAGTGGAAGACAATATTTTGACTTTGAATTGAGTGATAGGGTTAGCGGCAACTATCATAGTTATTTTAACTGTATGGCAGCTCTGTAGTTTAACTAGAATTATGGGAAACCCAATGGCATGATTGTCAGACATCATTTGAAATTACAAGTGAACTGGCTTTACCATCACTACTGCACTACCACAGATCCAGGATATGAAAATGATGCCACTTTAACTGAGCTTTACTTTCTAATGACAATGTACATATCAAAGTGGAAACTGTGATTTATTTTTCCTGTGGTAGTAATTTACTTCCCTACATTTGCATCCCTTTAATCAACTCTGAGATCACAGATTTTTTGGGAAAGACTTCCATTGTTGTAACTTCTATTCAGCCAAGGTGTTTTTTGACATTTTTTTTTGTATTTGCAACCATATGGCATTCATCAAATATCTTAGTACTGTTTCACCATCATTTGCACTAATACCCCAGATCTGTCCAGAATTTTAATTCTTACCAACCACTCAACCAGCTTCCATTGTCTGTATGAATAGCATTTCAGTAATCTCTACCAATGTTTTTTAAGGTATGAACTCTAGCCGAGGAGTTATGTTATCCAGGTGTAAGGGTACTGGACACTGAATCCTTTGCATAACCTATTACTTACATTTAAGATTAATTAATATTCAGTTTTGTTACATGAGCTGTATATTACATTTCCAACCTACATACTTCTATCAGAGGACCATGCTAGTTTACAGTTAGAAAACTTGCATCAGAGGAAGGGAGACAGGTTGGAAAGAAGTCTTGCATAAATTTCTTTAGTTGTACCAGCCAGAAGACTCAGAGAAATTTCAATTACTAAAACAAAATACCAAGTGCGACTTTCTGTGATCTTGCTTCAAAATCATCAGACTACAGCTATTTCAGCACCCTGACACCCAGTGAAGTGAATTGCTCCATTGTAGATGCTACTCAGTCATGCTCAGGCCCCAGGGGCAGTAGTAAATGCACTGCTTATGGTCAATTTTGAATACTGCTCAGCCAACATTTTTGAGAGGTGGGAAGAAATTAGAGTGCATACAAACAACATCTATAGAAATGAGAAAGCATGCAGACTTGTACCTACAAGGAAGTACTGCTCAGGGTTATACCCCAGACTGTGAAACTGAGAGGGAAAAACCTTTAAATCACTGAACCATCATGCCAGATTATCATAATAGCGCATTCATGTCTTGCTAACAAGCAAATGGTCTGGCAGTCACTGTTGTCTGCAAAAGAATTAAACACTATTCTAATTCTTAGACAGCACTGTAGACAAGGTTGACCAAAGGACAATGACAGTGAGTATACTCACTCAGCTATTTAAGCATTCTTTCTTTCTTTCTTTCTTATGGACTAACTTTTAGTTGTACTGTTTAGTAAAGCAGTACTTTGAATCACAACTGTCTTACAATGTGTTACCTTATGTGGCTGAATCCTGGTTATTTATTTATTTATGCATTTATTCATTGATTCATTGATTGATTCATTGATTCATTCATTCATTCATTCAGTCATTTGTTTGCTTATTTTTTCATTTCTGTTTTCTTTCTTGCTAGGTTCTAATTGCACTGCTTATGAAAGCAATACTTTTCTTAGAGTCACAGCAAATCTCCCATTATTCTCCCTTAAGTATATGATCCCTACACTGAATGCATTTTTTTACAAAATACCACTGACCCCTACTTTCAGTGACCATTTTAATAATTACATTTTTTTTGTTTTGGAAGAGATGAGCTGCAGAATCCCACCACCACCTCTCCATCACCTCTGTCCAATTTATTTCTACCCCATTATCCTACTGAACTACAGATTCATATGATTGCCTGGATAAATTACTATAGGATAATATGAAAATCTTAACATTAAGTTCAGTTTGACTTATGATGATAAAACAAAGTTATGAAACAACTGTTGTCATCACACTTATTTCAGACTGAAAGCTTATCAAAACTCATGTTAGTGTATGTGCAGGCCTTGCGCAGTTTTTCTCAAATTAAAAAAAAGTTAGAGGGCTGCCAAACAGCCCAAGCAACATGATTGTTTAGGCCCAAAGCTGTTGATATAGCATCAAGAAAAAAAGTAATTAATCAACGGGTTCCAGGTGAAAACACATACACACACACACACACACACACACACACACACACACACACACACACACACACACACACACACACACACACATATACACACAAACGTGCACACACACTGGGATGGAGGATAAGGAGAAAGGGGCCGACAGCTCCATGGGAAGAACAGCTTTGTAAACTCTTTGAAAAGTGACCCAATGAGGGAAAACAAATCAATCAACAAAAAGAAGCAGATAAGCTGAAAAAATTATCCAGGACTTGGAATAGAACAGAGCAACACTGAGATCAGTGGTGCAGGGACACAGTAAAAGGCTAACAGTAACAGAAAAAAGCTACAGTGTCATTCAGAAAAACTGAAAAGCCTTGAAAACATATCTAGAGTAAACAACATAAGGATACTAGAAGTAACAGAGCACATCCAGGATACAGAACTGGAAAGAATGCTGCTGGAATTGGTAGAAACAAATTTTCTCTTACTCAGAATGCAAGAACCAATAATAGAGAGAATCCACAGAGTTGGTAGGATAAGGGTTGCAAAAGGAGGACATATATTATAAACTTAAAGAGAAAATTATGAAGCAAGTCAAAACCACTTAAATTAATACCCTTTAACAGTATGCTTATAAAATTGGTGGAGGATTATTCCAATTCACTGCATAAACTAAGAAAAGGAATGGCTGACTTGTTACTGCCACTTCAAGCCCAGGGAATTACTGCATGGATTAACTACCCTGCTGTCTTAATTATAATATGGAAGGTAAAAGGCACAGGTTCCACAGAGAGGGAAAAAGCTGAGCTTTGGTTACAGAGATTGTGCAGAGTAGAAGTTGGAGCAACAGACACAAAGAAATTACAACAGAGAGTTGATTATCTGAACATCGATCATCCGAAACGACAATAATCCGAATGCAGCCTTCCAAAGTTTTTGGGTAGGAAAAACCATAAATTCTGAACATGTAAACATTATACGTATTTGCTTGTGCATACTTTTTGAGCTTGTAGTGTGAAAAATATTCTTTATTATCCACTGGAATCACTGAATGGTTGAAACGTGTATTCCCTGCATGCAGAAAAAAACAAGACTTTAGAAGTTTTTATCGGATTCAATGTATGTTTGATTATCTGAACAGTTTGATTATCCAAACTACCTTAGGTCCCAATTAGTTTGGATAATCAACTCTCTACTGTAATTCAAATAACCCACCAGAGTTGGACTGGCAGATAAATACGCAAGCGGCCAGAAAGGAGGAAGAATTACAAACATAATGGAGAACATCTGAAGTACGTCCACCTCTGGGGAAAAAGAGCTAAAGAGGAAGTAAACAAAGACACACAGAGTAATATTGACAAGATAAGTGGGACAGAAGATTCTGGACCTAGCAGACAGAAATGGAGGGATGAACACAGAAAACTGAGGGGAGCAAAAGAAGAGCAAGCAGGTGGTTAAAGCAGAAATCCTGCAGAAGAGAAGGAACTGATAATGATAACAGAAGAGGTAGGGACAACGATACAAGGAGGAGAATATGAACATACTATCAAAGAGGAGACACTACAACTGAGCCCTCAGGAGATTCAGACCGTTGGTGTTGGGCACTAGAGGGCCTGAGCAGGGTAGACTGGTCAACGGAGAAGGGAAGAAAAGTGAAATGGAGCAGTGGCAGGAAAATCAAACCAGAAGAGTAGGCAAAGAAGAAGGAAACATTCAAGAACTGGACAACCTAGTAACATGGGGAGAGATGAGAGAGAAATGAGAGACAGTGCAAGAAACAAAGAGCAGGTCTACTCAGAAAATTCCATGGTATACAGGCATTGGGTCATGTATACATGTCAAAAGAAGTGAGAAACTAAGTCATAGAAGTGACAGGACAAAATGGGATGAATGAGACTGAAAAGGAATAATGGTATCTATGAGGATGGAGCACTAAGCACTATTCAAAGGTAAGAAATATGTTTAATGTATTGTGATCCACCAGTTATAATAAACATATTACGGAACATCAGGAACATCAAATATCCACAAAACTGTCTTTTGGCATGGGAGCATATTCTCATACCCCCTGTGAATTATATATACCAACTCCAAGTTAACACTATAGTGGGGAAAAGGGCAAATTCCCCAATTCCCACTGTACAGCAATCTCATTACAAACAATTCACCATTTCAGAATGTCAGTCGTTTAGTTTTGGCTATATGTAGCTCAGTGTTCTGAAATGTTGATATTCTGAATAGGACGCAAATAAGATCAGACAGGAGAAATGTCGGCATTTATATGAGTGGGATCCCACAACTGCAGTGATAGAGCTTTACCCTTTCCTTGCTTTTGTGCAATCTCAAAGTTGGTATATAGAATTATCAAGGGGTCTGGGGGGCAAGTCCCCCTGCATAAATCCTGTTTATTTATTTTTTTTATTTTTCTATTCATGTCAAAGTTATGGATATCCTATGTTCTCATCTCAAAGTTTCATTGTTTGACCATGTGTAAAGTAGATCCATACGTTAATATATATGTATAAGCAAACTGTTTTACAGGTTGAAACTTTCTGAGGCTGTAACGAAAATGTACTGAGTAAAGGTCAAAGGAAGGGGGTGCAAATAAGCAAAGTGCTGTTACTCAGTCTTTCTTATGAGATACCATATTTTATAATGTTTGCATTTTTTATATCAAAGTAAGCTTTCTCCTTGAAATAATGGGCAAAAGTGTATGGTGCCTGAATGAAAAATGTGGTAAGTAGAGAATAGAATAATTAATCAGGGACAATGATGTTTCAGTAACAGAAAAAGTCAAGTTCTGTTAATAGTCCCTCAAAACCCAGTGATTTTTTTTTTCATTTTTTTCTTGTTTTTCTTTTATTTTCAGTTGAGTTTTCATTTTTTTTTAACTGGCACCCTAAAACTTACCTTTTCTCATGAACCACACATTGCCAGTGTCCCCAGAGTCACTGCTGAGACCTCTGTCAGTAACAGCAACCAAACACCCTTTGACATTTAACATTTTCTCTTGCTTGTGTTTTGCAAGAGGAGATGAGTTGCTACAGTACGACTATTCCAGCCTTATCACCAGGTGGGTTATGGTTGAGTTGTGTAAGGAAAGTAAAATGGGATTTAAGGACCTACACAACCAAGGACTTATCTGCTTCACTCCAGAAGTAATATAAGCTGGGCCATATGTGGGATTAGATGTTTTATTTACCAGCTTGTCCAAAAATGTGAAGCAAAGTTTGGGACATTCTATGAACTGGAGCCAGTGTCAGCAAAACAGTAGCCACAAAGTAAACATTCCAATTTACTTTATACAAATTCACACTATTCCTGTAAAACAAGACATGAAATTGAGCAAACAATAGAAGCAAGTTGCATTCACCCACAGCCATCCCACCAGCATACCCTGTTTAGTAACTACAATACTTAGTTCTTTACTAGACCAATAATATGAAGCAAAGTCAGGAGCACTGAAATCAGGAATGGTTTGGCACATGCAAAAGAAGGCAAGCAGGTGGTTAAAGCAGCTGCCAGAGATTAAATATTCAAACTTATTTCATACCAGTGCAGCCTGGGACTTTAAAGCCAGAGATGAGCAAAATGACAACAGAATAAATTATGTTCAGCCACAGCCAGCTCCCCCCTCATTTAATGACTGCAATCCTCAACTACTTGCCAAGCCAAAAATGCGAAGCAAAGCCTGGGACATTCTGCGAAATCAAGGGCATTTGCAATTTCAGTACAGAAAACAGTAGCTAAACAGTGAATATTCCAACTTATTTAATACAAGTGCAGACTGGTCCTTTAAAGGCAGATGAACAGATGACAATACAGTAAGTTACCTTCAGCAACATCCAATGCCACCATTCTGTGACTACAGTCTTCAACTACTTGTCAGCCCAAAAATATGAAGCAGAGTCAGCGACAGAGACTTCCCATACTCTGGAACAGACTGCCTATCTATGTCAAACAGAGCTCCTCATTAGCACTCTTCAAGAAAAATCTTGATGATTGGATGGGAAATGAGAAATTCACCCTGGGGATCACTTCTGTGGCTTTGCTCGACAGGGGCACAGGAAAATAATTTTCTTGGGTGGCGAAAGCCAGGGTACATTTTTTGGCTAGGCTTGTATGGGCCCTAAGGGCCGATAGCCTAGTACCTACCTATGAACCTATGAACATTCTGTGAAATCAGGGGCAGTTGCAATAAAAGAGTAGCCACAACATAAATATTCTGACTTATTTTAAGCTAATCATCACTATTTCTGCAAAGCCAGACATGAAATTAAATAAACGGCAAGAGAAAGTTGCCTTCAGGCACATCTAGTCCCCTCTCCTTCTATCTATTGAATGACTACAATCCTCGATGTTTTGCCAGACTAAAGTTATGAAGCAAAGTAAGAGGTATTCTGTGTAGTTGGGGAAAGCTTCTACTTTGGTACACAATAACAGTAGCCAGAGATTAAATATTTCAAATTCTTTAATGCAAATAAAGATTGGTTCTATAAAGCTGGAGATGAACAAATGACAATCAGTTAAGTTACCATCAGCTACAATCAGGCCCAGCCCCATTTGGCATCACAATCCATAATTACATGCCATCCCAAACAAAATGAAGCGGAATCATGGACATTTTGTGAAATCAGGGACAGGTTCAACAAAACAGTAGCCACAAAATAAACCTAGCTTATTTCATACAAATATACACTATTCCTAGAAAGCCAGACAAGAAGTTAAACAAACAGAGAGATATGCCTTCAACCACAGCCAGCACCCCCCTAATGCCCATGTAATGACTGCAGACCTCAGTACTTTGCCAGGGGTGTTCTGTGCAATCAGGGGCAATTTCATATTTCCTGCAAACAAAATACTAGCCAGAGATTACATATTCAAATTTCTTTCATAGAAATGCAGAGTATTTAAGCCAGACATGAGCAAAAAACAATGGAATAAGTTGTCACAGCCAACATCCCTCACCCCCATTTAGTGATACATTGCTCAACTGCTTGCCAGCTTTCAAAAGTAAATATTCCAACTCATTTCATGCAATTGTGGACTGGTCCTCTAAAGCCAGATATAATAACATACAAAACAAGAAAATAAGTTGATTTCATCTACAGCCCCTCCCCCGCCACCATTTACTACTGCAATCCTCAATTACTTGCCAGACCAAAAATAAGAAGCAAAGTCAAGGACATTCTGTGAAGTCAATGACAGTTTCAGCAAAACTGTAGCCACAAAATAAATATTCCAGCATTTCAAATAAATGCACACTAGCCCAGTAAAAGAGTGAATAACAAGAAGTTAAGTTGTGTTCACCCACAGCAATCCCCCCATTTAGTTCATAGGGTCATAGGTGTTTACTAAGCTAATTACCACAAGGGCCTTTTCAAGCCTAGCCATGCATCCCAAATCTCTGACAAGTTCTGATACCCTTGATAAGAGTAAGCATGGGCCTGAAATGAATTTCTGGTTTCTCATCCAATTGACCAAGTTACACTTATGCAGCACTAGGTGACCTAGGCAGTCATCGAAGGGCCTGCTGGCTGGGAAAGGCCTACAGGCTGGGGGGCTGCCAATTTAAAATTAAAAAAAAAATTACAAGTCAATTTTTTAAGAAATCCAACTGGGTGCAATGTTTATATCTCTTCATGTGTCCTCACAGCCCTATTGTTGCTTGCATAAACACACACTTGCTTCTTTTTTTTCTATTCTGCATGATCCACACACGGAATTTAAACATGAGACTTTTCCTGCTGCTTCCACAGAGTTTTATCAATAAAATGCTGTGTTTACATGTGTTAAATGCCCTAGTTAGAGCTGGCAGGTTACTTAATTTAACCAAGCTCAAATCCTGTACCTTAGTTACAGAAGACAAGAGCCTGAATCCTCTACATCATCTACCACTCTATGACTTTTACTGCATTTTCAATGAATTGTGAGTTTCCATATATTTTCAAGAAATTATGAACTTCAGTACAGTTTCAAGGAATTTGAGCTTCAGTACATGTTCAAGGAATTGTGAGCTTCAGTGTGTTTTCAAGGAACTGTGAGCTTCAGTGAATTTTGCTCATGCTAAGTCTGTTTTCAATGTGCAACTGTTTCATTTAGCAAATGGTCATCACTGATAGTACTAGAGAATTTGAAAGTAGTGTTAGGAGCACAACAGGTAGCATGCTTCCTTTTGATGCAGAAGGCTATGAGTTTTACTCCCACAACATGCAGAGAAATTGCTGATGTTGTGTTGTACTTTAAGGGGAGGTGCTGCAGTCCCCAGTGTATCCTCCTTTGGATGAGATGCCTTGTAACTATGAACTTGTTGTCAGTTCGCTATCCATCCCCTATTGCAATATTACCAGCTTAGCATTTTTTTTAATGTGACACAGGAAATTTATTCTTCAAGGGCAGCAGGCACTGAAATTGTAGTTGAAACAATGAAATAAAGATGTTTGCTAGTAGCAACCTCCTCATTAGTTACAGATCTCTTTACTGTGGAATTGTTCAGATGACTTTTACTTCTGCAGAGATCGTGCATATTGGTTGATATTGGTGGATTGCAATGACAGAAGTTTGAGTGGACTTTTGTGGTTGAAATGATATGAAAAAGGGCAGTTTTGTCATTATTTGTTCATATGTTTTGTTTCATTGCTTACTGGAAAAATGTTCAAAACTGCTAATTTAAAACACACTCTAACAAGCAGTGCTGTATTATACAAGAAATATAATTTAATAAAATCAGGAAGATGAATCAAAGAACACATGCATGTATGTATGGTCCCAAAAATGCAAGGGGCCTAGGGTTTGAAAACAGCCCAAAGGTAAACGTAATCCACCATTAGCCAGATGCATTTTTTAAATGGTTTCATTGCCGATTCTTTTTTTCTATACTTCCCTTGTGTGTGTGTGTGTGTGTGTGTGTGTGTGTGTGTGTGTGTGTGTGTGTGTGTGAGACAGTGTGTGTGTGTGTGTACATGTGCCTGTAAGAAAAGTGGAAGTTTGTCTTCCACACTGGTTTTGCATGTTTTATTTTATTTTTTGTTTCATTTTTGTTTCTACAGTTAGCAGTGCAGAAAATATGGTAGCTGTAACTTTTGTATTTAGAAGCTACAACCTGGCTGTCTCTGACATATGTGTACACACCAAAGGGGAGTGATGAATGGTGGTGTGTGGTACTGCAGGGACTCCTAATCTGTACCTGAGCTGGGTACAACTCTTGGTACTAATTAGCATGTGTACAGGTCAGTGTTGTAGGCACAGAAAGCTGTTACATACACCATTGTGGAGATGGAGAATATACTAAATGGCATTTGGATAATGTATCATTCTCACATAGCTTGTAAGAAGACATTCTGCACCTGTACAGGGGAGCCAGAATGTGCTGCTAATTTCACTGGTGGCTAATGTGGTATCCACTGGTGTATCATCAACACAGGTAGTCACTGTTTTATGATCTGTCTCTGCAAATCTTGTTGTCCTTGGATTTGAAGGGTTTGGATACAAGATGGTTGTCACAGCCTGGTCTTACATAAATATCACACACTGTTCCTGAAACAGGATCACTATCAGCTCTGGTCACAGATGTCATTACATTTGTCTATCTTTGTCTGTCACAAACATGGCCACCTGTACTACTTAGAAACCACATCAGGATATTTCACCAGACTGCACACTTTTGCTTTCATAGTTCTAGACAATGACTATCCCCTTTGGCAAACAAGGTACCTCACCTACATATGGCCATTGTACTAGTCATGAAAAGCCTATATCCAATAGTTTGCAACAGTGGACACTCTGCCATGGTGAACATGCATGTTTTCATAGTTTCACACTAGCCCTGTCATGGACTATGTCAAGATCTAAGACCACAGGCCCTCACGTTATATATCACCATATTTCTCAACAAGAAAGCTCTACCCCACCACAACATGACATGATGCCTGACCACCCACATCCTGCTTTCAGAGTGTGTGGTTACCACATCTACCTGTCATGACACTGGCTGTCATGATAGAATTACTGCTATCAATCACTGTTCCCCATCTGTGCAAGTGATGATGACTCTGCCCTGCAGTCCCCCTAACCATAGTGAGTAAGCTTAAACCTGATACACAGCATTGCCTGTCCATGCACAGTGTTGCATAGCCTCATTTTGATAACACATGCATCATTTATTCTGTATTGTGTATGTCATAGCCCATAACTGTGAGCCAGATGTTGCCACATATTGTCAGAGACAACAAGCAAATAGTCTGGAAAGACTAAAAAATAAGAAAAACAACAAGGATTCCACACCAATAAATTTAATGTTAAAATCCGTCTTAGTGCCTCGGCCACAACAGCCTTCAATGAGTACAAAAATTTAATGAAAATACACTCCCTTTTATACATAAAACAATCAATCAATCAGACTCATTACTCCATCTAATTAGTTCATAGTCCTGAAATAAAGGTGAACAGCACTAAATAATTATTCAATTTAAATACATCAAAAACATAAAATAATATATATATATATATATATTAAAGTAAACACCTCCAATTAACTTCTTTATTAAGACCCATAGGTGATAATGTATTAAACTTCAATATAAAAACAGTTTCCTTATAAAGTAAGATATTCTTCAATAATTTATCATCCCTTTTCTTAACAAAAACTTGTTCCAAAATAGTAGCCTGTAATAAATTAGCATTGCAACTATGTGTCTCCCTAAAGTGCAATGCTACCGGACTTTCTAACACTCCCCTTTTGATATCGCGAACATGTTCCTGCAACCTAACTCTAAATTTTCTTTTTGTTTCTCCAATATAGAAAAGGTTGCAGGGACACCTAAGACAGTAAATTACACCCGATGTATGGCATGAAAAACAATTCTGTGGTCTAAATATTATGCCATTTATTCTAGAAAAATATAATTTAATATGACAACATATACTACAAGAATGGCATGGTATAGTCCCATAATTGGACAATGAAAGGCCTAATTTAATAGTCAGATTAACATAATATGCCTTAACTAACTTGTCCCCTAAATTCTGTCCTCTTTTATAAGAAACCTGAGGAACATCAGGAACAAGTTTACTTAGCAATTCATCTTGTAATAAAAATGTCCAATAATATTTAATATATTCCCAAATTTTATCACTTAATAAATTAAAAGTAGTGACAAAATAAATATTTTGTTGTTGTTGATTGGCCCTCTGTTGTCTTTTAATTATCTTAATAGATATTATAGTCTTAGAATTATTTTTCCTATTGTCAATATTATTATTAATAAGATGTTTATTATTAACTTCATAATTCATGTCAACTCAATATTATAACCTCTTTGTAGAAACATATTCATTGAGTTATTAATCTGTTTCTCTAAATCAAAACCATTGTTACATAATCTTGATAACCGAAAAATTTCTCCATAGGGTAAAGATTTCAATGTATGAGGCAGATGGCAACTAGTACCAAACAAAAATTGGTTGCCATCTACGAATTTTCGATGTAGAAATAAGTCCATCTTGCCCCCCTGACAAACAAATATCTAAGAAATTTACTTTAGTTCCAAATTGCAACCCATCAAATTTAATATTGTACTTATTATTATTAATATCTGAAACAAAAGTAGATAATGAATCAAAACCCCCTTTACATAAAAAAATTAAATTGTCAATGTAATGAAAATAAAACAAGACATTTTGTTGTACAAAAACATTGGTATAAATATACTCCAATTCAAACTTAGCCATAAATAAATTGGCATAGATAGGGGAAAAAGGTGCCCCCATTGCCGTACCTCTTAATTGATGATAAATCACCTCATTAAAACTAAAAAAAAATATTAGATAAACAAAAATGAGTTAAATCCACAATATAATGTGAGGTGGGACTATCTCCTAAAAAATAATATAATGCTTGTATTCCATCTTCATGACTAATGTTTGTATATAAGCTAACCACATCTAAACTGACCCAAAACATATTATCTGTCCAAAATGTTTGAGATATCTTCTCAATAAAATCAAAAGAATCATTAATATAAGAGTCAAGTTTTTCTACAAAAGGTAGCAAATATCCATGTATAACAATACCAATATTCTGAAGAAAATAATTCATGGCAGCCACAATAGGACAGTCAGGAGGGTTAATTGAATCCTTATGTAATTTGGGAAGACAATAAAAAGTAGCTAACTGGCAATTGTCTACATTAAATTTTGTATCAAGATCATTTTTACAAAAATAACCTAAGCGTACACCTTTCTCAACCAATACAATAAATTCCTTCATAGCATTCAAGTATTTAGCTTGTTCACTTATTTCGTAAGTCGAGGTATCACTTAAATGCTGCATGCACATATTATAATATTGAGTATAATGAAGTAAAACAATCTTATTGCCTTTGTCAGAAGGCTTACTGATTAAATCATTCCTATTCATAAGATTTTTCAAAGCAAAGCATTCATTCTTCATCATATTAAAACCCCAAGAACTTCTATCACAACTATTAACAAGTTCTTGAACAGAAAAGTGAACCATTTCAGAAAATTGTATAACAGTATTATTTATATATGGAGGTATAAATTTACTGCGAAAATTAATGCCTTCAGTAATTAATAATGAATAAGCATTAGGGGAAGTGGAGAAGTCCACATCATCCGATAAACAAGAAAAAAGCTGTCATCACTAACATCGCTTTCAGAACTATAAACAGAATTAGAACTGTACACTCGCTCATTCCCTTGTGCAAAAAAAAAACATTTTAAATGTAATTTTCTAACAAATTTGAAAACTTCTTGTTTAATCAAATAATTCCTAGGTATCACAGTTGGTACAAATTTTAACCCTAACTGCAAAACTGTTATTTCTGCATCAGAAAGAGTAGAGCCAGATAAATTAACAACATTAGTTACGGAAGCAGATGGAAAAACAGTGTTAAAATTACATACATTAATTCCATCTGCCTCGTTTAGATGTTTGTTTAAATTGCCCCTCACGCATTGGAGAACTGAAACTAGTTCTTTTCTTCCTGTTTCCTCTTTTGGTATTCTCTTCACTGTGACGAAAACATTGTTGGTGTGCTTCAGGATCCTGAGCACCAGGTAATGGTGGAAAGTCATGAATTTCACCCTCAGAATCAGTGGTGAAACCTACACCATCAGATGAAGCAAAGGAAACAGAAAATTGTTTCTTATTCTTTCTATTTTCAGCCTGCCCTGAACGGAAACTTTGTTTCTTCCTCCATAGAAAGGCACGCCCATTGGCATAATCACAAATGTCTCTTTTAATTTTAATAGATTTATGGTGGACCTGCTCATTTTCATATTTACTTAACTTCTCTTTAAGATTCCTAAAGATGTCGTTAATTTTTTGGTCCCCTATTTCATTCATTAATTTAGAGTGCATTTCATGTAGCTCATTCTGAAGTTTGATGTACAACAATTTCTCCCTTTCCACTAGAATATTAACCCATTCCATAGCACAATTATGTGCCGCTGCTAACCACCGATCTTTAAACATCAAATCATTGTCATCTAAAGTGTCAAATGGAGTCGCTGGGCTTTTAAAAGCCCTTAAGCCACATGGAGCAATATTTAACTCAGTATATCTGGTCAAATCTAGAAGATTAAAGTGGCAACGTGTTTCTCGGAAAATTAATTTTTCAAAACTATCCACATTATCTTGTATTTCCCGAGTAAACATACCAGAAGAATTGCTACCAAGGGCTCCAAATGGGTTATGAAATCTCTGTCTTCTGTCCTCCATAAACTTAAATGTACGATCAACAAGAGTTGACTCACCATTAGACACAGATGTAGGTTGAACAGTTCTGGTGATACCAGCAGCACCAATAACCTGAGAAGACACCAATGGAGTCTGGGCAGCAGCTGGAACATTGGCTACATTAGAAGCGTGAGGGGCAGCAAATGCAACAGAAGCCGATGAACCGTGAATAAGGAAGTAATCCATGGTTTTCTATGAAGCCATAACCAATGCACCTAGAATTCCCGAACCACCGGGAACCGGAGGGGTAACAGTACCATTACACAGAGGAGCAGAGTCTTCCCGAAAAACTCTGGGAATGTTCAGTAAGGAATCTGAATCCATCAAATCAGAGACAACAAGCAAATAGTCTGGAAATACTAAAAAATAAGAAAAACAACAAGGATTCCACACCGATAAATTTAATGTTAAAATCAGTCTTAGTGCCTCGGCCACAACAGCCTTCAATGAGTACAAAAATTTAATGAAAATACACTCCCTTTTATACATAAAACAATCAATCAATCAGACTCATTACTCCATCTAATTAGTTCATAGTCCTGAAATAAAGGTGAACAGCACTAAATAATTATTCAATTTAAACACATCAAAAACATAAAATAAAATATATATATATATATATATTAAAGTAAACACCTCCAATTAACTTCTTTATTAAGACCCACAGATGATAATGTATTAAACTTCAATATAAAAACAGTTTCCTTACAAAGTAAGATATTTTTCAATAATTTATCATCCCCTTTCTTAACAAAAACCTGTTCCAAAATAGTAGCCTGTAATAAATTGCCACATATTGTGCCCACCCCTGTCTTGCATAGGAGGCCCTTTGCTGTCTGTTCCTATTGTGACTGGCTGCTCTGCTTTTCATCTGTTCCTTTAACAGGTATGGTGGGTCTTGTTAAGGTGGTACCTTGTTGCTGAAACTGTTTCTACACAACCATGGTGTTACACCCCTACCACTGAATTAGTAATCAAGGAGCCTAAATCTTCACCACTGGCAGTAGTGGGGGAATGTTCACTAGGAGGATGACAGGTACACACACAGTATTTCCAGATGCATTTCTGTATCAAGTGCAATTTCCCTTAAGAGAACAGAGAGACTGCAGTCAGTCCATGGCTGGCTTCTCCCTCATTCTCCACATTCTCAATAAGACTCCACACTGGCAAACCTGTGGAGTGGAGATCTCAGCTGAGTGGCCAAGCCAAGACCTCAGCACCCTTTCTGTTCAACCAGTGCTTCGTGTCCCTGCCCAAGTAGCTGACACACACACTCATTGAGGTTTGATGTACACACACACACACACACACACACACACACACACACACACACACACACACACACACACACACACACACACATCTGGGAAAGGCTGGCACAGGTTTACTAGCTATGCCCCCTTTTGCCCAGACTAGGTAGTTATCATTTCCACCAGCTACTTAAGGCCCTTAACAGAGGGTGTACATTCTTTATGTGTAATATTAATATTAATATTAACACAAATGGTAGTTTGACCAAGAGCAAGGCTATTAGGAGTTGCCCACACAGTGTCACCAAATAAATATGCAGCTACTCTCAGAACTTAAATATCTCTAGACAGATCAGCCACCATGAAAGGTTTAAATATATTTAATAATAAATAATAAAAGAACAAGAAAATACTCCGTATATAATCACAGTGACATCAGAGTTCAAAATCACAGGGAATATTTAAAACAACATTGCAAGACAGTCTGAAATAAATAAAGAAAAATATCAAAACTAAGCTTTGCTATATTCCTGACTATATCAAAGAGAATTGTACTGTTCCCTAGAAACTTACTTCATCCAAGCAAGGCAGATGTGGTGAATGGTTCTTGTTGTTGCCAGGTCCAAGACAAAATACAGAATGCTGTCTATCTTTAACAGATCTCTCAAATTAATTTCTCAAATATTACTGCTAGGATGTCTTGCAGAATAACATAATTTCTTGTCATCTGACTTTTAGTTCCCAGGTGAAACCCCCACTGCTGGAAGCTTGACAGTATTTAGCATCTACCTGTGAAAATACATAGACCTCAGATCTTTGGCAGATGCTGGAAGTCATAAAAGAATGTTGCATTCCTTCATACTTTCAGAGGTAGTAATTAGTTCACTTTAAAGACAATACAGAAAGCTCCCTTGTTTTAGATATTGTGTCTCCTTGCTACATTGAAACTGAAAGATACCATCTTTTATGCCGTAACCATAAAGTAATTTAATTTCAGTTATTTTCCTAAAATTTGCTGGACTGAAGTTAACTTCCTATATTCCAGTTTCCACTATTAAAATACATACATTTAGACAGTTGCAATACTGCATGTGCATTTCTGTTTTCTTCCAGTAGGGCACACTGTGGATGCATTTCAAATGCAAACATGTTATAAAATATCTTTTCAACACACATGCCTACACAAAGCAGTTAGATACACACATCACATACAGTTCTAATACATTTGTAACACACGCATCTTACACAAATCATTTAGATATTCACTAATGACATATAATTATTTACAAAATTCCAGTTAGCTGGGCTGGCAGTAACTTCCTTTGTCACGGTGACAATTTTAGCATGATATGTGAGTCCACAGCTATGTCAAACCCTACTCCGAACATCTCATCATAGCTTACAGTGATGATGTCATCCTGTATAGCATGTACTCTGACAGTATTCAAGACAAACCTGCGCTGTAGCAGTAACATTAACTACTGTGTTTGCAAACTACTTTACCTACACATGTAGGGGTTCTAATCTGACAGCAGGTGACATGTGTCTGTACATACATCTATCACTTTGGAGACAATTTTACACAGGGATGTGACTCCACATCAACGTCTTACACCCCTTCCAATATGTCCTCCTTAGCATACTATCATACTCCATAAAGTGGAATGTGGCAGTCTTACAGTCAGTCACATGTGGTGTTGCTACGGTGACACTTTATGACATTCATATTCTATACCTACACAGGTGTAATGTTCAAATCAGGCCCAGTCATCTACTGCTGTGTGTGTGGTTGGTGGTATGTTATGGCCATAAAATGATCTTTGGAATCGTTCTTTATTGCACTACCACTTGGAAAAACTTTCACATAGCCCCATGCATCTACCATCCTCCTTTTTCCACTGGCCATATGATATCCTTCCTACAGAGGAGTGGAGGATGTCCTCATACCAAATATGCATACCCGCATCATGAAGCAGAGTCCTTCCATGAGACTCTGCACGTCATCTCAAGACCCACTGCATGCGTGATTGCTAATTCTGTCATGGTGTGGTGTGCATGTCCCATATAGGACAGTGGTGGAATGTAATGCAAACAACTCTACACATACACACAATAGGCTTACTATTTTCCATAATGTAGATATAGGGATTTTTTCACAGGATGAAATAATGGCTAGGATTTCATGTGATGTTGGCCATTAGCCTAATAATGTCCTCTGACCCTATGAATGGTTGACATGTCAATGTTACTGTCATTGACATGTGCTGTATTGAGCTATGGATGTACAGTATGACTGCAAGAGGTTCTCACAATCTGTTATGTCATCTAATATATTTTTGCCCACTGATGACATTGCAGTACATGCTCCTTCTATAAAAGCTGTAGTGATATGCCTCCTGAGAACTGCTAACATGGTATGATACACTGTTATGTATATTGTTGGTATATTAGGACATGTGTTATTGTAGTGGAGCAGAACAACCTTCTACACAGTTCACATTCTACCATCACAGTGACAGTTGCAGTATGGCACAGGTGTGCATGTGTCTACATACCATCATTAAATGTTCTGTGACTGATATCAATATCAATTTATATTGATTACATGGTCATATAAGTCATGCCTTATACACATGGTTGTTATGCTGTGATATATGCAACCAATGTATCACATGTTTTGATGCAATTGTAACCTTGTGGAATTCATTGTATATGCTGTTGTGTTGCTACACCCAAGGATTATTGGGTTCCTATTACATGAACAAACTTTTCAAAGTTCGAATGTAATATGGTTGACACCATATGATCGAACTTTGAAAAGTTCGAAGGTTAAATGTAACAGCGCCATACAGTGCAGAATGGGAGAATTTCCCTTTTCTGCACGGAGTTGGTATATTTAAGTAGGGGGGTGTGGGGGTGCAGGGGGGCTTGTCCCCCTGCTTGGAGCATTAAGGTAAGTTTTATTTATTTTTTTTTTATTATATATTTGAAGTTTCAAACTTCGATCATACGTTGTCGAACATATGGGATTCGAAGTTTTGACACTTCAAATATATAATATAGACCCGGATTATTGAGGTGGTGAGCAGCACCAATTGTGACTGTTAGCATTTGTATCAGGAAAGGTTCTGCATGAGCCACAAACAACTGATCGGTAATGTGTCCTGATATGACATCAAGCCGTTCAAACACAGCTAGCCCATGAAAGACATATAGGCATATGTTGTGCAAGTGATGTAAGTCCATGTCATTGGTACAGTTATACAACTGTGTGCATAGCAATAGTGTGTAGAATGTGATGAATGACCAATGCTGTTTGGAGGTCTTGTCAGAAATCATTTATTTCAATGCGTATGAAATGTTAAGTGGAATAAACAGCTAAGCACAGATCTTTGTGTGGATGTCAGCAGACATACCCACCCAGAGGACAGAGACATTCTACTTGCTTACAGCTTGTCTCACATGTCATCACCCTGTTGCCACTAGCCATAAGCCAAAGTACACATGCAAACATTACTCAGTTTTTATTCTCAGGAGAGAAGCACATCTGTGCACACTCAATGGTTAATAACACACACTCAATGGGCCCTGACAACATCACAGGTTGCCTATAGCATGACTTAAACCTTGACCCACCAGACACAGTTGGATCCGTATGTCAACACAGCCACAAGACAGCCTATGTTCGCATAGAAGAGTGTACAGCAACATGCTTCCTTCTGACTCTGGGGGGATCATCACCTGTTGCATAAAGGTACAAACCCATCATGACTATCCTCATCTGTGAGGTAGGCCAAACAGTCATCATGCACCTTCTCTAAAAGTACACAGGTAATATCACAACTGTGTATTAAACCCACTTTGATTTGTTCAGGCTACAACATGTCTGTTACATCTGTTCACTGTCTTCAAGAAGGTTGTTAAGGGCATGCATGATGACAACACTATCATCCCATATAACCTGGCCTGGCCAAGGCATCTGACACAAATCAACAGTCAGGTATTACAGAGAAACTGTCACAAGTGCCCATAAACACCTACATCACCAAGTGGGTAGACAACTGGAACACATACATGACAGAGAAATATGTTGCAATGTGTGAAGTCACCTCTATGTAGAGTCCAGTGAACAGGACAGTACCTCAGGGCTCTGTGGTTGGCCCTTTCAAGTCCATTATTTGTGTCAGACATCAAAACTGGCTTACATATCCTTTCTCCAACCAGCTTTGTGGAGACCTGCAAATTATGGACAATCATTGAATCCAAGTGTGGTATGGTATAATGCATACAGCATCAACACACACACACACACACACACACACACACACACACACACACACACACACACACACACACACACACACACACACACACACACACACACACACAATGAATTGATGCCAAAGCCATGGGGATAAAGTAGATGAAGGAAAGTCATGAGGGGATTAGTTCCATTATTAATGTAAATACACAAGATAATTACAGTATGGACAACACACCTCTGTGAGTAGACAAAGTGGTATGTACACCTGTCAACTAGCCAGGATTGCTTGTTATTTCTAATACAGGTGTAACAGTGCCCTCTGAACACCTCCAGCAGATGTTACATTTTGAGGGTAGTGTGCTTTATTCCCCTCAGAAATTGATGATGAATCTTAATAGTTGTATAAGTGTATTCTTGCATAACCATCTATGGTAACTCGCAATGACACATGTTATGTGGAAGACATGGGATTACCGGTGGTATTATTCTGTTATTGTCTGTGATCATGCGTCCTTCTATCTACTGTTGTCCATGTGCCTGTTACTGTGTATCCCACTTGGTTGAGACCTATGCTGACATTACATTCATATTCAGGCAACTCATTTTGCAAAGCTTCCCAATTTGTATACAATAACTGTGCAGTCTGGACTGTATCATGTTAAGTGAGTAGTGTTAATGCTACCACTGTCTTCTCTTCATTGACATGCCCTCATGTGCTGTACATTACCATGTTTCACCTGTCCTCTTCCCCTGTGTTCATTCCTACAATTCATCTGTGTGTCCCTTTTCAATATGTACACTAAGTGTTTATTTATAATGCAATCTATGTACCCTTACTGATCATTAACACAACTTTTATTCAGTATACTTGACACAGATTTTTGCAACGGTCTGCACTGTATACACTATCATGTAATGTGTTGGAACTTTATACATTGCTTTATTAATAACCCTGGTAATCATTGTGACATTCCACTCAATCCCACAGACTTACTTTGCCCATAGATAAACAGGTTTACATGAAAACTTTTGTCCATGTTGCTATGCATGGTTTCTTGGCTGGCAACACTGTAGCTGGCCATGAAACCGTGCATACTTATGTTTAAATGCGGTGCACGGCATGCATATGGAATTAGTGTTGCTGCTCACTGCGCACACAAGTAAAATTCTGTGTAGGCTTTACGCTAAGCCTACAAGGAGTTTATTGAATCCCCAGGAAGGATTCTCACAGTAAACAATTTAGGTGCTACAAAAATGGGGATGGCATATTTTAATTGTATTATTGATTCCCAATATAAACATTAACAGCAGGACTTTTACTGATGTCTATTTGCAGATATGGTAGCCACAGCTGGTCTTCACAGAGCTCTAACGTAAAGACAATCAGTGCTGTTGGGAACTCAAAGACTTACAAAAACATAACTAGGTGCTGCCAGTTGTAACTATCCAGTGTAAGAGCAATATGTTGATAACTGTGTGTTGACCTGTATTAGCCTTATTTCCAGTTGTAAACCATAAAATGTCAAGGGAAGAACAGACAATTGTCTCTTACTGGTCACTGCTTTCCAAAATGAGTCATTTTAGGAGTGCTTTCTCTCTCTCTCTCTCACACTTTTATGAGCATTTTATTTATAGAGCCTGCACATGCTGCAGAAGCAAATAATAGAAGAAATTTCTAGGAAAATGGACTTAATCAGAGAGAAACTTATGTAGCTCCAGTGGAAAGTCATTAAGTAGGATGCTTTCTCTGTTATGGGTCCAGGCATGACATCCCTGTCTACTTCTTAGTCACAAAGAACATCAGGATAAACTGCATTGCTTCAGTTAATAGAGGAGGGCCATCTTTTTAAAACAAATGGGATGAGATATAATGTCCTACTGTTGTATGTTGGATGCATGTAACTTTTCAAAGTAGTCTGGCAGTTACTACTAGAGTTTCTTTGGCATGTAATAACACATTTCCTGTAGTTACATGAATTCAGCAGGATAGAATACTGATAGGGCTTCTTTTAAAGTCTCTATTCCAGAGATTGAACAGTATTACCTACACATCAAAGCAGATTTATTTTCCATTTTCAAACTCAGATATCAATGCATGATATAAAATGCTTTGAATTTCTGATCCCAGTTGTTTCATGAGGTAATTTATTAGTACGTTGTTCTGTTAACACATTTGCTGAAAGAGCAGTTTAAATGGTCTGCCATTAAAAGAATTCATGCCCAGCTTTGCCACTGTGCAGTGCTGTAGTGCTGAAGCATCCCTTCCAGATAAGGATATAAAGAATGCTACACATGGGTTTGGGTGAGGAGACAGTGTCCTGGTTTACTTCATGGATTTGCTTAACTAACTGTTGCTAAGTCAGTCCTTAAAACCATGAGATGCTGCTACTGGTGCATTAAATCTCCCTGTTCTGGGAGCCTTCACAGGTTCAGTAGTCAAAGGTGAGTGGCTACAGCCTGCGATTTAGAAGAAAGCTGAGCATTGTTGCTGCAGTGCACACCGTGTGGCAAAGCATAGTAGTAATTATGTCTCATGTGTGCATCTATTCATCCAATACTGTTGCGTAATGCTTGACATCTGTAGTGACCACACAAACATCCGATGTCATCTAAAGTGTTTACCAGACAAGGAGGAAGACAGAAGTAGATTGTGAGGCCTTTCCTGTGTATTACATACAAACACACATGCTCATGCACTCTTCCCCACACACACACGCGTATACACACACACACACACACACACACACACACACACACACACACACTCGCGTGCACACATGCACAAACACGCACACACATGCGCACACACACACACACACACACACACACACACACACACACACACACACACACACCAAGAAGACAGAATGGGGCATTCAGATGAATCTGCACATGTTACAGTATGTCTTGGATCATGGTAACAGCAACATGTAACAGACTGAAGTTTTTTGATTTGGGATTGGGTCTGGTACCTTTGGATATAAGGTGTTTAGATTCTAAAAAAGAGGGTTCTGTGTAAGTGGTTTCTTAAGGTCATTTCCAATCATGTCTAGATCACCAATAAGATCAGTTTGTTATCTCTGATAATGTCTAGAATGCATTTAATGTTGTTTCTAGCAGGAACATGGAGGAATATAAACAACAGCTACATGTTTTTAGCATACCCTGCAAGAGTAATTTGCACTACTAACCAGTTTGATTCACAGTCTGAGCAGGCCTTACGGCTGCAATTTAAAACTGGGGACAGGTTAATTTTTTTATCAACAAATAGAAGAACACCACCCTTGCCTTGCCCATGGCCTACACACTATGTACATATCAGAGAACTGCCTGAGAATAACAAATGTGTCTTTTATGCAGGGCTCATTACTATAACGTTTGCACTGTAATTAGATCAGAACTTGAGCTGCCCCATTTTTTGATTATGCTACTAATGTTCATGTAACCAGTGGAAAGATTTTCAGCAGGTTGAATCAGAAGCAGGCTGTTATCACCTTGATTTGTTGGGATACTTTTACCAGAAAAAGTGGGTTTTGAGTAGTTTTAAGGTTAGTATGCAGGTTCTCTTGTTTTAAAGAGGAGCCTAGATGTAAATGTCTAATCCTCCATATGGTCTCTGCTGATCCTGACTCTCTGTCAGCCTGACAGCAAAACATTAATAATTTTTTATATATGCAGATATAGTGATCGAATAATTTGCAATCTCACAGGAGGAAGATTTGTTGTGTGACCATCTTGTGAAGGGAATAACAATGTGTGCTCTGTCATGTTTGCATGCATGGCAGTCTCTAGGTGTATGCTGCAAATGTGTATGCCATTTCATCTTAACATTGCCAAATTTGTTTTTAGTGATAGGCTGCTTTTGTTACTCAAAGTATGCTGAGCAAAGCATCAGCTCTGCAATATGGCTGTGTTTTTTCCAACATTTTAAGTGCTTTTGGTCCACGCTTACATCCACATAAGCACATGCTGAAGCAAAGGTATGTGCACCACATTTCAGAGGTTTATAAATTGTGCTCACATTTTAGGCTACCTACTTACATTTAAATATCAGTTGTATTCCTAAAAGCCTTAGGTATGTGATTGTTCAGCCATAGTTTGGCTATAGTTCTGCAGTATTATCATGTTTTTATTTACAAAATGTCTATATGTATATGACTTGTGCAAGGCCGGGTGTGTATTTTCTCTTTTATATCAACCCTACATAATTTTGCACAATTACTAAGAATGCCATGGTTGGCCATATAGAGGATTTAATTCATTCAGAAGGAATGAAATGAAAAGATTAGAAGGAACAAACAAAAACACAGAGAATGGTTGCTTTCCAACTCAGACTCAAAAATATGGTATAAAGCTATAATGTTTTGGGCAAATCTCAAAAATGATGACATTTGCACATTACTAAGTGAAAAGGGCATGCCTTAGCTCATATGAGGGAGAGGGGTGCCAGCTCTAGCTTGTTTGTGTTGCCAGGGAAAATGCACTTTGTTGAAACACAGTGACGACTCACACAGCACTATGATCAGATGGCTAATGTAGAAACCAGATTGCATGGTAATAACATTATATTTGATAAACAGTAGTAATGGGTATGGGTGACACTGCCGTGGTGAGAGTAGCATTGCCACCTCACAGCAAGAGGGTCTACACTAAACAGAGTATGATAAGATCAATAACTCAAATGCAGAAGATTCAAACCAAATAAGTGAAGCTGCATTGTACAAAGACATTCTCTTTAGTTTTTTGCTCTTACACTGAGATAAGAACACTTTTAGATTTACCAAAGGTAGATAAGCTGTTGAAGAACTGTTTTAGAGGGCAGATAAACCAAATTGTCAGACAACAGAAAAAAAATGAATAAAGTTTAATGACGCCTAAAACCATGTCTGAATGACTTGTTTATAATCATTATAAATCGGTGGGGCTAGAAGACTGCAGTGGGTGAGGGTGGTGTATATAGACAAGATTTATACAGCTGCTGATATTCAGAATGGTGGTCTTAGACCTAACAGTTTCCTATTAATTTTCTGCATTCAACTGCATTTTAGATAACTTGCAAGAGCAACTTAACATCTTAAATGAACTGAAATCTGAAGAAAATGGAAAGAAAAGATTAAGAACAGCAAGTAACAGATATGGAGAACAATCTATTCAAAATAAAATTATAAACAAATTCCAAGGTAAAGATTTCAGTTTAATATTGTGAAGGACCAGGTATGCAGGTACAGTATTTTGTATGCTCAAATGTTTGCTTCCTTAAACCTTTCTAATGCAATATATAAAGCCGGGGGTATACAATGTTTTGACTCCAGTCTGCAATGGAAGGAAGGAGAGGTACACAACTTACCCTTCAATACTAGAAGCAGTAGCTTTTGAAAGTAGCAGGCAGGCCAGCTGAAAGTAACATCACCAAATTTTAAATGGTATCTGCTGAAAGAAGGTTACATTCCACAGAGTAGTGGATAAAGAAAACAAATCAAAAAGCTAGAATTAGGTTATTATGCTAGCTATTTATGACATTTCAGAGCTATTAAAAGGAATTTTTAGAGGGATAAAAGCCATTGTGCCTAGAATCTGGGTACTTGCAAATAGCATGTTCCAACAGATAGGTTGCTAAACTACAGAAGTCAACAACTGCTCTCTGCCAGATGTTTCTGTTTTGGACTATTGTATGCTAAGTGTGAAAAGAAATATATTACCATTAGCTTATTTCAGGGGAAAACAGAAAAAAAAGGACCCAAAGTACTATTAGCTGTGTTGTTTATACCTTGAAAAAAGGCAGTGAATAATGTTGAGACAACATGGATGCACCTGTTTGTTATTTAGGAATTTTCACAAGAAACAATAAATGCATGTATGCATGCATGCATTTATTTATTGAACCTGTTCTTTTGATATTTCAATGGTATGGGCACCATCCCTTTTTAGCCAGTGGAAGTGTACTTATGAAAGAAGGTCATATAGTAAAATATGTTATTATATATTATACAAAAGCCTGAATTATGTGATAGGATGTTATAATGGACAAACATAATTTTATCAGTCACAATAGACCATAAATATCCAGTACATCTTGGTAACAGTAACAGATATGATAACACACTTAACCAAGGTGTTAGCTGAGCAGTGTAGGAAAATTATTAACAGCAAGAAACTGATTTGTAGAATGCTGTGATGTCACAGTATTGTGATCCCATAAGTGATGAGCACAACAAACAACCCTACTTTTAAGGAAAATGCAAAATACTAACCATCCATTAATATCCTACTTCACCCAAATTATATATATACTTACTGCTTTGGATCATGTAAATTATATACTCCATGGTAGTGGCTGCATCACCTGTTGAGAGACAAATGAAGAATATAGATTGTAGTGATGTTTTCTGCTGAGTGCTGCTTGATTAGAAGTTGTTTAAGAATGAGAAATTCTTCTTCTGGCTTTGCCCGGTTAGGGGTCACCACAGCGGATCACCTGTCCGCTCATGATTGGCAGTGGAGTTTTACAGTGTCGAGTTGCCAGCCCGATGCCCAACCTTCCCTGGAAGGCACACACATGCACACACTCACGCCTAGGGCCAATTTAGAGTGTCTAGTCCACCTACAGCATGTCTTTGGGATATGGGAGGAAACCAGAGCACCAGGAGAAAACCCACGTGACCAGAGGGAGGACATGCAGACTCCACACAGAAGGCACCCCAGCCGACGATCGAGCCAGAGAACCCCTTGCTGTGAGGCGGCAATGCTAACCACTGCACCACCGCAGCCGCCCCTGTTTAAGAATGGGAAATAACTTCCATAAATCAAAACGTGCAAAGGAAAATAGATTTTTGCTTCCTGACTCATTGAAACAAATGGCCAGTTTAGGCAATTACATTGGCTTACACCACTATAGTTGTGGCATTGCTAAACAACACAGAAAGAAATGGAAGACATATTTCAACATCTCTTTTCTAAGATAGTAAGGTATCACATATGTCCATTGGGTTCTAAACCTTTAAGACCTAGCTTGGTGGCAATGTTACCAGTCCTTTGCATGTAATCTTTAATGATTAAGATGGCATAACTTCTTCCCAAATGGGGTGTATTTTGGAGTATCTCCAAAATTTTGGAATTCCCTTGAGGAGTATGCTGGTTTGTTCAATGAGTACTTGTCTGCATTGCAGTAAACAAATCTATCAAGAAACATTCTGCAATTCCAAATTACAGAGATGAAGAGAATTACTGAGTTAATTAGTGAATGATTCTGCTGATTCTAGTCCAGCAAAGTAACCTGAGTCTGAAATCTGAGAGTTGATTATCCATTGTTTGAGATCTAAGAGATTTTAGCTACATAAAATCTTTACCTATAATAGATATAGGCAGGGGCTATACCTTGTGAATGCAATGAAACCTTGCTATAACAAATTGAATATTCTCTTACCTATACGCTGCGCATCTAACCTGTAATAGCACAAATACAAGGGCTGTCCTTCTTCAGAAAATACAACAGAAATTCTCAGTATTTTGTAGAGTTACATACAACAGAGAAAATTACAGAAGCAAGAATTGGTATAAAAAATAAACCACAGAAAAATCAGATAATTTTGTCAAACCTTCTTGGCATGATTAGAAATGTCAAGTATGTAATTATTTATTTATTTATTTTATTTTGATAAACAAGTAGCTCCTAGGAGGGCCCTGGTCTGTTTTCATTGGGGAATCCAAGATAGTGTTTATATTTAGTAGAAATTTAAGTAAGACACTGCAGAAATCCTCTTACTCTGTTTATAGGGTGTGCTAGAGCCCATACTTCTTTGGGGAGGGGGCAAGCTGATAGCTACTTAGGATAATCAGCGGAGATTTGAATACCCTTCTGATTTTGACTTAGGATGCTAAACAAATGGTTACCAGATTTAATTGTCTTCCTGTCAGCTGACAGTGGAGAATGCTATGATTACCTGCGTCTTAAAAAAAATTGTTACTACAGTGCTGCAATAACCTATTACTTCTGTGGATTCTATTGTTTCTGTTCCATTGCCTCAAAATACTGCTGGTACAAACCTTGATGCAGAAACTGTTTGATCATAGGAGAAAGCTATATGGAAATGTTTTCTGAGTGGATTTTGGAGCCTGATGCTTTTCACATTCCTGTTTCTTCTGGTTAGTACACAATCAAGATCTTTTTCTGCATCTATTGTTTCTATCTCTCTGTCTGCAGAAAGCATAATGTAGTTTGTTTACACTTATTGGGTAAGTTTGACTGTGCTTCTGGTAGATAAGTTGTCAGCAGAACTCTCCTGTTTCAAACCATGGGATTGTCAGCTGCTAAACTGGATGAATGTATTTATAAATCTATATACTTGTAGGAAATACTTTGCATTGTGTATGCTACATTCAAGAAAGGAACATTGCAGGAGATTTCAGCCATCGCAGTAACTAATCTACGTAGGTATATGATGTGACTGATGTGTTTAGGACCAATATTTTTACTAGTTCTGCTGAGTAATTCTGGTAACATTCAACATTTACTCTACCAGAAGAAACTAGGAAACTCTTATATGGCACTGAAATTTGAACATTGGTTTGGGGCTGTCTAGTACTTTTATTTTTTGTTCAGCATCCTTCCATATTGAATTTTTAAAGTACAGAGATTTTTCTGATTTTGTGTAAAGTAATTTGTCTGAAAATATACTTGAAGGAGTTGAGAACGTAGTCCAAATGGGAATTCATTTCTACCCTTATGGACAAATATTAGCTGTTTAGGCTCCAGAAAGTGGTGCAAGACTAGACTGTCTGTCTTGCAATCTTTATCTGTAAACATTATAGGTACTTATAACTGTACACTGGAATCTGTATAGGTAAATGCATGGATAAAATAACTTTTCCAAATAACATGTACTTCAGTGATTAATGTTTTTTTTTTTTTATCTCTGACTTATATCCCTTGTCATTATTATTAAATATATTCCTGTCTTACATTTTGTAGATATTCACTATATCTGTAATAACTTCACCTCTATTCATAAAATCTAAAGTATGTGTTATACATATAGTTTTCAGTAATAATAAGATTGTATTGATATGTATAATTGTTATGTTTCATCATACTAACATCTGTCCAAATAATTGTTTGTTGAATGACATATGTTTGTAAGACCTATTTTTGATATGTTTAACTTGTCATTTGATAATATATATACTATGCCTGATCTTATTGGTCAGACTTGAAAATGGTCCATTTAGATTAGTGCTCTATTCTGGAAAACACACAAATAAATTAATTATTAAAAAGCAATGGAGAAAATGTGCTGCCTTTCCTTGGCTTAATACATAGTATGTTAGTATAAGTTGAGGTCACATTGATGGGTTCTAGAGTCTGACAGATTTCTAAAGGAGCAGATTATGTTTAATGCTGTAACCTGTAGACATTGCCTGAATTTGCTGAAGTTATTATATATCACGCATGTTCAATTTTGGGACAAGTACATTTTTGCCTGTATAATATTAATCTTCACAGGTAAGAAGACTGGAGATCTGGTATGAAATTTGCAGGTCCTCCATGTTGTCTGTGTAAATTATACATTGGAGAGGGATCTACTTCTACAGCTTGATATTTGTAAGAGCATTCTTGTTTAGGTGGATTTCCTGAAGGGTCTACAGTATTTACAGTTTTGATATTTGTTATTTTCTGTACACAGCCTAAAACATTGATCTGATTTTTGATAAGTTAAGTGTAGGCTTGTTTGAGAACAAGCAGCTGCAGATGTGGAGGAAGTCATCTTGTAAGAATTATTGTAGCGCTCGTAAATCTTTTAAAGAACAAAGTAATAGGTTTCCAGCACAAGCAATTATGTTTATGTGGCATAATGTAGTTGGAAGGGAACTTATAAACAAAGAAAAAAATGGAATCAAATATAAAAACTTGTGGTATACCTGGGGAAAAAGTCTTGTGGGTGAGAGGCTGTTCACATTTTATTTGAAACGGTCTACTGTTTAAGCTTCTGACAACTATGTAAGTGTTTCTGGAACAAAGGAGTTGGCTAGGATGATCAATGAGAAAGGAATGTCTGACAGAGTCAAATGCTTTTCAAGGTTTATATAGAGGGCTACCATTAGCAGACCTTTGTCCATGGAGGAAACTCTCTAGACAGTATAGAATAAAGGAACTGAGATATTAAACTTAGCTGAAAATCATATTGTTTTTTGCAATTACACATATCCACCTTGCAAAAGTTGAATAAGTTGCTTGTAGAGCAGTTAGTCTACATTTTTTAGGGGTTGGGAAGCTCAGTGTCTGTAGGGTTAAATATTTTGATAATAGATATTAGGATGCTGCTTTTCCACTTATCAGGAATCACACTGGAAATTAGAGTTATATATATAAGGGACAGATTGTGACATACAGCCTGCTGCATTCTTGATAAGTGTATGAGCAATTTAGGAAATGAGGATGTAAACTTTCAGTGTGGCTCTCAAAAGAGAAGACTCACCCCCAGTGTGCACTGTCATACATTATATTTAGAAAGCAGACATTGGATCCATACAAAATGTTGCTGAGAAGGAAGACATTATGGTTGAGTATCACATGGCTCCCAGTTCATATCAGTTATCTCCTGTGATGAATACTGCCATCCAGCTACAAAAAAAAAAAAAAAAAAAAATTCCCAGGCTATTCTAGAACTGCTATTGTTAAAAATTCAGAAGGATAAGCAAAACACGTTAATTATTGGGACTGAAATCAGAAATGTGGAGATTAATAGTTTATTATTTACTCATTCTGATGCCCTGGTCTCCCTGAAAAATTAGAGTAAAGTGTGGAAAGAGTGAATGGCCATCTTGCAGACATCAATTGAGATGACCCAGATGAGAAAAGTAGATGCAGATGACAAGACTTAATAGAAAACCATCCATATACTAGTTGCACCAAAAAGAATGGGAGGGCTGAAATGTAAGCAAATTGTGCAGCACCATCTACTGAAGTAGTCTCACCTTGCTGAGAACTGTATAGATTTGTTTGAGCACACACAGTTTTCATGACAGGCCACAGTCTTAGGAGTGACAAACCCAGTCACATATCAGTAAGTCTGAATTTAAAGTGTTATGTTATTAAAGACTAACTCCTCAGAGACATATGTGAGCCTAACAAGATTTATAAAGTCTGCGACCATAGAGTATTCTGGATAACAATTATTCCAAGATAGATACTGTCTATTCATGCATGTAGAGGTCAGACAGTTCATTTTGGACTCATTTGACTATTACCCCTGAAGATGATACAGACAACATCAAAACTCTTTCTGGATTCACCTATGCAATACCTTGTATATGGAGTCTGCAAATGAACCAGCTTAGGTCTCAGTCAGTCAAGAGAACTTTGCAATGATCACCCTAATGAGCAGCTGTTGATATCAGACTCAGGGACTTCACCTAGGCAGGGACTATTTTCAATTTTCAATGAGTATCAGTAATTGGTAGAAAAACTGACGTGATAGAAACAAATAAATCCATTAAATATATTTTCAGTTATAGCGGGGGGATATTAGCAATAATCACTGTGCATCTTTAACACATTATGTTGTTGATATTAATTTACTTTGTTGGTTATACATTTGGGTTCCTCGTTGTAGAACATTTTTGTCAATGCAGTTATATTTAGTAACTGAGTAGCTGGGTAGATCTACGTAAAATAAACATGCCAGTATTAACTTCAAAGTCACATGACTTTTCTTAGTTATGTTTTGTGTCACTGACTGTGATCAGTTTATTGTTGGGGGGAATCTCTGACAACTCTCCTGGTGTAGGCAGCACTTAAAAAAAAACAGAATGGATACAAGATTCCTGTTTCACCATCATCATCAACCCCCTTTTTCCCATTATTTCTATATGGGAGTCAGGGTGTTGTCTCACTTGTCACTATCTCTCCCTATTCTGTGTCATCCTCCTAACTTCTTCAACACTCATGCTGACTGCCACAGGTCTTCTCTCACACAGTCCCTCCACCTCTTTCCTGGATGTCCATGTTTCCTTTTGCCTTCTTCCTGTCTGTCCCAAGTCTTCTTCACCAGATTGTCTTCTGTTTCCTGCACATGTCTCTGAGCCATCATAATCTGTTCTCTTTGACTTTTTCTGTAATTGAAACTATTTTGGCTTCTGCACATATGTCTTCATTTCATCGCTTGCTCCACAGTGTGCATCCTACCCCCTGTCTCAGGTACTTCATCTCCATCACCTCTACTTCCTCAGCTGCTCTGCCTTTAATGACCTGGTTTCTGTGCCATACAGTAATACTGATTGCACTACTGTATTATACAACTTACTTTTCAGCATCTTGGGCATTCTTCTGTCATACATTACCCTTAACACTGTATTCCAGTGGGCTGCAGCCCCTCTGATTCTATATTTGACCTCCTAATTTAGACTTCCCTTCTCTTTACCCCTCCCAGATACTTGAAGCTGTTAACCTGTTCCACTGTTTCCCTTCTGTTTCAATTTTCAGCTTCTTCAGATTCCCCATTTACTGCTATTACAAGTGTTTTATCTGTACTCAATTTCATCCCATGTGTCTTCAGTTTTGCATTCCATTCCCCTACCCTTTGCTGCAGTTCTTGCTCAGAGTCTACCTGCAATGCCACATCATCTGCATTCAGCAACTTTGCTGATCTATCCCCTCTGACCTGTTTGCTATTGTAGTCCATCACCAGAATGAACAGCAGTGAGCTTATAGCTGTACCATGAGGCACACCCATTCCCACTGGAAAACCTTCTGTAAGACTGAACAGTGTTTATACTTGAGTCACTGGGTCCTTGAACATAGCTTGCATTAATTTTCTATTTATTCCACAACTTTGCCTATAACAGAAGTATTATTTCTGAAGAGTTTGTACTAAAAGAAACTGACTCTATCCCAGTCTTGGTACTTAATGAATTGAAGCAATATTTTCTTGTCTTGACTATCAAGTGTTATGAGGAGACAAATTATGGTCTCCAAGTCGGAAACATTAAGAGATTGTTGCTATTTGTTGGAGGGGAATGTTGCACTCTATTTCTTCTGACATGTCATTGGAACCAGAGATAGAGTGATAGTGAATAATTAATGTTTGTATTGATTTGCACTTATAATTTTGTAAATGAGTTCAAATGTCCATTCAGAAAATTCACCAGTGAAGTGATAGCTATGCAGTGTCAAAGGTTTCCAAGGATTGTTTGGACTTTGAAGTTTTTGGGGTACCTTAGGAGGCTGTTGTCAAGATCTGAAAGCAAACCCCATTACAATGACCATGATTCACTGTGTGGACATAGAGATAAATGAAACAGAATGCTTACATTTCAATTGTTGCAATTCAATTTTGGTACTGCATTTCTTACATTTCTGTTTGTGAACTGCCTGTGCACTTAGCGTTCTTTCTGTGTAATCTTCCAAATGTAAGTAATATAAGGGATTTTGTAATATGCAGAGCAAATGTTTTACTAGGAATCTCTTGGTCTGGTGACTCTTTTAACTGTTTATCTAAATTTTCTTTTAAAAAAATCACTTACAGAAATATCTGTTGGGACATGTTTTAGGATACCCCTCTGAACAATTCTTTGACTATCTTAGTACTTCTTTTTTGTCAAGTTTGAAAATTGTCTGTAAAATGTTAGTGGTAATCTGCAGTGGTTTCACATATTTGCTTTGTAGACATGTGTTACGCCATCTCTTGAAAGTGCTTTCAAAAAGATAAAGAAATTACCGAAGAAGTATAGCCTTTTTAAAATGTTATACTTTCTGAGTTTGAGGTCCTGTTTTCCTTGTCTGAGTCAGAGTGAAATTATGTGGAATATTTTCAATGGAGGGAGAATATACCCTGGTGGAAAGGAAATGTGTTCATGTTGTAATTGTTCTTTAAGTACAGTCTGTATATTACCTAACTAAACTATGTGTATTGTGTAATAATAAAGCACCTGTAAGAAATCAAGATTTTATCAATTAATTTCCATAAAGGAGTGCCCAAAATCCTTGTCATGTGATCAGTCTTTTGCCAGGTAGATGGTCTTGTCATGTGTCATCTCTTTTATTACTTCCTCTTGCAAGGTCTCTTTAACTAAACAGAATTCGTTCCATGCATGTACCCAGCATATTTTTATTTATTTTTATTTATTTTACATTTGTTGACCAGGATAGTCTGACTGGATGCATGTCCATTTTCAGTGGAGGCCCGGGGAGAAAAGCTCCAAGGGTAAGCAGATACAGCATTACATAATACCAGCATTACATATTACAAACAGACTATTTACAGAGATTACATAAGTAAGCAAGTTAAACAAGTTCCTCAGGTTACAGTTAATCCTGAGCGCAAGTCAGGATTAAATTAAATTACACAGTAAACTGATTAACAGATTTTTACACATTCTAGAGAGAGTTAGCCAGGCTTGATACATTGACATAGCCAATTAAGTGATACATGCTGTTTGAGTCTAGTTTTAAATTGACCTAAGGTGGAAAGTAAGGTAATATCAGCTGGAAGAGAGTTCCAGGATCTACTTACAGAGTTTGCAAAGAGAGAATCACCGGCTGTGTTATTAATTTTGCTAGTCTGAATTAGTAGATTGTTAGAGGATGGAAGCAGTCTAGGATTGTTATAGGGGGTGATAATATTTTTAAGTGCAGGAGTATTGTCCGGATTATAGAGGATTTTATAGGCCATAATCAGTTGGTTATACTGGATTAGGCTGGGTAGTTCAAGCCACCCAAGCTGATTTAGATTGATGCAATGATGTTTACTAAAAGGCAGCCCAGTGGCAAACCTGGCAATGTGGTTGTGGCAAATTGAGAGGTTGTTAAGGACAGTCTTGTTTAAATTCGAGAGTAGAGGGGATGCATACAGAAGGGTTGAAAGAAGGTGAGAGTGAGCTATGGCAATTTTAGCTGGAGGGGTTAGGAAGGCTTTTATTCTGTAAAGTGACCCTAGTTTTTTATTGATGGTTTTGATAGTTTGGTTAACATGTAGGTCAAATTTTAGATTATTGTCTATGATGACACCTAATAGTTTTGTAGAGGGGTCAGGGAGATTATTGTGCCATCATTTGATTTTATGGTAAAGGTGAAAGCGGTAGACCTATGTGTTGGTGAAAATAACAGCATTTTAGTTTTTTTGGGATTTAGGATCAGACGATGTTCAGAAAGCCAGTTTTCTATTGTATTAAAGGTGGTCTGGGTAGCTGACCATAACTCTACTGGAGATGTGGCTGAGCAAATCAGAGTAGAGTCATCAGCATATTGGATACAGCTGACTTTTGGGATGACAGTATAAAGGTCATTAATGAAGATGGAGAACAGCAAGAGCCCTAGTATAGAGCCTTGTGGTACTCCAAGGGTGTTAGGTAGAAGGTTAGAGAGTTTGTTCTGCCAGAAGACAGCCTGCTGTCGACCATCCAGGTAGGCTTGAAACCATTGAAGGGCTCCAGTATCTCGACAGAATGTTTGCAGGGTGTGGATTAAAAGTTGGTGATCAACCATATTGAATGCCTTGAAAAGATCCAAGAAGAGGGCTGAGGATATATAATTATTGTTGCGATTATGGTTTATGGTGTTGGTTTAGGCTAGGAGGGCTGAAGTAGTGCTGTGATGAGGACGGAAGCCATGCTGAGTGTCTGCCATAAGGTGATTCTGGATTAGGTGGTGCATGAGTTTTTCCATAATCTTTGCAAGTGGAGAGAGTATAGCTATTGGCCTATAATTGGAGAATTCAGTACAGCTCCTAGAAATAGTCCCTGGTGTATCAGAAGAAAGTGTTTTTGTATGATATCTTTAGTTACATATTCAAGAATTTCTAATATTAGCATAAAAAAATGAATAAAAAGTTCATCTGAAGAGAGAAGTCCGCATTACATAGCCACATAAAATAATAAACTGTTCAGCAATATCTAACATCAAATTAAAAAAAAATGCATACCTCAGGGTAAATAGAAACTGATGCAACATGCTTGTGCAGACAGACAAACATTAGCAGAATCATAAAACATAAAACATCCATAATAAAAAAATGAGGTACAAAAGTAGCACAATGTGTGCAAAGATAAGCTTTGTAGTTTACATCTACATATTATTTAAGGAGACCTGAGGTGTAGTGTCTATTGTGTTCTACTTTATACTGAGATCCACTTTTGGTATTTTTCCTGTAGGACAGTAACCTCAATAAAAAGATATCTTTATTTTCCCAAACAGATGAGTTTTAGATATGCCTTTGTTTTTGTGGCTCTGTTTTTGTCTTAGCACTTCTGATTTTTATAAATAAAATCTGTACATGGTCACTATTTACAAACCAATGTGAACTTACATAAAGCAAAGACAGAAATGGATTTTTGTTGGTTTTGTTACCTGTACTTCTCATGTGATCGTATTTATAATATCATTGGCTGTTGGATGTTAATTCTGTTATTGCAATCAAGGACTGTGTAGATGGAACATCCCAGGCACTCAGCTACAGACTGTAGGTATTTCCTGTTATTGTATCTTTGCAGAGATGCTGATATCACACCCAAAGTGAATAATTAATGCTTCTGTACTGACGTAAAAGAGAAAGGAGGTCTTATGCACTGGTAATGGTATCAGTTAAATCACCCTGTAGCAGCCACAGTGATTTTATTTTAGCGGCGCAGTGCTATTACGATCATATTTCTGTTGCCCTTACGGCTTGACGGCCTTGGCATGGAGAAGTACCTTTCAAATAATGCAGAATACTCCATACACTGATCTTTATCCAGAACTGGCTTTCGAATATTGGGGAATACCATTCATACCTTGTTAGCCTCTTTAATGCAGCATGTTAAGAAGAATTGTCAAAGTGTTATGGGCCGGGGCAGGGTTCACACAACTGATGCTCAACTGAAGACTGCTTATTTCACCCCACTTCTTCATGCATATTCTGGGGGGGGGGTGTCATTGTAGGCTTCTCATGGCTTTTAGGATTCAGACCATTTAGCTGGGCAGTTAATTTCAAACACATTCATTTTGAACAGATATCACCTGCTCTTTCTAATTGATGTATTATCCACACTGACCATGGTTGTTCACATTTCTTCAGAGCAACAGCTTCTGATTTGTTTCTCAGTGGAACTTAGTAAACTCAGCTAAATTCATACCTTATCTTCTTTTTTCTTTCTTCTCTTTGAAGGGGGCTTGGGGGCTGGCATAATAGTTAATGTGTTTACCTCACAGGCAAGAGGAGTACAAGATTTTATTCTCACCTAGGAAAATTGACTAGGCTTAAAATGGCCCACAAAAGCAGCTAGCCTAGTATTTACCTATGAACCTGTGAACACTAAAAGAGGGAGGTATTTGTCTTGATTGGTTCAGTTTCATTTTCAGAAATTAGCAAAAAAAAAAAATGACATTCACTGTCTCCATTAGACTGCAACACAGAGCTAACTGTGTAGGTAGTGCAGCAACATGTTGCAGTGACAGAAAAGTATGGCATAGTGCCTGGAATTCTAGGTTCACATACGTGTGGACTTCTCAGTATCACGGATCAGAATCCCATAAGTGTGTGCTTCCTGTATCACTGACCAGGCTTTCATAAGTGTGCGATTCCCTGTGTCACTGACCAGGCTCACATAAGTGTATGCTTCTCTGGATCACGGACCAGACTCACATAAGTGTGTGCTTCCCTGTATCACTGACCAGGCTCACATAAGTGTGTGCTTCCCTGTATCACTGACCAGACTCACATAAGTGTGCGCTTCTCTGGATCACGGACCAGACACACATAAGTGTGTGCTTCTCTGTATCACTGACCAGGCTTTCATAAGTGTGTGATTCCCTGTGTCACTGACCAGGCTCACATAAGTGTGTGCTTCCCTGTATCACTGACCAGACTCACATAAGTGTGCGCTGATCTGTATCACTGACCAGGTTCACATAAGTGTGTGCTTCCCTGTACCACTGACCAGGCTCACATAGGTGTGTACTTCCTGTATCACTGACCAAGGCTCACATAAGTGTGCGCTTCCCTGTATCTCTAACCAGAGCTCACATAAGTGTGTGCCTCTCTGTATCACTGACTAGGCTCACATAAGTGTGTGCTTCCGTGTTTCACTGACCAGGCTCACATAAGTATGTGCTTCCATGCATTACTGACTATGTTTACCTGCATTTTTCCATCAATATTCTCCAACTATCACTCAACTGTCTCCATCACTGAAATCTGCATGTCACATGTAGTATGAGTACATTTGGAATGGATTGCATGGGCCATAACTGTGACTATTAAATATGCGTGGTTAGAAAAGAGTGATGTTGAACAGCAATGATTTTTTATGACTATCAGCAAATGGAAGATTGCATGTTCAAGATAATACAAAATATAGGAAATGAAATGAGAGGTGTTGTTTACATCCTTAGTGCTAGTGGCAGGAGGATACAACATTTTTATTCCTGTGTCCTACTTTACAGATTTTGTTGTTTTTTTTTTTTTTTTTTTGTTTTTTTACAGTTGTGGGATATGGTCTGGCAGCTATCACAGAAGATTTAAGGCTATTTATGACCTATAACAAATTACGTCCTATAGTCCAGGTGTTTGAGTTGTTCAGCTTCTAATTGTCTACCTTGTAACTCTGAGCAAGTCACTTAAACAGACAGCGCTCTGTGGTAATCAAGAAGTTGAGTTAGGCTACTCAATGGTCTTCTGGACCACATTACCAGTAAATACCTATGACCCTATGACACTTGAGAACTATGTTGAGGTGGCCTTTGTGGTGCCTTTGGTCAGATAAAATATAGCCACTTAAAGGTCATGTTCCCTGTTAAAGTATAGGGCTTATTACAGGCTAGGTATAAGTATATGCTGTGGAATATTCATTTTCATTTAAATGATTTGATACAAGATGTAAAACAGATATTATGGCTTACATAGTTAAATATGGAGATGGGCATTTGAGTTATTTGATTGTTCTTTTAGTTTTATTCTGTTTTCAGTACTTTTTCATATTCTTTGATTGTTAGTAACTACATCTTCTTAAGTAAATAAACCCATACTGATCACGGGAAAGTTTAACAGTAAAACTAAAACTCAGATACTTTGGGACTGTAATGCAAAAGCAGGATTCAGTAGAAAAGGCATTGATTCTGGGAGAGATCAAATGCAAAAGAAAAGACAACAGAAGATAAAATGGATAGTGAGCATTATTGGAACAATAAATATAAATTCACAAAAACTTAGAGAAGCAGCTGCTGTCAGCCTGCAAGCCAGTCCTGCTTTCCTAAAATCACTTAGGCCATGAAGAATCAGACCAAATTACTAAACAATAACAATTCTTTGACTGTAGCATTGTTTTTTCATGAGTCTTTGGATGGAAAGATGAGATTGTGTGGGTGAAGGCTATAGTATGGAGGTAGGATTCTGAATACTTGTCTGGAGAGACATTTTAGGCAAAACACAAAATAGTGTCTTTTTTGGAGATGATAATGTGGAAAATAAGAAAACTGGTGAGATGCCTGGTATCACAGGAAATGTTGTGAGGCTACACGGAGTATGGAAACAGGGGTGCTGGAAGCTGCTAAAGGCTGTAGGGGCAGAAGGCAAAAGGGACACGTAGTGATCTAAAAGTACAGGCAGTTTTTCAGCTGTTTACTGCCATAACAGAAGTATATCCATGACACAAGATGTATATAGTGTAAATATGAGTTACATTTGGAATGACTGCATAGAGATTTCATAGAAACGTACAAATGAAACTAATGATGCACCTGCAATGGCACGTGATCTAGTAGCCACATATTCAAAAGTAGGAGAAAAAAGTGAAGTTGTACTGTAACACACTTTCTGTTGCTACACACAAGAAAGTGGTGGGAAGCTGTTAATTATGTGTTAAACAGCTTAACACTGCTCTTTTGTGGTGATCACTGTTAACGCTCTAGTGTGTCCATCCATTTACAACTCGTTTTTCCCATTTTTACACATGGGGTTAGGGTGCCACTATGACAACAATCTAGAGCCCAGGTTCACACTGCCATGTGGCTAGCCACACTGCAGCTGTTCTTCCATACCACACATACCCACCTATGGGTAATTTAGAGTGTCCAATCCACCTACTGCATGTCTTTTGAGTGTGGGAGGAAACCAGACCACCCAGAGGAAACTGACACAAGCTCAGAGGACATGCAGACTCTACACAGAAGGGACCCCACCCAAGAAATGAATCACAGAACCTCTTGCTGTGAGGAGATCACTATTCTCTGCACCGTTAATGTTCCAGTATGTGACTAGAGTTTAACAGTAGTAAGAGGTAGTTCATAAAAGCCTATTAAAATCCTTTCCAACACCTGTATGGTGCTTACAAATCATGATATTTTCCCCCAAATTCAGAGAATAATCACAGTGTTTCCTACACTGTAGTTCTAACAAAAAGCTGGGGAAAGCTCTAAAATGTACCTCACAGCATATAGAATTGCATGGCTTCTGAGGTACTATCAGCTTAATTCTCTCATTTGTTCCACAGTTATTACACTGCAGTTTTGGCTATTTAGGGAGGGGTGAGAGGGTGCAGGAAGAAAATGAAGAGGAAGAATGAATTTCTTTCTTTACCTACATTTTCTGTTCAGGCCATCTTTCTTTCAAAAGGTTTGAAAACTAAAACTCTAAAATGCAACTCAGAGCATCTAGAACACATTAGCTTTTGGGGGAGGGTAGCTGAGACCTCTGGCTTAATTTGATTAATTTCACCTCCTCATTCATTATGGTATAATCATGGACTGTTAAGAAATATTGAAACAATGCAGGAACATTTTGAAGTGTTCATCAAAGTATGTGAAAACAAGAAAACAAGTAAGAAAAGAAATGTAAATGGTGTGGCAAGACCTGGATGGCGGAAAGGAGGGGGCATGCTGATGGGACAGAGGACAGCAAGTGGTCCATGGAGTTCTTTTTCATGGGTTTCATTTCACCAAAGGCCAGAGTCAAAATATTTAGTCCTGCCAGGGACTGTCCCATTTAAGTATATCACAGAACTTAACAAGGTTTGTTACTCTACATACTACTTTTTATTACACTGTAACACCTGGATAAGGAAAAAAAAGTGAATAATACGCTTGGTTTAGTCAGATGTTTGGTTTACAACAATTCATTTGATTGTATCTTTATTAACTACTACATATTGTATACCTGGTTGCATAATAGTGTTAAACATGACCTTGCAGACACACCTCAAGCTGTTTAACTTGAGTTTACCTACTGGCTTTGTCCCTAATGAATGGTGCAGTGCACTGGTGATGCATCTTCATAAGGATGGCCATGCAATTGACCTGGGTAGTTAAAGTCCTATAAGCCTCACAAACCTCATATGCAAAACTATGGGGTGCATTATAACTAACCTCATACACTGTGATACAAGGACTCTTGTTTGACTTGACCCCAATCAGAGGGTAGATCCTGTCTAATTAACCTGGTAAACATCTTTAAAAGAGTTACTGAAGCTGCAGATGGTGACCATATGGTGCACGTGATGTAGACCTGGCGAAGGTCTTTAACACCATTCCCATGTTGGCATAATACAAAAGTTTATTGCTTTAAAAATTTACAATATGTGGTAAGATGGGTAGAAAACTGGCAGAAAGACAGAGCCCACAAAGTACAATTTGCTGATGCCTCATCAGTAAGTATTAAAATAACCAGTGATGTCCCTCAGGGCTTGGTACTGGGATATCCAAAATGACTGCAAACTAAATAATAATTTTAAGTCATCCTATGATAACCAAACTTCACTGAACAAACTCTACTTAGTAAATCATTGGTGTACTAAAAATAAACTCAAACTAAGTAATAAAAAGTGAAATGTCAGGCTTGGTAAAAAATCCCTCCCCCTCATCATACTGAATAGCCAACACACCACTATAAAATTAAAATGTTATCAGAGACCTAGAAACTTGGGCTGATTAGTTCTCTCTCTTTTGACCATTATGTGACAGCAGTTGTCAAAAAATCATTTTATTGAGCCTACCCAATTGCCAAGGGAATACAATCACAGCCTAACGATGTAATCACCCCCCTTATTTTCAGCAAAGATCAAGTCAGTTATCAAGTACAACACCCCCTCCTTTGAGGTGCATTTCATTAAACATATCATACAATTAGGAAGACCCCCAAAGCCTCCAAAGAAATAAAATCACAGATCTGAAATCACTGATCTACCAAGAGAGGGTGAAAACTCTCTTTTTTCAGTGTCTTACAGATTTTTGAGATGAGATCTGTCTGGCTTACTGCACCATTACAGACTCAGTTGTCTTGGATCTCCTGTTTCTCTGCAAGTCCTATATCTCTATCAGTATTAGAACCAGGGAATCTTCACCATCAGATGAATACAGCACAGTGGAGAGGTATTATTCTAAAACAGGACCTTCAAGCACCTGGAATAAAATTTCCCTACATGTTAAGCAGAGCAGTTCACTAGCTTACTTTAAACATAAACTAGTGACTGGATGGGTATCCACAAATATCCTCAGGGTTTTACTTGTATGGCCCTTTTGGAGAAAAGAGGTGCTACCTGAGGTAGTGTACTGGCAAGACGTGAATGGTCATAAGAGTCATTGGCCTTGAAACATCGAGTCTAAACTGATTTTATGACTTACTCCCATAGCTTCTCAGGAAATCTCTGCCTACACCCATAATGATTTAGAATAACATCAAGTGGGTATAAGAGAATGAATAAATAATTAAATACAGCAAAATGATTACTACAGCGTAAGTCAGTCTATCTCTGGTGAAACGTATGTCTCTGAAAAATTCTGCCTAAAACAGGCTATTAGACAGGAGAGTGTAAACCTATTCTAGTACTCAGTGGGTGAAAGGCAATGAACAAGCAGGCCTGCGTAACCTAAGGAAATTAGACTTTATTTGTAGAAAATACCTCTCACCTGTACAAAGTATGTACATGAATGTAATGTCTTATTGTACTTTAGTAAAGTCTTGTCTTTACTGCTATTGCTTTTGAGTTGTGTCTGCAAAGGATCAGTAAACCAGCCAACTTACCTGGTAAATAAACAGCAATCAATCAATAACCTGTCCAGAAGTCTGCAGAACATCCCTGATTTTGCCTTATACTCTTACCCTGTCCCTCATAAAATATTTGATTTTTCTGATCACTTTTTATTTTTTTATTATTTATTTTATTATTATTATTATTATTATTATTTAGATTTTATTTTTTGGGTTTTCCTTAAGGATCATACCTTCAGCTCTTCAGTTTTGCAGAATGTCCAGATTTTTGCCTCATATTTTGAGTCTGTTCCTCATAAAACATATGTTTTTTGACAAATCACTGAAGACTGTGATTACTAAATAACAAAACATTTGAATCTGAGACTTCATATCCTTCACAAAATGCATGGTAATGAAAATCCTGTTACTCTAGCAGCTTTCTAAGTTTATAAGTGCAATATTTAAAATCCATCCCTGATTATAGCCCTTTATATCTCTCCACCATTACTTTTTGGCTTTGTTCAGAATTCTTAAGCAAAAGTTGAGAGGCATGCCGAGGGTTACAATCAATCACTATGTCAAATGTTAAGTTTCATACTGCTGTTGTTCAGAAAATCCATGTTGATGCATAACCTGCTCTGTTAAAATTTTAAAAATATAAGAAATAGTTAAAATTTGTCCCTGGTTTTAAACCTTCATTCTCTGTTATTTTTAAATTTATCCAAAATTATTGACAAAAGAAGTTGATTGGTATGCATCAGGAACACTTGTATAGGCATTTCCATGGTAACCACAAGATTGGGCAGTCTGAAAAAGACAATTTATTACTCAGATCATCTTTTTTCCAGCTGCCTCAGCTTGCAGTTAGCTCAGAAGCACCAATGTAAATGATTCCATGGAATCACTGCCCTGGCTGCAGTTTCAGTGCACACTGGGCAGCTGTTGAAAGTTGGGGGGGGGGGCTTTCACCCCCTCTCTCGCCCTATTTGTTCCAGTACCCATGTATGGGAACAAGTGCTAATGGAAGCTATATTCCTGCCCTGAAGTTGGATATTTCTGGGCTTTCTTTATTTCAGAATTATTTTTGAAGCTGGTTGAAGCAAACAGCAGGAAATATTGTGAAATGATGGAGCATATAAACCAGACGTCACTTTGGCATAAGTAGCTGTTGAATCAGAGGGGCATTCAGAAGTGAAAAAAATCATTTGCAGATGTAACTGCAGCTTCCTTTGCAAATAAATACAATATAAGGCCCAGAAAGGAAATGAAGTGGATTTTTTAAGATAAAATAGAAAACATACAAAGCAGGAATTTTGTGGGAGGCAAATTATTAAGGAATGTGCACTTTTTGGTGTATGCATGGTTTGCTTCATGCAGAAGGTGATATAAATTTTAATGTATTTAGTAAAGCAGAAAGATCTGTCTTTTTGTTGATAAAGTTTGAAGAAAAAATGGGATTCAATTTTCCAAGACTTGGAGTTAGTCATTTGTCTGATAAAGTAATTCCATTTATTACAGTAACACTTTGTTCAGAACAAGTGTTAAGGAAGACAGATTGACTTTATTAGAGAATTCCAGTGTGTTAGAAGAGCTACAGTGTTTTATGGATGAAAAGGATATTTGATGGGGGTGGAAAGGTAAGGTTTTACTGAAAACACACACAGCATAATTTGACACTTGCCATATACACTGTTTGTTGCTAGTAATAATAAGCCACAATTTTATGCTGGCTAGCTAAAAGTTGTTTTTGTAAGGACATAAGGTACTACTAACAGAAATGTATTTTTTTTTTGTAATAGCAGGCACTCATTTGAAGTATGCAAAACTGCACTATGTACTTAAAGAAGCAGTTTGTGAAAATAACCCAAAGGTTTTCAGTATTAACAAAACTCAGAAAAGTAAAGTTAGCTATATCAGGCTTAACCTCCTCAAAAAGTGATGAAAATAAAGTAGCAGATTCAGCCATAATTTAAAGAAATATAGGTGAATATAAGTAGGAGGATAATAAAGAGTAAAGGAGAAAGACACCATTGCAGGATTTGAAACAGAGGCCAGGATTTCTTATCGCATTTCACAGTACAAATGGGCAAGGGAAGCAACAATACATAAAGTATAGGTGGTTCAGAGAAACGGATACCATGGATGTGCAAGTGGACAATAGTGTAGTACGCATCTCAAACTAACGAGTGCATAATGACATGGAAATGAGGAACTTCATGTAAAAGAGCCTAGTGGTATATGCAAATAATGACACCTAAAATGATAGACTATTTCAGAAACATTTAAAATGGTTGTACTGTGCTGTAATGCACATCCATTCTTTACATCAAGATTCATGGGGTACATGAGGGGAGTGATGCTTGGATATGCAACATAGATAGCTCAGCAGAATGTGTTAGTGCCCACCAGTGGAGCCAGTGCTCACAATGCTGCTTGTTGAGGCCATCTATGGCAATGGAGGATGTTCAGAAATCACCTGACATACCACCACCTTAGTAACCACCAGACTGTAGACCATTTCTGTATGGGCAGGGAGACTGTAAGGGACCTTGTCAAACTGTGTCCCTCACAAGTAGAATTAGTGGGGGCGTCTGGTGCGCCCATTCCTGTGAATACTCAGATATGTTTGCTTAACCATTTTAGCTACAGGGATCATTAAGTACTCTACTAGGGATGTGTTATGGATTTCGCAGGTGTCAGACTCCTGAATCCTGAACCAGTTCCCCAACATTATGCTGCAGCATGAGGAGAAGAAGCATAACTGGTTTCCCAGGACTACAGAACAGAGGCAGCAACCTGTGGACATCATACCTTTCAACCTGGAAACATCAAAAATCTGGACAAATACCTATGAAAAATAGGTACAACTGTCCAAAAATCTGTACACTGATTAATATAAAATTTGCATACATAATTATGTAGCCCCACCTATTCCAGTGGAATCATGGGATACCAACATTCAAATACAAATTGAAGAACAGTCTTCTTGTGTGCTTTGTACATAACATCTCAGAAATATTAATACCTGCAACAAGGATTTGTACACTGCTCCTCATGATTACCAGAAAATGGACATTTATTTATTATTTTGTATGGTTGCAGAATTCAGCAGCTAAAATATGAGACATTACAAAGGTGTACCAAGAGGACTGATGCATACATTTTGGATGCAAGGTATGGCTGCATTGCTTGCAACTAAAATCAGGGGAAATCTCAACTGAATCAGTGACATATCCAGAAATAATCAGGGTCAGGAACAAACAGAGACACTTTTAAAATAATAGCGCTATTAACATGAGGTGTTGACAGAATAAGAGAATGAAGAGTCTATAATCATCAGTGATTTGCTAGAAAACCACAAATTGTATGAGGAGCAGACCAAAATATGAGGCAAAAAATCTGGACATTCTGCGAAAATCTGGACTGTTGAGAGGTATGGTTAAACTGTAAAAGAGGGTGGACTTTTTCTTTAATCATTGACAATAACATACGGCTTGCCGTCTAAGCACGCTAATAGTAAACTAGTTAATTAAGTGGGCGTGTGTTACTGTAGGTAGGCAAAACTTTCCTGTAGAGTAAGAATGTCCACATACAACCCTGTCGAAAATGATATTAATCGGGGGTGTATCTGCGATCTCCCATCCATTGGTCAAGATTCCTCTTGAACAAGGCCAGCAGGTGCTCTGCCTCACATAAACCGGGATTTTGTTCCACAGCATAGTCTTCCCTGGTACCCGTCCTATTCCTAAACTGCATGAAGTCAGCTATCCTCCAGCACAGCTTGTAAGTTTAAGTCTCCGCCCTGTGGCTCTGAGGGATCTAGATTTTTTGAGATGAAGCATGTTCATCAAATCTGGGTTTGACATGGCCTTGTATGTCAGGCATAGGTCACCTCTGAGCAAGCGGTAAGCAAATGAATATAACTGGAGTTCTTTCAGTCGGGCAGCATAAGACAGATTTTGAGACCCTTTATCCTTTTGGTGAGGAACTTTTGTGGCCTCTCCAGCTGCTGCAAGTGTTGGGCCAGATACATTCCGAATGGGGCATTGTACTCGATCATTGGTCTGATGAGTGATGAGTATAGGGAGACTATGACTTCCCTTGATCTAGATGTGAATCCCTTCATGATAAGGTGGGCAATGTAGAAGGTCTTCCTAACTACTTTTGCAATATGAGTGTCGAATGAAAGGCTACTTCTTCTGTGTTCAGGGGATTGCCACCTATATGGTAGCTAGGGGTAACCTTATTTTTCCCGAAGGGTATGACTATGCATTTCTTGGCATTTAACTTTAGGCCATGGCTCTGGCACCAGTTATCCGTTTCTGTGAGACCCTTCTGAAGGATATCTGTGTCGGATGTGTTTTCAACTCTGGCCCAGTTTGCAGTCATCTGCAAACTTTGTCAGCCATAACCCTCCTGTGTTTGCTTGTACTTCAGAAAAGTAGATGCCAAACAAGAGTGGGCCCAGGACTGAGCCCTGTGGGACACCACTTGTGACAGGCTTTGAGTCTGACATGGCGCCAGCAACTCTGACCCTGTGGGTTCTGTCACTCAGCCAGTTTGCAACCCATCTTGTAATGTATGGGTTTACATTTAAGTTGATGAGTTTTTCAATGATACCCGAGTGAGGTATTGTATCAAAAGCCTTCGCCAGGTCTAGGTAGGCTGTATGGACTGCCTTTCCTCGTCAATGGCCTTGGTGACTGTTTCGAATAAGTCAACCAAGTTTAAAAGGCATGATCTGCCTTTGACAAAGCCAAACTGGGTTGGATCCAAAGTCTGCAAGTTCCCTATGTCTTTATTTATGAGATCCATTATGATCCTCTCCATGGCTTTGCAGATAAGGCTTGTCAAGCTAATGGACGGTAATTTCCAGGGTCGGTGGAGGCACCGCCTTTGTGGAGTGGGACCACAGTCGCCAGCGCCACTCCCTGGTGTATCCGGAGGTGAGACTAAGATTAAACAGCTGTCCTAACTGTGGGTTTAATTCCTCATTGAGTTCATGGAGCACACAGCTGGGGACACCATCAGGTCCCATGGATGCTGTGTTCTTTGCCTTGGAGAGAGCAGTTCTCACCTGGGCGTTAGAGATGTTTGGGGGGCTACAATCATTTGGTATAGATATCTCTCCTTTAGGGGGGGGGAGAAGTTTGCACTGAACCTGTCAGCCAGTATGTTGGCAATGTCTGTAGGATCAGTAATCTTCACATCATTTTGAACTAATTCTGAGAATATCTGGGAGTTTCCTCCTAGGTTTCTGACATAGCTAAAGAATGCCTTATGGTTGTCTTTAGAGTCCTTAGCTATTTTTTTCTCAAAATTAGCTTTGGATGATTTTATGAGAGCTCTTAGCTTTTTACTTATAGTTTTTACTTATAGTAAACTAGTTATTTAAGTGGGCGTGTGTTACTGTAGGTAGGCAAAACTTTCCTGTAGAGTAAGAATGTCCACATACAACCCTGTAAAATATATTAATCTATATAGACACCTAAAAGACTTTCACATCTAAAAAATCATTGCTCTCTCAAAAACTCGGGACTACTTCAACAATTAAACTGCATAAACAGCTATGCACAGCTTGTAAGTTTGATAATTTAGTGCGAATTGTATTCTGTTGCAATTATCTTACTTCCTTTTAATGGTTTAGTTCTGTATTAGGTTAAATGTGACTTCTAAAAATAAAGCTTATACCACAAAAAAGTTGTTCTAATTATAAACAAAAGAAACCAAGGTAAACTATTGGTTATTATGGATATTGCCAAACTATGTCATTACTGAGCTAAAACAGAATGCACTGTTCTAAACATAGATATCTACAACTTCTAAAAAGAATATGCAATATGATCACTTAATCACAAACTTCCAGTTTCAAGATCTGCCTACATGCAACCAGTTGAAAGCATATACTCACTAATGGAATACACCGGTTTAAACAGGTGCAAATAAGGTGAAAATCAGCACAATTAAATTATTCTCACTTGTCCAAGTTACCTGATAACAGAAAATGACAAAGACTAAGAAACACATTCAATAATAAAGCACCTCAATAAATAGTACCTTGCTTCCATACCACAACAAAACAGGAAGTCGTTCAGCTTAATGATCATAATTGCAGAAAAAGTGGTCATCAATTTACTGAATTTCATCACAAACAGTGCAGCAAATTCCCTTATACATAATTGTAGAAGACACATCAGTCCCCCACAAAATTCATCTTGCTTTTTTTCACAACAAGAGACGTATGCAAAAAGTATAACGTAAAAACAAAAAAATAAAAATCCTACTCTGTAACACGTTCCAAAGAAAGATTTTTTTTTCTGACTTATTACTAATTATGTTGGCCTCAGACGATATTAGTATTAGATGAATGAATTCTGTGCAGCAGTTCACTACCTGCTCCAAAGAGTCATTTGCTACAGTCATATTTGAAAGAGTTTCTTTTATCATTTTATTAAAAGCGCTGGGAATGGACAGATCATCATCATTCCCAGATGAAGAAGCCAAGGTTCTGAATCCAAAGATATTGAAAATTGACAATGGTGTGCTGTATACACAAGACCGAACTAAGCAAACCACAGTATTTAGCTATACTACTCTCTCACAGAAAACAAAAAGCTAAAACTGAAACCAGGAACACAAAATGACATAAAGTATAATAAAACTGTAACTGGACAGACACTGCGCTGCAGACGTAGCTGGCAGAACTTAAGTAAAGGTAAATCATAATATAAACAGCTCCATTCGCTGCTGTGCTGCTGCTGCTATTCCAATTACAAACAGGTGGGGTAAACACAGTTCGAGTTTCTAAAAGGCTGGCAGTCATCATGCATGCCCCTGCATGTTGATGACGTTGTGGGATATGCTGGTGATACATGATGATGCCAGCCACAACTTCAAGTTGTAAAAAAATAAATAAAATCGGGAATTGAAGGGGCCACTCGGGATTTTGGGGAATCCTTTTATTTTACCCTCAAAACTGGTAAATACTTAGGAATTTGGTACAGTTGAGAGGTATGGTGGCATTCCATGCCATTGTTCATTTCCCTGTGGCCCTTTAAACCATAGACTATACACACATATTGCCATCAAGACTCCACCAAGTCCAGAGGGGCTGCAATACATAAACAGAAATGTTTATCATTATTTAACAGTCAGATACCCTTTAAAACCCAGGGCATTATTTATAATGTGCCCTTGTACTGCCTTGGCAGTTGATATGATTCTCACATTTGGTGCATGTCAGACCTATGCCAAAGTTTCATACAAGGGAATTTCTTAAAGAATCAACTACTTAGTAGGTGCTCGTACATGCTAGATAGACAGGTCTATACATGCAGGTAAAATGCAAGCATGGAGGGGGCCATATTTAATATTTTTGTTGTTCTATTACAGGTGATGCTCAATATGTCCTAGAGCTCCAGTCAATGACCCTCTTTCATAAACCCCATACAAGAAATGGCTTATTAATGCAACAAATGCCAAAATGCATGATGCAATAGAGCTGGTGTTTGGTCTATATAACATATGCTTTTATTAGATAGATACATAGTGGGTGTGGTGTTATACGACCTTAAAACTCGCAGGTTGATTTTTGCAGGTGTACAATTCTACATAATATGGCATTGTGAAAACAGTTAGTGGTGCAAGAAAATATCTTTGCAGGACTTTCCCTACCACTAGTACTAACAGTAGAAGGACAGGGTAGGGGCTCATGTAATTAACATGTAACAGCAGTTCTACAGCAAAGGCAAGGGACTGCAATACATTGCAGCACTGGCAAAGAAGCAAAGTCTGGTGCACAGATATGAACCATGACATGGGCAACAAAGAACAAAATGATGCATGCATTGTCACACACATGATTTGCATGGCAGTGCATGAATTAGACATGCTGTGCATCAGACATCACCATACCTGCACATATCAGGGAGAAGGCAATACATAGTCATTAGGTGGAGTGACACAGCAACTATAACCATGTACTCTAGGAAGCTGTGTGGAGTCAGAGATTACATCCTCCAGTATTGGGGTCAAGCTTCCATGATTTGACCATGGAAGTTATCCACTTTGTTGGTTTTTGGTGTCAGGGCTTAATCCAGTCTATACCAGGAAGAGGAAAATTTCTGGGACTCTGTGCATACAGGCTGTTGAGGCATACTGTGTGGTGATCCTGATAAGTGTTGCTGCACACAAAGTGGTCATCAGCCATGAGCAAGGATAGCGGGCTGCATGCCCACAAGTGACAAGGAAGGAGTCAAACTACATGAATTAGCACATGTATACTGATGAGACATCCCAAGTGCTGAACTGGATTAGTGCCATTCACCATGACCTAGATAAAGCCTACAAATAGGCAAGGCAGGCTGTGTGCCTCAGGCAGCAGTAATGCTATCTCTCCAATGGCATGTGTAGTCCTGCTCAGAACAGTCCATGTCTGAAATCCCCACATTTTGATCCTCCTCTCCCATGACTAAAGAAGTCATGATCTCAGGAGGCAGACTTGCAGTGTGTCACATGGAGGCACTGATGGAAGCGATATTTGCCACTAATGACCTCATCAATAAATGAAACAGACCCTGGTAAACAGCTACACTACTAAGAACATGCCACAAAAAAGCATCAGCACCAGCAGGAACAGCAGTATATATTAAGCTTTTATTCCACAGAATTGAGCGCTTTCGTCATACTAGAAGACTTCATCAGAATAAAGACACTCATCTTTCCACTTGATTTATATTAGTCATTACTCAACAGAACTCTTCTACACAATGTTCCTGTCAGAAAGTGAATGGTTTTTACAGAGACAGCAACGGAGAAAGGCACTGTGGTGAAGAAATTACACCAACAAATGACTCCTCTCCAGAAAAATTTTCCTTAGGCAGACAGCAAATGTTGGAGGTGTGACGGGAAGAAAGAGGAAATTAGAAACATAGTTTTGTGTAGTGAGTTGGCGGACTTTAAGGATTCCCTATGGGATGCAGTGTTGGAGATCCTGGGTGGGCAGATTGGCCTGATGAGGGAGATGATTTTTCCGAGCTATGATACAGAATTGGACTTTCCTAGGCATGATAGGGCTTGCTGTGTCTAATAAGGGTGGCTGCCAAAAAAGCAGTTACTAGAAAATGGAAATCAAAATCTAAAACAAATATACTAGAAGTAGTGAATATAATAATAGAGATAAAACAACTCGAACTGAGATCTTTAGAAAAGGGTAGGAGCAAACTACATATGAAAACTGGGGCTTGTGGGAACAATACATACAAGGGAGGAATGAGATTTAAAAGGCAGCAGGACTCAAATGAGCTGTGCAATGTTTGAAAAAGATTGGGTAGATTATGCATGATGTATAATGTTTGCAACTCGAAGTATGTTACTGTGGTTTGTGATGTAAAATTATTGCAACTAAGATTGTGTCAGTGTGGTTTGTTTTCATTTGTATAAATGTATGATTGTGCATGTCTCAAGTGATGGTTTAATAAAGATGTTTATTGTTTAAAAAAGGCAGGGATTGAATAATTTATGTAATGTTGCTTAGCTTCTATGATATATAGCAATATATGTGAAGTAAAATGTTTGTTATGTTAATTATAGTGTGATTGCTTTTATATGAATGCAATTTTGCCTATATCAGAAATGATAATTCAAAAAAAAAATGACTACTTCCATGAATACCACAATTTGAACATTAGTGAATGGCTTAACACAATGGACTTTAGGTACAATACTCATGCTGCTATGCACTATTCTGAATCTTATCAAAGTATGATTTACAAGTTAAAAAACAAAATGACTAAATATAGAACTTTGTTACTTGATAATATGTACTTAAAAGAATGTGTTAACAGAAGCCAGGTCCTGAAAGGGTTTAAGAGTTTTTAAATATCTCAATGGAATAGAACTTGGCACTGAATTTCATAAAGAATTGCTTGAAATTTTTAATAACTGTGGCATTAATATAGTTAAAACTATTGTTAAGAATAATGACAAAATGTTGCCGATATATGATGAAATCATACAGCTCAATAATTTGATTCAGAATGATTTGTTGTTTACTGTAGATAAATAGAAATGGAACTATTTTTTGATTTTACAAGTGACTGATTATAAATTGGATAAATTAAAGAAACAAAACACAGCTAAACCTGAAAGAGACAAAAGGGAGTATTTAGAATGGAAAGCTTACCAACCACATAAGTTTTTTAACAATAACTCACCTGCTGATGTTTTCAATAACAGGTTCAATGCTGCAGATACTGGCAACAATGAGATTGGGGCAGTACTATGAAGTTAACAATGGAGATAACAATTCAGTTTAACCTGCAGGACTCTTCAGAATTCCCTCCTTGAAAGGGGGTCAGATTTAATAAGGAACAGGGAAATGAGGGGGTCAATGGCAGGGTATTAATACAGGGGCAACAACAGACAAAGGAGAAGAAAGAACTAGATATCTTTTTTTCTTACAATTTTTTTTATTTTCAATTAAAATAACATTTGCATAATCTTTTTAAATATCATTTTAAGCAACTATATACAATATTTACACTAGCTTGACTTTCAGTTATATACACTGTATGTTATTAAATATAGAATTAACAGATCAGTTATCAGTGATGCAATATTGATTATTGCAGAATGTCCAACAAAGATATAACTTTCTTCCAAGAATTATTTACCAATGGCCTGGGATAGATTCGTAATTCTTTTGATTTTTATTTCCATCAATGCAGTTGTCTTCAGTAAAGTGTAGAATTCTTCTGGTTATGCATTTCTTAGATATAGCAAGTATGGTCCATAAAAAATACATATTTGTCTTATTCAGGTAGGGACCTTCATTTACATTTAGTGTTATCAATACTTTAGTTAAGGTAAAGGATTCATTAAATAAAGTTTGTAAAAAATGATTGATTCCATTCCAATATGATTTAATTTTATTACATTCATAAAAAATATGAATCCAGTCTGCTTTATTTGACTTTTCACACCTCCAGCAAAACATTTTTAGTGATACTGATCTTTTTAATTCTATCTGGTGTTAAAAATGCTCTATGTAAGTATTTCCAGTTAAATATTTTTCAGTACTGTGTGTTAGAGGTATAATTAACTGATAGTAAGATGTTACTTTTAATTTCTTCTGCTAACTGCAATGACTGACCTTTTGTTAAGAACTGCCAGTATGATGGTTTGGGAATTGTTTTATATGTTACTAGCTCTTTATATAGATTTGAAATGGAATTTTTCCTTTCACAACTATTACATATAAATTCATACAGAAAACTTATTAGATTTGGAATATCTTTAAATGAGGAATTATTAATTAATCTGCATAAATCTTGAGTGTACATTAGAATGCTTTGTAAAGTTAACCAGTCCTGTGTTGGAATATTGTAAGCAGTTTTTATCATATGTATATCTAAAACATTTAATTTATTTACACATTGAAACCGGCATAATAATCCATTTTGTTCCCAGGAGGTTATTGTTTTCCTATATATTTTGGGAGGAAAGTTCTTAGTGATGGCAAATGGGGTTAAAAGGTCAAGCAAAAGTTTTGGATCTATGTTTGCATTGATAAGTTTCCTAAAGGAATTGATGAAATGATTAATCAGTGTTGTTTTAGAAGGTTTTGTTATATTATATTGTATACTTATGCATAGTATGTACCACGGTTTGTTTGATTTGTCTACTATTAAAAAAAATTTTAACAGATTAAATTAATTTGTTAATATAGCTGTTGTTAATTCTTTCCAGTTGGCAAAATAATTTGGGTTTATCCAGTCTATCGTAGTTTTAAGTACATATGCTTTTATATATGTTTCTATTTCTGGGAAGTTCAGTCCTCCTTGTTTCCAGGGTCTAATGTGATGAGTTAGAGCTACTCTATTCTTTTTGGAATACCATAAAAATTTAATTAAACATGAGTTTATTTCTTTAAGAATTCATCTTTCAGGAATTAACTGTATTGCTAATGCAACATATAGTATTTTTGGCAATAAGACTATTTTTATTAATTTCAATCTGTCTTCAAAAGTTAATATAATGTTGTTCCACTTTTCTATATATCTTTTTATTGTTTCAATAATGTTTTTATAATTTATTAATATTGTTTCGTTTATAGTTTTACATAAAACTATTCCTAAATAATTTAGCGTAAGTTCTTGTTTTCCTGTAATGGATTTATCTGTAATTTGTAGGTCTTTTTTCTTATTTAAAAATAGAAATTTTGATTTTGATCTATTAAAGTGTAGACCTGAAATCTTATAAAATTTCTCCATAACTTCTTCTAGCTCTCCTAATGACTCTCTGGAGTTTGATAGGGTTAATAAAATATCATCAGCAAAAAGCTTTATTTTAGATACGTACTGGTCATAGACTTCTATTCTATTCTATTCTATTCTATTCTATTCTATTCTATACACACTAGGTTGAGATCCCTGGAGCAAGTTATTCTTGCCTGATTTCATATACAGATGTCCAGCATTTTCAGTAGGGCATTGTCTGAGACTGCTCTGTAGGCCAGGTACAGGTCACCTCTCAGCAGCTTGTATGATACTGAGTACAGTGACAGGACTCAGTCTTAACATGTATGTCATGTTGTGGTCTTGGATTCTTCTGGACAGAAACCTGTGTTCTTTTTCCAGTTGCTGTAGGTGTCTGGTGAGGTACATACAGAATGGGGCATTGTACTCAATTAGTGGTCCGATAATGGTTGAGTACACCAGAGATATGACCTCCCTAGTCTTGAATGTGATGCTCTTATTTATGAGGTGCACAATGTAGAATGTGTGTCTTACCACTATGGACACATAGTGATCAAAGTTTAGATTGCTACCAACTTGTGTTCCCAAATCGCACACCAATGAGTTTGAGCTTAGAGGGTTGCTATGTATATCATAATTAGCAGGAGTACTAATGATGCATTTTGTGCATTAAGTTTCAGTCCATGAGCTTGGCACCAATCATTTGTCAATGTCAGCCTTTTCTGTAAATTAACATCATTGGGGGACTCTATATGATTGTGCCCAGTTAACAGTCACCTGAAAACATATTAAGCCACAGGCCATCTAACTTTGCCTGGACTTCAGAGAAATAGTTTATAAACAGTAGAGGCCCAGCACAGATCCTTGTGGTACTCCACTGGTAACTGGTCTTCTGGTGGAGGTGGACTCCCTAACTTTGACAGTGTGTGTTCTGTCAGTGAGCCAGTTGGTTAGCCATCTAGTAATGTATGGGTTAATTCCCACATGAGAGATTTTCTCTATGATGCCTGAATGGGGGATTGTCAAAGATCTTGGCTACATAAACATAGGCAGTATGTCCTGTCTTCCCTCATCCAGGGTTTTGGGGACATTACTAAAGAAGTCCACTAGGTTTAATAAGCAAGATCTACCCTTGACAAAACCAAAATGGGTTGGGTCAAGAGTGCTGAAGGTCACCTATGTCCCTGTGGATAAAGTCCATGATGATTCTTTCTTTTTTTTTTAATAATTCTTTTTTATTGATAAGATTTAACAATATTATATCACACTAAATTTGTAAGAAATTCTAATAATCAACATTGGAAAAATAAATAACAGTCAAGAACAAAACTATGTATGAAGCAACTATATACAAGTTGTCTACATTCATATGATTAATAACATTTATCATATTTAACTACTTATAGTAAACATGACAAAGCGTCCTTTTGTTCAATAGTCTTTTAAGTTTCATCCATAAATTTTAAAAAAGTTATTCTTGTGGTTCTTCCTTTAATTGTCAATATCTCCATCTGACAAGTTTCAGTAGCAATGTTAAGAAATTATTTCATAGTTGGAATGCTTTTATTTTTCCAGTTTACTGTTATCAATTTTCATGTGATTGTAAGAAATGTTCAAAGAAGAGAGTGATCAATTTTTTAACACAAATAGGTAATGGAGAATTAAATAAAATCAAAGACTTATTTAGATTAAAGTTGTCTGTAAATAAAGCCTGCAAAAATTATTGACATAATTCCAAAAGGGTTTAATTATATCACATTCATAAAACATATGTTGCCAATTAGCCACAACTTGTAATTTACATTTCCAACAATTTGTTTGTTTTTTATAGATTAGTTGTATTTTGTGGGGTGTATAAATGCTTTATGTAAAAATTTCCGAGAATATAATTTTCACCTTAAGGAGGATGAGGTTAGAGTAGAGGATGTCAATATAACTTCTTTTTCATTATTACTTGGTAGATAACTATTAATCGATGGAAAATATTCCCAGTATTTATCATTTCAAATATCTGTTTTATTTTTAATTAGTTTGTATATTTCAGAGAGATAGCCTTTGTCTGCTATATTTTGAAAAATAGATAGAATCATAAATTCTATAAGCTTAGGAATTTCCTTTTTAATTGTTATTTGCATTAATGATAGCCTCCTTTCTACAGCATATCTGCAGTTTTGTATATCAAGCCACATTTCAGAATTTAAATTATATTTGTTTAGAATAAAATTTAAGAAGATATTTTTTTCTTTATCCATCAACTGAAACCAATAGATACTTTTTTTAAATCTGTTCATTGAAAATGTATTAAAAGTAATGATACCTTTTTGTGTAAATGCTATTGGAAAGATTAAAATTATCCATGCAGCATATTCAGGCATTCTCTGAACAAGATTTTTAATGTTAGTAATTATTGTAGTAATATATGTTGAGTTTATAGCTGTTTTTTGTTATAGGAAAATATGTGCTTTTAATATTCATAAAAGCTACAATTGCATAGATCATTATATCAATTAATAATTAATTGATCTTTTTCCAAGATTATATATTCCTGTACATCTTTCCACTTGGCAGAATAATTTTATTTGCCCACAGAATAACTGTTTTGACAATGGATGATATTGAATATAATTCTATATCAGGAAGGCTTATTTCCCCATTATTCCAACTTCCTAGATGGTGCTTAAGAGCTATTCTAGGTCTATTGGGAAACCAAAGAAATTTTAGTATTAGGGTGTTAAATTCTTTTATATATCGTTTGGGGAATAGGTAATACTAAAGATTGTATTATATATAATATTTTGGGTAGTATTATCATTTTTATAATCATGAGTCTTTCTTCCATCAAAAATGTGAATTTATTCCATTTTGCTATAAGTTCTTTAATTTTTTCAAGACTTTCACTAAAACGCAAATTGGTTATATCTTTGATGTTTTTGGTTAATTTTATTCCCAACTATTTTATTTTACCATCTTTAGCTAAATATTTAGAGAAGTTTTCAAGGATATCAGTTATGTTGGTATCGGTGCATAAAATATTTGTTTTATCTTCATTAAGTTTTAAACCCGAAATTGATTGAAAATGTTTTATAAACTTAAAAAGGGAATAAAGTGATTTTGTGTTAATATCATCTGTAAATAATAGTATTTTAGAATTTAAATTGTGTCCAAATTGAATTCCTTCTATTTCTATATTTTCTCTTATATAATTTGGAAAAGGTTCCATAATTAATGTGAGCAATGATGGTGATAAGGGACAACCTTGTTTTGTACCCTTAGTAATAGGGATTGATTGTGATATATGTGAACCAATTTTTATATAGGCTAGTGATTTATCCTAGAGATTTATTATGAGTTGTTGAAAAGCTATTGGAAAATTACATTCTTGTAATACTACTGATAGTTCCAACTAACTGAGTCAAAAGCAGAATTAATGTCTAAACTTACTAAAGTTATATACTCCTTTATATTATTAGTATAGTCAATTATGGTTAATATTCTTTTGATTTGTCATATGTACTTCTGTTTTTTAAGAATCCAGTTTGATTTTTATTAATTATAACTGATAAAATTTGTTGTAATTTATTTGCAATAATGGACATAAATAATTTATAATCAATATTTAACAAATATATCGGTCTATAAGGTGTACATTCTGTTGGGTCTCTATCTGATTTCAATATTGGGAAGATGTGAGTGTATTTCCATGAAGGCGGGACTGTCAATAATTCTTTAACCAATTGGAAGGTGTAAAGTAAAATGTTAAGGACACTATTAGGCATAATGTTATACATTTCTGGTATTATCCCATCATTTCCTGGAGCTTTAAATGATTTTAGTTTTAATATTTGTTTAGTAATCTCAGTGATAGAAATAGGTTTATTTATTATATTTAAATATTGTTCTGTTAATTTAATTTTAGTATAATTATTAATTAAATATTTTATTGCCGCCTGAGAGTCAATGTTAGACTTTTCCATATTTTTTAAATACATTTTGAACTCATTAGGTGTATCTTCTATTGCTGTTACTTTTTTACTTTTTTCCATACTGTATATTTCTTTGATATGATTAGATTTAATTATCATTTTTTAGGCTATTTTGCGTATGGATTTTGGATTTATGGAATAGTTTATTAACTTTATCTTTTCCATATTAATTTTGGCTTTATGATTTAAAATCTCTAAATATTTACTCTGTAAATCATTTTTTTCCAGTTTTGTGATATTATTCGGTTTAAGTTCTGTTTTTAACTTGTCTATTTTTTCTTGCAATTCTTTTAACTCTTTATCCCATTGTTTTCTTTTTATAGAGTACCAGTTAGTAATTTTTCCATACAAATATAATTTAAGGGCATCCCATACATAGACTTTTGAGGTTTCTGTTGACTTATTAAACTCAAGTAGATATGGATCTCTTTATTGAAAAATGCTTTAAAATCTTTCACATTAATGATGTATGAAGGAATTCTTTTGATATGAATATTGTTATTAGAATTCATAAAAAGATCAAATATTATGGCATTATGATCTGAGATTGGGCAAGAAGTTATTTTAACTTTATTTTTAAGACCAAATCATTAGATATAAAAATTCTATCAATTGTTGACTGTGTACCATGTCTATTTGAAAAATGTGTGAAATGAAGAGAGTCTCCAGTCAATAAGTCATTAGTGTCTTTAATATTAAGAATTTCTAATAAAATTTAGTAATCCTTTAGCAGTGGATGTAATTTTCCTTCTTCCTTTGGAATTTGAATCTTTTTCATGTAAAATACAATTAAAATCCCCAGCCACAATAAGGCTACCCTTGAGATGTTGTAAAATCAAATCTAAATGAAACTTAGCTGTTTTAACTCCTAATGCTGGAATCCAATACATGTTTACTAAAGAATATATCTTCCTGTTTACTACGATGTTATCTAAACAGAACATAAGTTTATCATCATTATAAGTGTTTAAAATGTGTGGCAAAGGCAAAAAATTATTCCATAGTTTGGCTACTCCTCTTCTTTTTTAATTAAATTGAGAACTAGCTACAACTGTGCATTGTGGTGAGGTTAATTTTAAATATTTATGAATAGATAAACATTTTATACTTGTCATCTAATAAGGACCTTGTTTTCTCTATTAATGAATTTCTGAACGATGTAGTGAAAAATTTTTATGTAATCCACAAGAACATTTTTGTAGTTACTGTATTAATACTTTAAAATCAGACTTATAAGAATACGTATTTTAATTTTAAATGTAGGCATCAAAACATGAAAATTTAAGTTCAAAACTATAAAGTATAGTGAAATTCTAACAACCCTCCCCCACATGGAGTAAAAAATTCCAGACTCAGACGGAGAATCCATCCAAACCATTCTTAACTAACAAAAGAAGCAGAATTAATTCAGCTCAACCATTCTAAAATTACGATCTAGTATTAAAAGTATAACTTAGAATGTTTTTATTTAAATGATAAAGGATAAAGTATTAATAGTTATGCATGTTAATAAAATGCCCCTTTTTCTTTATTTTCTCACCTTTTCTCTTTTCTTGTTTCCCATTAGATGAAATTAACAAGTTGATGTTATTATTTATTATTATCTGTGTACAGATATCAAAATATTTCAAGTATATGAATTAGTGCTTTTCCATACTGTTCATACTCTATATCATCCGTAGAATAGAAAACCAAGATATTCCCTAACAAACAAGTCAGAGCTTATTCTTCTATAAGATTTAAAGCCTGGACTGATGGGAAATCGAAGTTGAAAAGGATGCATTATCAGTTCAAACTCAACTTTGTAAGCACACAAAAATATAGGTATATAAAGATATTATAACAACTGACTATAGAAGGGGATAAAGCTCAAGGATAAAAGAAGAGACATTCTGTTTAAAGGTTCAATACTTTGCAAATACATCACAACTTGTTTTAAGAAATTTCCAAAGTATATATAACATATATACAATCTACAAAATTCTTAATATTATTAAAATATAAACAACATATTTAAACAGTCTGTGAATATGAATTAAAATCAGCACATTTCTAGTGTTTATATATCCCTTCTAAATCTACTAGTAATACAAATTCTAAAGATACTTTTGTATCAAACTTTTTTACTGGAGACATAATTGAGAAGAGACTGTTGATAACACAAGCGGTTCTTCATTTATGCTTATATTTTGTATTCATTACACTTTTTTGCGTTATTTCCAAATGTATTTTGCTAGTATTTGAATATTTTGTTTCTATACCCTTTGACCTCATGTTGCATATCCTATCATCAAGCATACAAGCATCACTAGTATTAATTAGTATGCAGACCAATCCTATTCAAGGCGGGAAGACATAAATGGTAAATTCTTACACTTGTGAAATTACAAAAAGCTTCACTTGCTTTTCCCCTTTTTGTAACACGAGACTAACTACCCTATGAGTTCAGATATTTACAACTTCCTAAGCCATCATTGCTCAGAGCATGTATCTCATAGTCTCCAAACCACCTCCAAATCCCACACAGAAACAGTCCAGTACACCAAACATCACCAATTTCAAGTCCTACATTTCATAAGATTCAGTTTTGTCACCAAGACAAGTTGCCCTTGACTCCCTCTCTCCCTGTTAGCAAACAGCAGCACCACATCAAACAAGCACAAGTCATATGACTTAGAATAAGCTGCTGTAGCATATACTTCCACCAACAAAAGCCCCAAAACCTTACTACAGCTCTCCACCCTCTCCATGATGCACAGAAGGAGCTCTGATAACTTATATGTAGTTTGTATATATAAAACCATCTATAACTATATTTAGGATCCCATTACATTTTTATTTTTGCAAGTCTTTTAATCTCAGAAACCATGCCATCAGCCCATGCTGTTCCCCAAACTCTGGAGAAGGAAATGAAGCACTTGTGCAGACTTCATGCAACGATCCCCTTAGTAAAGCAAAACACAATAAGCCAGTACAAAGATAAACTCGAACACCACATGTCACTTTAACTTATACATACACAGCATCAACATGCTTCGATCTATTACACCTATGAAGTATTTTTATCAAATGTCAAATCTAAAGTGCCATACATTTTTGGCTTTTATTAAGACTTACTCAACTCCTGGTTCAGTTCTCCAATCATCAATTATACAGTCAGGGTATTCTGTTCTCGATTAACTACCTCTGTAGAAGCTATGCAGACAAAATAAAGCCTTTCTCCTCTTCAAATAAAACAGTCCTGGTATCAGAAATATGCTGTATTCAACATATTCAGTATCAGGATTCCTGAAACTACATGGAATCAACATCTATGCTTTAACAATATAGAGACTAGGTGTAAACTAGAGTGACCATGTTAAAAAAAAACTAATCCTAGAATCACGTTCACTCAGGATACTGAGCATTAGACTTACTGTGCATCAAAGATATATAAATACTTTATCTAGAAAAGAAACTGACAATGTAACATTTTATTTGTAGCTGAATTAAATGAATAGAATTATTAAGAATAAACCTATTTGTAAATTTATCGTATAATATACTAACCAGACTAATTAAGATGTTGTTCAATGTATAACTAAAATGCCATGCTGCATATCTACAATTAAGGCTTATTTCAAGTTAAAATAGATTTACATAAACTAAATGCATAAACTATCATTTCAAAAGTATATATATATATATATATATATATATATATATATATATATATATATATACACATACATATACACCTATATACACACAGATATATACAGACACACACACACACACACACACACATATATATATATATATATATATATATATATATATATATATATATATATGCATAACCCTATTTGTTTTTATAGACAGCTGTATATTATTGTGCATTATGGGAATAAATATTAAAGAGTTACCTTGTATGCACTGAAGTCTGGGATTTAGTACTGGATCCCAAATTATTTTTTGTACAGAATTATAACATGTTTGAAAATGTGCTGGAAGCTACAAATCAACAAAGCAAAGATACAGACCAATACTGAAATTCTGTAATTAAGTAATAAAATGTCACTTCTCTTTTAGCTTCTTCTTTTTGTCCTGTGTTTTCCAGCAATTTCTCTCAGCCAATCTTTTCAGGGAACTGCTGCTCCATTCCATTTCTTCATATTGATCAAAGACTTTTTTAGTTTTTAAAAAAACTGAATGCAGAATCTAAGTCATCAATTATTCTTGTTTCATCAGTTAGAAATATTTTCAATCTGGCTGGAAAAAGCGATTGTACTTTATTCTGCTTTTTCTTTAAACCTTTAATGATGGGTAAAAATGAATTTCTTTTAGCAAGTACAGTAGTGGAGTAGTCATTATCAAATATGATTATTTTCCTATCTACTTTAATGAGAAATGTTGTCTACACTGTTTTTAAAATTAATTCTTTGTTAATTGTAGAAAAACATCTTACTGTAACTGACCTCAGAGTAACATTTTTATCTGATGAAAACCCTGTGAGATACCTGTGAGCTCTTTCAATTCCAAATGACATTAATTCACTCAGATCTAGTATATTTAGTAGCCAGGAGGTTAAAAAGTTGATCATATTATTCCCATCTATTTTTTCTGGAAGTCCAAATATCCTGAAGTTATTGCGATGTGATCTGTTCTCCAGATCATCTAACTTACACAGCAGGAGGGTGTTTTGTTTTAGTAAAAACTTTTTTTTTATTATTTTCATCTACCGACAGTCTATTTTCCATTTCATTTAAACATTCTTCCATTCTCATTATCTGCTATTTTTGTTGACTGAGTGACTCTTGAAGCATTTCCATTTGCTTGGTGCATCTGCTCATGAAGTCTACTTTATCCATTTTCAGAGAAAGTTCCTGTAAGTTCGTCAATACCATCTGGAGTTCCTTCTTTGATGCAGAATCATGAGAGATAGTTTTACTGTGACTCATCTTGGTTAAGAATAGTATGTCCTTTCAAGTGATATATATATATATATATATATATATATATAATATATATATATATATATATATATAATATGATATTGAATGAAATATTTTTTGCTTTTTACTTTTAAAGGAAAATGATAACTTAGAAATTAAATTTCCTGTCAGAAATATGTCAAGAACTGGAGAGCTGAAGAACTGTGCTCCTATCTCTTCAGCATCCTGGCCACACACCCCCAATGATTCTTTCTATAGCCTTGCAGATGAGGCTGGTTAGGGTTATGGGTCAATATTTCCCATGGTCAGTTGGATGTGTAGGCATGTTCGTCTGTGAAGATAATTCTAGTTCTGCATGTTACCAGATTGATGTGCATTGCATATCATGCTGCATTTGATATTAATTTATGTATTATAGTTGATATATGTGTGGAAAAGTACTGAGACACCAGGGTTGCAGTGCATGGGGGAGGCAACACATGGCTGTGTTGTAAATATGTAACATATTGTTAGATAGGACCTTCAAGTTTCTTATGTTTCCACATGTAGTTTCATGGCATAAAGAGTAAATGGACATTAAACAGCACTAATATATGCTAATATTGACTGTGCATAGCGCATCAGTGAGCAGTGGGTTTGCGTGATGGATGGCAAAGTATTTGCGCATGTGAGTTATACCCTTCCATTACTATCCCTATTTGTGCATAGTTAAGTTATGTGCAAAAGTGTGCCACATTGTTAAAAGTCTGAGAGTTAGTACTGAGTCTATGAAAAACACCTGCTGCTTAGCTGACTCTGTGGCAGCAGGTGTAAATGCATTGACACATTTCTTTTTGAGCCCAGATGACAATGTGTTCGATTCCAGATGTATGTAATACTTTTAAACAGTGATAAATCAATGACATATTATTCTGTATAGTACATTCAGCATATGCTACCATGTGTTTTTGCATAGAGCAGTGGGGCTAAGCAGCATTGCATGGAGATAACCCCAGCATTGTAAAGACACTCACCAGCGATTGGCATTGTTGTGTGATGGCAAACTCCACTCAGGCATAAAGGCCAAAAATGAAGGGATCCATTGCTTATTCTTGTACTTATGTGTGTTGACCAGATTATAGGTGTTAAAATTGGGTAGATAGGAAAGTGGTGAAATGGGAAGCAAGCAGGAGGAAGAGCAAAGAGAAAGCAATGCAGGGATGTGCAGGAGAGAGGTAGTAAAAAAACATTGCTATCCATTTCTTCCACAGTAAAAAACTGATAATATGTGCAGAATATTAGCTGAATTTGGACTGTCTCCTCCACAGAGAGGGGTGACAACAACATAATCATGTTGTATAGCTAAATTGACCGAATCAAATGTGTCAAGAAGACACATGTGCAAAACGGAGAGCTATGTAGGAGATGATACTTTTCTTGTGGGATAGGTGCCCATTTTTTTAATTCAGTAAGAGAGGAATGCTGGGTAAGAGATGTAGGTATTTCTAGGTCAGGTAACTTGGGTAAGTGAGGAAGCAAATGCAAAGAAAGAAGACAAACAAGTTAAGACGCAGGAACAGTGAGGGACACAAATTTTGGGGGACACCATGATTGGTATGAGGGAGGGGACAACACACATGCTCATGCTCATCAAACATGGAGACAGTGAGAATTGAGTCCTCACCCACTGGACTGCCATCACTGTCTCCTTACTGAACTGGCAGCAAGAGTCTTGATATCTTGCTTGATGTCTTCTCCTCCTCCTATGTACTGTGAGGAAGAGCACCCTTTCCATAAGGCACAGGTGTACACCAGTGGTGCAGTGCATGATCCTATGCACAAACCCTGGCATCTCCTCATGGGTGATGAAATTCTCACCTCTGCCAATACTTCTGGAGGTTATCACTGCACCAGCTGCTGCGGCGGTACTACCTGAGGGTACAGGTAATGCAGGAGCAGCAGAGGTAGTGCTGCTGGGTTTGGTCCCAGATGTGTTGGGCATCAGTGCTGAAGAAGGTGGAGCAGGGGAAGGGTGATCCACTGGGGCTGGCCTACCTTGCTATGCTGTGTAACATTTAGTGATTTGGTACACATGGATGGCATGGAGACATTTTGATGAGACATAATAGAAAATAAAAAAGAAGAGGTAAGAGTTGAAGTGAGAGAAAAAAGAGATAAAATTAGTACCATCATATGTGACATACAATGCATTAACACAATTATACAACTATTTTATCTGAAGTATTACATTAAAGTATACATCCTAAAAAATACACACTATACCTACAGACTGCTGAAAGCAATCCTTGACATGTGTATATACTGTGCATATGCGTATTCCAGTTATACTGATTACAGTTAACAGCAGGGCATTTATGCCATTTGTATAGAGTTTCATTTAATATAAATATTATTCATAAAATGCAGTACTGTATAGTTGTGACTTATGGCATTTGAAACCAGAACCTCTGACTACAGTATTATATTTGACTCCTAACGTTGGTTAGTGCTACTGACTAATGCATGCATACTTGCTTTTATAGTTTGGATATGCATGCTCAATTTGTTACAGCTGTATAAAACCCCCCAAAAGCTACAACAATACTTCTCTTGTGTTGCATAGATACCATTTGCTTCCCTCAGTCTCTCCATTCCAGCTGCATAATCTTTAGCTATGTCAAGAACCTAAGTGGAAACTCTCAGATCTGCTCTGAGTTAGTGCAGGATAGCACAAAATACACTGAACCGACTGATATTGCCAACATTCTGGCAGACAGGTTTAGTGCAAACGTCACCCCCCTCTCACCCCCTAAAGGTCCCATAACCATACCAGAAGAATGTAGAGCACAGGCAATCACTGACACACAGGTTAAAACAGCCCTATCCAAAAGCAAAAACACAGCTTCAATGCGACCGGATGGTGTACCAGGCTGTGTCTTACACAAACTCCAAAATGAACTAACCCCTCACCTAAACACACGATTCAAACTCAGCCTCTCTATAGGCTATGAACCCATAGAGTGGTGCACAGCAATCCCACTCCACAAAGGTGGAGCCACAGCGGACCCCGGGAACTATCACCCTATAAGCTTGACTAGCCTGGTCTGCAAGTCTATGGAGCACATCATCATGGAACTCATTAACAGAGACATTGAGAACCTTCAAACATTGGACCTTCCCCAATTTGGCTTTGTTAAGGGCAGATCATGCCTCCTAAACCTGGTGGACTTCTTTGAGACAGTTACCAAGGCTTTAGATGAGGGAAAGGAGGTCCACACAGCCTACCTAGACCTCGCAAAGGCTTTCGACACCATTCTCCATTCTGACATTATAGACAAGCTCACCAGCCTGAACATAAACCCCTATATCATGAGATGGGTTGCCAACTGGCCCACAGATAGAACCCACATGGTGAGAGTTGCAGGCTCTAGGTCCGACTCTAAACTGGTTACAAGTGGTGTCCCCCAGGGCTCAGTCCTGGGACCCCTCCTGTTTGGTATATACTTTTCAGAGGTACAGGCAAGCACAGGAGGACTATGGCTGACCAAGTTCACAGATGACTGCAAACTGGGGGCCATAACTGACTTTCCAGCTGATACAGACATCCTTCAGAATGGTCTCACTGAGATGGATACCTGGTGTCAAAATCATGGCCTCAAGCTAAATGCCAAAAAGTGCATAGTCATCCCCTTTGGAAAAAACAAAGTACCTGTGAACTAACTATCACATATGTAGTAGTCCCCTAAATACAGAAAATGTAATAAGTGATCTGGGGACCCAAGTAAATAGTAATCTCTACTTTGATAATCATATTGCCAAGGTGCTTAGACAATCCTTCTATGTGGCCCACCTAATCACAAAAGGGTTTGCATCTAGAACAAAATAAGTTATTGTGCCCCTCTACACATCACTCATCAGACCCATCATAGAGTACAATTCCCCATTTGGGATGTACCTAACAAGACACCTGCAACAGCTGGAAAGACCACAGAAGTACCTCACCAAGAGGATTACTGGCCTCAAACAGATGCCCTATGCAGCCCGACTAAAGAAACTCAAGCTGTACTCGGTTGCACACCGCTTATTCAGAGGTGATCTCTGCCTGACATACAAGACCATGTCCAACCCAGAATTGATGGGCATGCTCCACCTAAAAAAAAAAAAAACAAATCCCCGAGAGCCACACGCTCTAGGGATCTAAACCTCACCACAACGATAAATAGAATGTGCTGGAGGGATAGATTCCTGCCCCAGAGACTCCCCATGCTTTGGAACAGGATTCCAATCTACATTAAGCAGAGCCCCTCACTAACCCTCTTCAAGAGAAACCTTGACGAGTGGATGGGAAACAGAAAATTTACCCTGGGGATCACTGCAGTGGCTCTGCTGGACAGAGGCACAGGAAACTAATGGCTCTGCTGGACAGAGGCACAGGGAACTAATCTAAGGGGGCGGCAAAAGCCAACACATTCTGGCTAGGCTTACAGATGCCCTCAGGCAGATAGCCTAGTACTTACCTATGAACCTATGAACCTATGAACCTATGAGCACATCAATTGAAGTTTATGTTGGCATTAGCTGGGGAAAAACTGAAAAGAGCAGAAGAGCATTATGCATACCTGTGCCTATATTTAGCTTTCTAAGTATAACAGCTGCTCTCTTATTACCATACTTACTCAGCTGTGGGATGTTCACAGTCTGAAATCCAGTCAACCAATGGTTGAGGGTATCCATTTTGGTGGCTGTGTAGGTAATTAAAATGATGGCTACATTGTTCTCCAGTGCCAGTAGCACTGGATACAGCCTGAGCAAAACTACTTCATGCCTCAGACTTGTACTGGGAGACAGAATAGTCCCCCTGCAGAAACCTTTGGCTGTGGCTCTTTACCAGGAGTCCAATAAATATCCTGGACTTCTAGACACCCACCTCTCGGCCCTAAACTGGGCAGCTATCCCACTAACTCCAGACATGTCTAACACCTGCCCTAGAGCAATGGAAAATGATGCTTCCCTACCAATTGCAGTTATTGCATTTACTGGTAGTGTGCAAACTCAAGTAATGATGCAAACCATGTTTGAGTGATGCTAAGTGGAGTGCAGCAGTGCCAAGCAGAGATGAAATAAATATTTGAAATAGGAAGGTTAATCTGACACTTGACCTTGGAAGGGTGTCTTGTGATGTAACTTGGAAATATGTATTGAAAATTGGAAGGTACAGTTAGGTGAGTTAAGTTTGTAGACATGCACTTGGGGCATAAATGTCATGGCATGTCACATTTGTTTTTGGCTTTATACACTGATAAAATTGATTTTTAAAGTATGGAATTCAAACCTAGTCATAATGAACAAAACATTTTCTCCCACATAGTTTATTTTCCATCTTTGTCACTGAAGAAGTGCTGCTCAGACATAGTCAGGAATCCTTCATAAATACAGCTGACATTTTGAAGTGTTTCACAGGTATGTGTGTGACCTGACAAGGTTCTTGTATATAGATACAGTTGTGTATGTGTCTTATTTAATGGTGAAAGTCATCTAAGTCCAGATAGCAGAATTATACTTACAGAAATATAGGAGACAGTACACCCTCAGTCATACATCTGAAAATACATTAAGGGTGTCTTATCCCTCATACATATAATTCATATCAGCTCCACTATCTAAAGTGTTATAAGTAATAGTGAATGTAATGGGAAATGGAACAATAGTAAAAATGTCTGGAATGTCCTGTATTAGAACCCAGGTCCAATTGTATGGCAGTCCTACACTTACACCTGTTGCCACAGGAATGTTGAAATAACACTTGCTTCATTGCTATAAACTGCATTGTCACAACAGTAAAAATAGGTTACACACCCTGTACTAGAACCCAGGACCATCTGTAATCCAACCCTACACTTACACCTGCTGCCACAGGACTAGTGACATTGCAGTTCCATAAATTCCTACTCATCCTTAAATTCTCTGTGTTAACCACTGCGCAATGCCACTTAGCGTGTTTGCACACTGACAAACAGAATTAATTGAATGTATCTATTTTCAATGACTGACTGCATCCTATCTGCAGGTGTTTGATGGCTGCAGGTGTTGGGGAACCTTGCTAAGCGTAATGCAGCACTGGTCATTGGTGTTGCACAATGGAAAGCAAAAATTGCAACAATGTTTTCTTTTTAACTTTGCACTATTAGAGATGCCCTGTCTGCAGGCGTTCTGCAGGTGCTCTGTCTGCTTCCTATGTGGGCCACTAGTCTGGGTTTGCACACTGCTAAGCATCACGCAAACAATATAAGCACAGCCAAATGTGACATTGATTTTTTTCTCCATTTCTCTTGTTTGGGCTGCAAGCATACACCATGTAAACATTAGCCAAAAAAAGAAATAAATAAAATCAAAGAGAAATAGTTGAAAAGAAGGAAAGCAATCTTAGCACACATGAAATATTTCTAAATAGGTCTGGATTTGAACTCTCACTCCAATGAACCTTCAGAACACAGTAAGGGTGCCTTATCCCTCTTTGCCACACAAACAGCTTTGAAGCAGGGAACTGAAATCATTCTGAATACAGTCAACTGCAACATCATCCACAGTACTAAAAAACCACATAGCAGTTATTTGTATATGTATACATTTTGGATGTAATGCACTGAATGATCACACAACCATGTATGACTATTGCTTGCAAAAATGCAGCTCTGTATTAACCTTTCTGTGTTTGTTGCTCATCCCTGTCTTATCTGACCATTAATCTGTAACATGCAATCTGTAAGGCATTGTATATCCTTGTCCTTAAAATGTGTAAGGATATTAAATGGCATAACATACAGTGGTCAACAAATGAAGGGAGGTTGGATGTTAATGAACAGAACCTGTGAATTGTATGCTGCTTACTTACATTTCCAACCTTGATAAAATTACTTCTATACAGTTTGTAAGTCTAACTTGACCCGCCCACTGGAGATAGGGCAGTCTGCATTGATGTTGTCTTTTCCTTCTCCCTACCAGTAAACATTCACAGTTTCAATCCATTGGCAACAAACACTAAGAGAGTGCATGCACCATGTTTACATATGCTACAAGGAGACAAGCATTTGGGATTCAGCAGTTCTAATAGGTTCCCCCCTCATTTGCATCTTCACCATGCTAACAGCCCTGAATCTACACCATAAAAAGGCAACTGTATAGCCAGAGAAACTGCAGGTGATGAGACTTGTTTATGCGGAGAACACAGAAGATGCCATTACTTTGGGATATATCTGCACAGAAGATTATTTAATCTGAGAAGATATGTTTACATTTTTCAGCTATATAATGCAGATGCTGAAATATCATTTAAGAAAAATCTGTTTCATATTTGTATAAAATATTAATTAGGGAATTCTATGTTTAACTGTGCGCTACTTAGAAGTGCACTGATGGCATGGGCATGTTTGTCACGGTATCTCACAGGTATACATGATTGGCAAAAGCTTAAAATGGAATGTTCTGTGTTAAGTGTGTACACATGTTTCAGGGACAGTTCACTTGATTAGCACTTTTAGCATTTCACTGATGGTTTGTTAGCAAAATGTGTAATTTACCTGTACTTTTGGGGGTGGGGGTGCAAAGCCCTATTTCTGTTTTGCATAAGCAAAGATATGTTGCTATTGTTACTCTCCCCTGTTTTGCATCCAGCCTTACTTTGTGTGTGAATGTAATATGTTACAACCACACAATTCCTGCTGTTCATATTTAAAATATCTAGACTGTTTTATGCTCCTCCAGTGGGTAATACTGAAATGCTCTCTTATAGGTTTATAAGTGTTTTCTAGGCTAATAACCACATGGGCCCTTTTAAGCCTAGCCATGCATCCCATATCTGACATGTTCTGATACTGTTGATAAGTGTAAACATGGGCCTGAGAGATGAACCATTTACAGGTTACCTGTGTCCATTAGAGGTATAGGTGCCAAACCAGGGATGAATTTCTGGTCTCCCATCCAATTGTTCATGCTGTGCTTGAATTGGGTTAGCGAGAAACTCTGCTTCACATGGATGGGGAGCCTGTTCCATAGATGGGCTAGTCTCTGGAATACATACCTATCGCTCCAACATGTCCTATTTCTATTACAGGTAAGGTTTAAGTCTTTAGAATGGGTAATTATGGTGCTGTTTGTTTTATGGATATGCAGGAGGTCCATCAGAGTGTGGTCTGACAATGCCCTGTATGCCAGGCATAGATCTCCCCTCAAAAGCCTGTAGGAGACAGAATACAGGGATAGGGCCTTGAAGAGGACTGCATAAGACATATTACATATACCCTATATTCTTTTAGTGAGGAACCTCTGTGGACATTCCAATTGCTAGATATGCCTGGTTCGGTACATACCAAATGAGACATTATACTCAATGATAGGTCTGATGAATGCCGAATGCAGTGGAACAATGACTTCCTTGGACTTAGATGCCATACCTTTGTTTATAAGTTGTGCAACATAGAATGATTTCCTCACCACTGTAGACACGTGATGATCAAAGGCTAGAATACTATCTATGTGTGTCTCTAAGTCCCTGACCACTGGGTCAGCTCTTCACAAAGGATACTATTATGCATTTCTTGGCATTTAATTTTAGTCCATGACTTTGACACCAGTTGTTTGTTTGTATCAGCCCCTCCTGGAAAACATTTGTGTCAGTGTGAGATTCAATGACAGCTCCTAATTTGCAATCATCTACAAATTTAGTCCACCAGAGACCACTGACATTGGGCTTGACTTCTGAGAAATAAATGCCAAAAAGGAGCAGTCCAAGGACTGACCCCTGAGGGACTCCACTTGTGACTTTCCTCTTTGTAGAGGTGGACTCCCCAGTTCTAACTTCCTGGGTCCTGTCTGTGAGCCAGTTGGCTATCCACCCAGTGACATAAAGATTTGTATCTAACCTCTTGAGTTTGTCAACAATGACTGAGTGGGGTATTGTATCAAATGCCTTGGCCAGGTCAAGGTAGGCAGTGTGAATGATTTTGCCCTCATCCATTGCTTTGCTGATCTTCTCAAAGAAGTCCATCAGGTTGAGTAGGCATGATCTGCACTTGACGAAACCAAACTGGGTTGGGTCCAGTGTCTGGAGGTTTACAATATCTCTATTGATCATCTCCATGATAATTCTTTCCATGGCTTTACATATAAGACTAGTGAGACTTATGGGTCTGTAGTTTCCAGGGTCTGTAGATGTACCACCTTTGTGCAGAGAGATGATGGTTGCCTTTCTCCATTCATGAGGCACGAAGCCTGATCAGAGGCTACAGTTAAATAGTAATTCCAGAGGCCCTGATAGGTCATGTTTCATGCTATTTAGAAGACATCCTGGGATATTGTCTGGGCCCATTGATGCAGTGTTTTTGGTCTTAGAGAGAGCATTATGGACCTGTTCTGTAGTGATAGTAGTGGGAGTTATATTTGATGATATTTCCTGAGGGAAGGTTGAGGGGGAGAGAGGAGTAAAGTTGGAGCTGAATGTATCAGCCAGGAGGTTTGCTATATCTTCTGCAGCTCAAGTGCATTGCCCTGTTTGACTTGCCTTGAAGTATATTTATTTTTGATGTAGAGACACTTTTACCTTTAGTCCCTGCCTGTGAAGTAGCTGGCCTAAATGTGTTGAAGCCATTATAACCTTGCACTGTTGGTGTGCTCTCCATGGCTTTAAACCATGTCTCAGTGACCGCACTGACATCAGAATTCTCTAGGGTAAATAGAGCTTCTAGGGAGTGGAGTTTCTTATTTAGACTAGCACTGAGCAGTAATACCTTTAGATTTTCTTGGTTTTGACTTGTTATGTCAGAAGTACTTTCAATTTGTTATTGCCTAAAAAAGGCAATATGGGGGAAGACAATGTTTTAGCTAATATTCAAAAGCCTAGAGGGGAGAGATGCAGACCATCACTGGCAAAGCAGCATGGTCTGTTGACCATCTCCTTCCATGCTAACAAATATTGCACCACCTTGGAATGACATCAGAAACTAAGCCAATTATTAAAGTCAATGATCTTTTGTTCTTATTGTGGCATCATCCTTGGAGAAGGTAAAATGCTGCTCAATGCTAGGCTTATACCAGCCTGAGACACATATTCTGAGAACTCCATGATGTCTCACTTCATATAGTCTAGGGAGGTACTTCTCAGGTGATTTACTCCCACATGGACTATGACTGAGTCATATTGGTAATTGTGGTCCAATGACCTGAGTGCATGTGTAATGTGGTGGATCCTAGCCCCTGATAAGCAACTAACCATAACTTTCTCCTTACTCAGCCTGGTGAGTGGGACATCAGTGTGTCTCATGATGGAGTCTCGAATGACCAGAATGTTGGATTGTGTGGTGACTTGCCTTATAGGCTTAGAGGTAGAGGTTTCATGAGATGTAGTTCTATGTGTTGATGTGGGTGTTGTTTTGAAAGAGTGCATTTGGGGCTGCTGATGGTATTTGTTATGTGTACTTCATCTAGGAGGTCTTTGTGGTTTAGGAAGGTTACATGTAAGTGCCTCAGCAAATGTGGGTTTATATGTCTGCTTTGAATTGTGCATGATGGGTGCAGCGCATGTGCTACTGACAACATTATTAACATTTTCTGTTTTATCTGGGTGTGATGTTCTCTACTCAGGGCCAGTAATCAAAGAGCCTCAGTTCTCAACCCTGACACTGGAGAGGGACATTCACTTGGAAGACAAACGTACAATCAGTATTTCCAGATGCAAATCTCACTGCATCAAGCACAATTTACCTTAAGAGCACACTGGGAACACAGTCAGCCTGGGGCCTAGGTTTCTCTCTCTGTCTCACCCCAGGTTCCCAATAAAGCTCCCAACAGGCACAGCTTCAGAGTTGAGTCCTCAGCCGAGTGCCCAAGCCAAGTCCTCCACCAGTCTCTCTGTGAAACCAGTGCTTTGTGCCCCTGCCCAAGTAGCTTACACACATACACACACTCTCTTTGAGATTTAATTTTCACACGCACAGATTATACCTGCTCTACCAGCTTTGCCCAGACTATAAGGTAGATTCACTGCCACCAGTCAGTTACTATAAGGCTCTTAAAAGGGTATCTAGTTATACGAGTGAAATTAATACTAACACATTTTCACATTTATTGACCATGAAAGTCCATCTAGGACAGAGCCTATTTTCAGTGGTGACCCAGGGAGAAATGCTCCAGAAGCACCTCTTTTGAATGTGGGAGGAGATCGGACTACTCAGAGGAAACCCACATGAATGCAGACAGGACATGCAGACTCTGCACAGAAGGGACCCAAGCTGAGAATCAAACTGGAGAACCTCTTCCTGTGAGGTGACAATGTTAACCACTGCACCACTGTGTTGCATGAATGGTAATGGTGGCCACCAGCCAGGCTTTCAGGAGTGGCCAGAGATATCACAAAAAAAATGTTGAAATACTCTCAAAACTTAAATATTTTCTAAATAAAGACTAGCCACAATGACAAGTTTAAATATATTTAATAATAAACAATAAAAAAACGTGAAGATACTAAATATCTATTTACAGTAAACACCAGAGTTTCAGCCGCAGGAAATAGTGAAAATAACACAGCTGGAAAGAGTCACAAAGTTACAGAAAAAAACAATGCATCAATCATGTCAATTAAACAATTAATTAATCAAAAATAGTATATCTTAAAGAAAAATGCATAAATATAAATATATATATATAATATATATTATATAATAATATACAATAATGTTGCACACATGAAATACAATTTATATTCCATATTCAATAATTTCCATAATCAATTCTGATTTACTTTGTTACTTTCCCATGGTCATGGTCTAAAAAAAATAAATTTGAAAAAAGTTTGTTTGTTCTCCATTGTGAAATTGGTGAAAGTGGCTTGCACTCTCAAGTCTAGTGTTACTGTTCTCCTATCCCCCCCAGTTGTTCAAGATTTCAACTTAACCCCACGTTTGTTTGTCCTATGTACCATTTTTGTTCAATACAATTGCATCCAATAATGTACACCATTAATTTTATGGCCATCTAAATTTAATTTTATCACAAATCTTGCATTTCTTTTTTTGAAAATAAGAAAAAAATAAATTCTTTGGAACTATATTTCTCAAAAATCATCGCTGGTTATGATAGGATAGGGCCACATATTCAACTCAATTCTCTTCAAGAAAAAAAAGAAAGAATTTGTCTACAAAAAAAATATTTTGTCCATCTCCAGGATTTTTTTCTGGGAAAAAGGATTTATTTCTAAATCTCCAAATTTTTATTTCTTCCACTTTTGGTCCTGTTGAATAGACAATACTTCTAGAGAGCCTCTGTTCATTAATCTCTCTCTTGCAATGTCAAATTCCCTTTTTGGACATTCATTATTTCAGATGTATTCATAGCAATTCGTCTGATTTCCAAAAGGCCAAGACTCGATTAAAGAATTGCTATGCATACTTGAGACTGTTGATATAAAATTATGTTTGAATTTATCTTATAAATTATGTCAAAATAATCATTCCAATCCAAGAATACATATTTGTCACTCATCTTTCTTACTCATCACATATCTAGCACCTCATCCTATGAGCTATTGTACAGCCTTTTATTCATATGTTGTTAAAAATAAATTGTTTAAATAAAAAATAAAATTGCATTCTCAAAAAAAATGCAAGCAAAAATTATTTATGAATTATTTATTTCACTGATTACTATCACATGGGACCTAGGATGAGTTAGTTTGCCATATCCTGTATTATAACATCCTATCTCAATGTATCTATCTTCCTTCATATTCACAACATTTTCAACATCATAAATGTCAACTAATTCATTGCTGTCAATGATATTGATGTGAATTAATGAACCCTCCAAAATTGAGTCATTCATTTTGTCATCATATCTATCATATCATCCTATTAAGAAGAATAATATCTATTGTCTATGAAAAGTAGACTTTAAATACATTTTTTGCAGAAGGCTTTCACCTCCAAAAAAGCACCTCCGCTAGTGATAGAATGTATGTGGGAAGAATAAATTTGCCCTTTTTTGTAAACACTACACATACTTTCAGTTAGTAAACAATCTGAAAGATTGATTATATTTAAAACCATGGCAAGAAAGTGGTGTCGCACATTGGCTACATTACAAAAATCACTATAAACAATTGTTATTAATAGTCCATTAGAATCTTTTCACTGGAAGAAGCCTGAATTCATTGTCTCATTTTGAAAGACCCTCCATACTGATGTTTGCCCCTTTATATTGCCATGAGAATATTTTACGGTACTGTAGTCATTTTGGTCTCGTGTTTTATCAAGTGTTCTTTCATTTCTTTTTGACTAATTTTTTTAGCCAACCAATGTACATTTTAAAGATACATCTTTCCACTCTTCAAATCGTTTTTCTAATTTGATATCATAAAATATTGTAGCTTCTTTTACCATTAATTTCTCCAGCTCATCCCAGTTCTATGAATAGTCCCAGGTGCTTGCTCTGGCTCCCATGCTGCTGCTCATATTCAATCAAAAAAAAACAACCTTCTGGATCACAAAATCATCAAGCAAGTCTCAAAAAAAATGAAGCAGCACAGACAAAATAGAAGAATTTTTTTTACTTTTGAATTCTTAATTTTTACTGGATTCATCAGTATTCTGGTAAAAAAAAAAGTCTTTCTTCTATTGTGCTTTTTATTTTTGCAATGCTTAACTGTTTTCACTATATTTTCCTGACTGATCTAAGGAATTACTGTTCCTACTTACTGAATAGAGCAAGGCAAGGTAATGTGGGTGAGTAGTCCTTGTTGTCAGGTCCAAGACAGAATACAGAATGGTGACAGCAATCTCCTAGTATTATCTAAATATTATTTCTGGCTTACAGAGTGACAGTTGTTTACAATTTTTATGGATATATCCATTTTTATCTCTGTCATTTTAAGTTTTTGGGTTTTATGTGTAGCCCTTTGGCTACATGGAGTATTCAAAGTTTATTTACGGCACCTGCTGTCAGTTGACTAGAATACACTCTGATGAAGTCACATTTTGAATTAGTAAGGAACAAAAGCGCTTAGTGTTGCTTCATGTTCTAGTCATTTTAAGTCTGTGCTGGTGTGCATTAAAGTTTTCTGTTTGCTTATTGATTTATTTCTACCGAGTTGTAGCATTTTGTGCTGGAGCTACCTTTTGAGTGCTGGAACCTTCATTCTGTTTATCCTGGTTATAAGTCAAATAAGTCTCTGCTGTCACATGTTAAGGTAATTTATGTAGAAATCACCCACCGTTTACCTGCTTACGCTACCAGGTAATAACATGCAAGGATATGCCAGTCATTCATATCATTACACAATACACTCCGGGTTCATCACTTACCTTATGAATCTAGCAGTTACAACAGTTTTAGTTCAGGGCTGACTCTGTCTGATGCTAGCAGTACACAGTAAGTGCATGGGTAGGTAAAGGTTGTGAGCATTGCCTGGCATCAATGTTACAATATGTATGTGCATAGGAGGAAGGTTTTACACCCTTAGGTGGTGAGTGAGTGTACTATGCATTGTCTCCTAGTCAATGCAAGGGCATATTGAGTACACCTACATCTGCCTACACCCACAGCAGCTGCTGGTTCTCCCTCTGACTCCTCACCTGAGTGTGGCTGCGGTGACCTTGTCATTGGTGGTGGGATGTGTGCCCCTTCCCCTTGTTTATCCTGCTGAAGCTGTTTTCTCAGGATGATGTTGTGTAGCATGGTACATACTGTGAATAGTTCAGTACACATATGTGGTTGTACTTGCAGGGCTCCTCCAGATGTATCTAGAAACATGAAGCACAGTTGAAGCAGCCCAAACACATGCTCTATGATATTTCTGGCTTGAATGTGTGCCTCATTATGGCATTCTTCAGCAGGTGTGTGTGCATTTCTGATTGGTGCCATCAGCCACAGTTCCAGTGCATAACCTGCATCTCCAAGTAAATGATTCTATGGGATAGCCCCCTAAAGACAATCTGATACAGTTGGGAGGTATGACAGAGATGTGATTTATGGTAACTATCAGTTAATAGAGTAGAAACTCTTTCTATTTATGTAGAGCTTTCCCTGTTCTCCAGGTGGTGCCTTAATTTCTACATGTGTGAAGTCTATGGCACCCAGTACTTCAGGGTAATGTGCTATGGGGTAGAACTCCTGCATATTTCTGTCCCTGTCCTCAGGAGTTTGGGGAAAATATATATGGTTACTGACATGCTGGAGCAAAGCATTCAGGAATTGATGGAGGATCCTGGATGCTGATGCCTGTGACACCCCCAGCATGTCCCCTGTTGGTCTCTGAAAGATACCTGTAGCTAAAATTCTACATGTTACACATACCTTTTTCTCCACTGGTATGGGTTCCTCTTGATTTGCCCTGGCTCTGAGTTGAGGAAGACAGAAATTGCAGAGTTCAAGTAGTGTGTCTCTATCTACCTTGTAACAATCTACAATTTCCACATCATGTAGATTGTGATAAGTTAACCTAGGTCTGAAAACTCTTCTTTTTCTTGGCATTGGTCTATTAGCAGCAGCAGCAGCATAGGCTTCAGCCTTTTGTACATACACATGGATTAAAGCAGCAGTAGTCCCTTAACATTGTTTCTGTGTAGACAGCTTTCTGTGGCTGTATTCCAATAGGTTTTGGAATTCACAGGGAAAACCAGCACTGAGTCTACATGGTTGCTTTATAGCTTGTTGAATAGCTCCTCCATCTTGGATTGGTTGGTTAGTATACAATTCAGCTGCTTATGCTGTAATTAGCATGTCATGTTGTTTACCATGTTTGTGTGGCTCTGAGTGGCTCTACACATCATGTAGAGCCACTTACTGAATCCAACACAGTTTGCTACCATGTGCACGACTCAACATGGAAACATGTAGGCTTTACTGAATCTGGACAAAGGTGTTTTTTTTTTGCATATGTTGGTCAGTGGTAAGTAATAGCATATGAAATGCTTCTTTTCATATATTTAATTTATTTTTTTATAACTTGAAATGCTAAAGGCTGTAGATCTAGTTATGTGTTGAAGTTTGAAAAGACCAAAAGAACAATGTTTATGATTTTATCAGAGATGAATTTTTATCTTGTGCGCTATAACAGAACATTTGTTCTCATATGAACTGTATTGGTGAGTCTGTGGATATAAATAGTAAAGCTGACCAATGACTGCAGGAGCAGCATCCTTTGGGGATGGACTTTATTAGTACAAAGCTTGCAATGAATACAAATGAAGAGACATGGTTCTGTCATGGAAAGTAAGTTGCAGTAAAACATGAAGGCGCTATCTGAGGGATACAGTCCATAACTTCAGTCCGTGAGCAATTAATCTAACTTGTGTCATAAAATAATGCATTTGTGCACAAGTCTGCACAAGTACTCCCTCTTCTTCACAAAAAACTGAGTCCATACCCCTGTTAACTACCTATACTGTGCCTGTTAAATTATATATAAAATTAGCTTGCAAAATGATTGATAAAATATTAATAGCTGGCTATTCTGCAGTCATGTCTGGTAATGAGGAGTTTGCTTGTATTACTTGTGGTCTGGAGTACATTTGAGTGCCTGTGAAGGTGGGGTTCTCTGCAGCTGAGAGGGTTGCCATCAGACTTCATGTCATGAGCATCTGGGACTCAACCTTTTGAGATGCTTCCAAGAAAAAAATTTTCACAAAAATGAAATGTTACTGTTTGGCTCCTTTTCTTCAAAAGCATGCGTTAGATAAAGAAGACAGCCAAAACAGACTGGTTTTAAAACAATTATTGATTAAATAATGTTGATGGTGAAATACATGTCACACAAATCTAGCTGTGCATTTGCATATCAAATACTGAAGTGGATACACTGAAAAACATCATATGTTTTGTAATATATGTAGGACTGGAAGCAAATAATGCAGCAGTGTTTCTGCAAACTCAATCAATTAAGTAAAGATAAAAATAAACATTAGTATGTTAATTTTCCTATTCAAGCAATATTTCCAGGAGTTCTTAGTATATTGCAGGTTTTTATTTATCTTAGCCTTTATCCTAGTCAAGCAGTATTTATGCTTCATAACACTCTAAAGACACTCTGATTTCACAACAATCTCACTAAATTCCAGAATGTAGCATTTGTAGATGATTTTAATCCACTATTTGTATACTAATAAGAAGGCTGTTACAGTGTAGGAAGGTCAGATCAGTTTCGTTCTTAAAAGAAAACATGTCCTGAAATAAGGTCTTCTGAAAGATGTTTTAAGAATTAGAATACAAAGTAACAGTCTTAATCTGACTGGTGCATTTCTAGATTAGTACAGATTTGAAGACTAGTAAAATGTACTATGCAATCAGATCGGATCTATAATCCTGTGCACAATATCTGTAAGTCATGTTCAAATTTAAGAAGCAACAACTGGTACTACTTTCAGAAAAAAACTTGAAATAACAGACCAGCATAGTTTATATAACTGCTTCCACACAGAATAACTACATGTATTCAATACTGCTTATATTAATAGTTTAGAAAAAAATGCCAAGTGCATTACAAGCAGGTATTATCAAGGGGTCTATATTAAATCAGCGAATGCTCAAAATAGGGAACGCTGAATTATCGACCCTTTAAGAGTGAAATCTGACAATCCTGAAAACACAGAATAGCGATTTTTTTTTCCCAGGGAAAAAAATCACTGGGACGTTTTCGGGACTTTGTCATTTCCTCCACTGTGGTGCAATCTCAGAGTTGGTATATTTAAGTAGGGGGTAAGGGGGTCACAGACCCCCACTTTATTTTGTGTTTTGAACTTTAACTTTTTTGTTTGTTTTTTTGTGGAACAGCAATTTTTTTCCCCCGGGAAACAAATCGCTGTTCTATGTCTTCGAGATTGTCAGGTTTTGCTATTTATGGGTCGATAATCAGTGTTCGCTATTTTAAGCGTTCACTGATTTAATATAGAACCTTATCAAGTGTTTATAAACAAGACAGTAAGATTAGAATGGTTTACAGTCAAATTGCCAATGGTGATTTTGGTGAACACGGGTTGTTGATTGTTATTTTGTCAAACCATGTTGCAAATCCACCTCTTGTGCGAAGTTTGTTTGATCGAATGCCCGGTGCATTCACAAACATGAGTTTGGTCATTGACCTAGAGATTGCGGTACAGTGGGGATTGGGAATGTACCCTTTTCCCCACTGTAGTGTGATCCTGGAGTTAGAATATATATTATGCAGGGGGTGTATAGTGCAGTGTAGGATTGCATATTATTCATGTCGACTAATGTCGAATTTGCATATTGATATGCGGATTTGACATTAAGGGCTTCAGTATACATGAATTTCAGTGTTATGATTCTTTGTATGTGCATTTTGATGGAATGCATTTCGGAGTTTTGATAGTAAACCAATTAGAATATTTGTAGTCCACTATCTTAAACATATATATGCAAATAACTGTGCATGAAGTAGATGACAAATTTATTCAAACCATTCTAACACCTTTGAAATTACTTGTTCTTTGTGACTTTTGCATTGTCTACATTTCCACTCCTTGCTATATATCTGATCTAACCTCTAAGCTTTGGCTAAAATGGATCCATCAAGGTTCAGATTATTTACACAAACAAACAAACAAACAAATAAATAATTAAATAAATAAATAAAGAAAGAAATAAGAAAAATATGTTTGCATATGCATTGCATCAGGGGTGTAGCCAGAAAATTCCATTTTGTACACACAAACTCTTTTTACTGCTCCCTCCAAGCCACCTGGCATTTAAAAAAATGGGCACATCTTTCAAAATGTTACCACCTAGCAGTTAGTAAATGCAGAGAATCACTTTCAGCTGCTCTCTTTAAAAGTATTAAAGATATTGCTTTTAGATTAGCAATCTTCTCTGAAAACAAGTTGTGTATCTATTAGAGGCATTAGCTTAGACAGTTGTAGAAATAATATAACTTTAAAAAAATAGAACATTTCTGAGTGATGCAAAGAAAAATGTACACTTTAGAGTACAAACAGTATGCCTGGCTACACCCTTATATAGTTGTAATAGTAGACAAAGACAAGTTATCAGTCTGGTTTGAGCTGCTTTTCTAACTTTAGTCTTCTATCCCCCTTCTCATAACATTTTTTTGTCCACCTTTCATCCCAGTTACTTTGAAGGACCCTTTTGACTTATAGTTCACCACCTGCTCAGGTGAATTTCTCTGCATATCTACTACACTTTCTATAGTAATGTACTTTGCTAATATCTTGGTCGTTGGTTGAACTTTGTGCTCTTTATTTGATAGGTATGCCACTTCTGCTTTTCCACACTGTCTTCTAAATCTTTTTATGCAATTACTCCTTGTTTTCATCTTATTTTGCTTATCCTCAAGTAAGAATAGATTCTTCATTACTGTATTAAATAGTTTCTTGACCATGACAATGCATTTATCTAAAAAAGACTCATTTTAGACATAGCTCAGGTGTAAAGCATAGTAACTTAGCAAACATGCAAAGCAAATATCAACACTGAATACAATGCCACATAGCAGATAAACCACTTAAGCATTCATTTGAAATAGCAAAGAAGTGAACAAAGTCTTTATGCTTGTAAAAGTTGCTTCAAGGTGCCTTATTGATTAATGAAAATCAAGCTGTTTACATCTCGATGTTGCAGACTTGTGTTTTCTCTTTCTCTCTGAGCCTGGCTTTCAGTCATCATCTGTTAAAACCTTTCTTAATGATAAGACCTGCAACATGTTTCTGTCCTGAGTCTGAAGAAGTTTGCTGACAGGCAGCGAAAAGCTTTATCTGTCCGGAGGAATGTCGCAAGTACTGATTTAGCAACATTTTTTTTCTTTTGTGAGGAATTCTTGCTGCTATGCATTACCAGGTTACAAGCAAATATTAATAAGACAAATGTATATTTTGAAAAGAAATTTATAAGGCCTTTATGTAAAACCAAGAGATTCTTCTTAACTGACATTCAGAAAATTTACTTGCTTGTTTCCCAGTAGTAAAGGAGAAATTCCCATGATCCTTTTAGGGATTTCTTGAGTAGAAATGCTCTCAAATGGCTACCTATACTAGAAGACTTGGACAAGAGGATACTAGATTTACTGATCTATGGTTATGTTTCCTTTGAGATGATACTCCTTGTTATTTATGGCAGCTGCCAGTAATGTCACATTTTGCGTAACTGCAACATCTGCCCTCATGTACAAGAAGAAGCTTTAATTTCTCTTGCTGCTAGTGGAAAAGAAGAAGTCTAAATCAATGGTTTACATCTAACACATTAAGGGTTACGTACAGCTGCTGGTGTACCTGTGAAATGCTTTCATTTCCTGCTAAACCACAAAAGTATTTCCAATCCATGCAATTGAAGATCTTAATAATTACTTTACTAATGACACATCTGCTTATTTAAATAGGTACCTAGCAATAATGGGTGATAGCTGAAGTCAGCAATTTTATAGATGTTGAAACCTGGATTTGATAAAGTAAACCATGTTACTTCCTTAAAGAAGCAAAATCTGCATTTATTTATAGCACAATGAGCTAGTAAGATCAGAATGATCAAGTTAACATAATATTTCATTCCATAATGTGCTGAGAATGACAATCTCATTGCACATCATGTGAGTTGTTAATATACTATATTGCTTTCATTATTGTGCTGTGAATTAGTACAGAATCATGTCATTTATAGTTCTGATTTACAACAACTCATACCTTCATGGGACCTTCCACTAATGCCAGAATTAAGTATTTTCTTTCTACAATGATTTAAAATGTATCATCATCTATTGCTTGTCATTCTAGCTATACTTAAAACCTGTGAAACTTTTCTTATTTCTAGGCATAATTTAAAATTAGAAGCTTTTCTTTTCCTTTCACATTACAAAACTTCTTAAATCATTACTACATTATACGGACACTGATCTACATTATTATGACATTTTATCATTTAAAATGGTGCTAACACAAGCTTCTCTGTCATGCTCTTCACATCTTTTCACTTTTTTTGAGGTGGCTATTGCTGAAAATGGTCCAGTTTATCTTATTCCTCTAGCCTGTGTAACAAATAAATAAAAAAAATGGAACTTCCTTAAAATGTAATTCATTTTTGGAAAATGTGCATTTATTTACTGGAATATGACTTCCTAAAATAAATATTTTTCACAAATTTTGTAGTATCTTAAATGTTTAGTTAAAAAAACTTACAATAAAGTTGGTAATTTTAAAGCACAGCAACTACCTTCAAATCTAAGAGCCACCCCAAAATATAAATAATACTAAGTCCTTCATGGATGGCTGAAACATATCCACTGTGAAGTAGGTTAGGTTTAAGCAATTGCTTTAAGGCAAATGAATCTGCATTGATCCAGAGCAAACATAAAACTGTATACTGCAAAATTAGCAGATTTATTGAACAAGAGGTGACAAGAATGACTCAAAAGCAGTCCAATGAAATGATCAGGAGTACAGTCTCCTATACTGAGCTCTTTAGAAATTATTTTTGGCTAGAGCAGCTGATAAACTACTAATTTTTAAATCGAATTTTACTTAGTAACTTCACATTATTTTGCAAAGAGAATACTATATGAGTTGACAAGTTGAAGGATATATACAGAAGAGTATAATGTGTGCTGTCTGCTATTTTATCCCCTGTGTGTGGTATGTGAATTAATAGCATTACTGCTCAATATCTGAGTTGTTTGGCTTCTGTTACATGCCTACAATCAACTGCATTACTAGCTGAGTTAAGTACAAACTTGCAGTGTTAAAGATTGTACTGCATTTTATTTTTCTGTCTAATTGTTTCATTGAATATTGTGGTCTCTGTCCTTCTGTAGTTATTTATTTTTCTATTTAATTGTTTCATAGAATACTGTGGTCTCTCTCTGTCTCTGCAGTAAGTGGGGGCTATTGTGTTTCACTTCATTGATATTCAGTGTTAAACTCCTAGCCTAGGGGTTTCTCTGTATTTATAAGTGTTAGTCACATATCTTTGAATTTATTACTGCTCAGTATCTGAGTTGTTTGGTTTCTGCTACATACCTACAATGAACTGCATTACTAGCTGAGCTAAGTACAAACTTGCAGTGTTAAAGATTGTACTGCACTTTGTTTTTCTGTCTATTTAATTGTTTCATTGAATAGTGTGGTGTGTGTCTCTCTGTAGTTAATTATTTTTCTATTTAATTGTTTTATAGAATACTGTGATTTCTCTCTGTCTCTGTAGTAAGTTGGGGGCCATTGTGTTTTACTTCATTGATATTCAGTGTTAACCTCTTAGCCTAGAAGGTTTCTTTGTATTTATAAGTGTTAGTCACATATTTTTGAATTTATTACTGCTCAATATCTGATATGTTTGGCTTCTGCTACATACCTACAATCAACTGCATTTCTAGCTTAGTTAAGTACAAACTTGCAGTGTTAAAGGTTGTACTACGTTTTATTTTTTTGTCTATATAATTGTTTTATTGAATATTATGGTCTGTGTCTCTCTGTAGTTATTTATTTTTCTATTTAATTTTTCATAGAATATTGTGGTCTCTCTCTGTCTCTGCAGTAAGTGGGGGCTATTGTGTTTCACTTCATTGATATTCAGTGTTAAACTCTTAGCCTAGAGGGTTTCTCTGTATTTATTTATAAGTGTTAGTCACATATCTTTGAATTTATTACTACTCAATATCTGAGTTGCTTGGCTTCTGCTACATACCTACAATGAACTGCATTACTAGCTGAGCTAAGTACAAACTTGCAGTGTTAAAGATTGTACTGCACTTTATTTTTCTGTCTATTTAATTATTTCATTGAATATTGTGGTCTGTGTTTTTCTGTAGTTATTTTTTTTCTTTAATTGTTTCATAGAATACTGTGGTCTCTCTCCGTCTCTGCAGTAAGTTGGGGCTATTGTGTTTCACTTCATTGATATTCAGTGTTAAACTCTTGGCCTAGAGGGTTTCTCTGTATTTATAAGTGTTAGTCACATATGATTTAGTGCCAAAGACTCATTAACAAACCATAGCTTATACAAGATATACAATATTAAAGCAATAACCAATGATGTGGTGTGGTATATTGAAGATGTACCCACAGTTGGTGTGGTGTAATCCCGTGGGTGAAGCCTGAGTGATTAAACAAAGGCAACCATGGGTAAATCTTCAATTTACCACAACGACAGAGTCGGTTATTGCTATTATACAATGATATTATTTAAGAAAAAAAGTACTTACTTTTCTTAAATAATGTCTTTGCATAACAGTGGATTACTGTTCTTCCACTGGTTGTGGTATACTGCTTCTTCATTTTGATGTACTGCGCATGCGTATGGGTCTTGCATTCCCATGCATACTCAGTACATCAATGTTTTGAAACGGAAGCAACAGAGAAAAGAAATTCTCAGTTGCTCCGTTTTCTCTCTCTTCTTTTTTTTTTAGTTGTAAAAAAAAAAGGTTTTGGAGCACTTTATATCAATGGAAAAAGTCCAGGGGACCGGACCTTTTTCCGTTGGTATATTGTGGGATTTACAATGGGCATGCTGGTTGGGCTGGGCCAATCAGCGTGCACATTTTTGAATAGTAATAGGGAGTCATTGTATAATAGCAATTGTTTAACCTGCAAATGTTTTACTGATGGCAAGCCTTTTGTTGTTTTCTGCATTATCATTCGATCTTTGGTAAGTTGACTGGTTCCATTGGTGCCACTGTGGTTACAGATCAAATACAGATATTTATATTGTGGGTGTTGTAACCATATCAAAATCATATATGTATATGGCTACAGTAGTGCTTCAACTCTATTGCAATGTGTGTGTATGATTTCTACAATCTGTGTGAAGGTGTATTTTGGACATACTAACCTCTTCATTTTATATTTACTGTTGCACTGTTCCTTCATATGTACTTCACTATCTGCCCCTTTATGCACTTTGATACTTTGCAGTCAGATTTTGCAAAACATCCTTTAAGTGTAAGCTCATCAATGAAAGTTTGCACAATAGCCCTTATCTTGAGAGTAATTCTACCATGACTGAATGCCTGGTATGTGACTCCATTCTTTCAACCCCAGAATTACTGGAAATTTGAAATTAGAGTAGCTATTAATCACTTTCATATATGTAACTATTTGATTGTCTCACTGTACTGTTTTAGTGGTAGTTTAAAAAAAGTGTACTTTATCCATAGATATAATAAGTCAGTAAAATAAATAAAACTTCCCACAAGAATGGCACTGGTCTGCAAATACCAAATGTCACCCCCCCTCAAAACAAACAAGAGAAAAAAAAAACAATGAAATGCTGTCCTGCATTCTGACTTTCATGGACTGCATCCCTGACATTACAAATAATTTCTGCAAGAATACACTAAACTGGTGTATTTTAAAGTCAACAGGGTAAAAAAAAGCAACAAAATACCAACCTGCATTCTTACCTACTTTCACAGACAGCATCCATGACAGTATATTCCACAAAGAAACAATTACAAATAATTTCTGTAAAAATACAGTAAACATATGTATTTTCAAGTCAACAGGATTAATGGCTTAAAGGGAATTATGTGCAAGCACTATGCATACAGATGTAATGTAAAGTGTGAATGCCATGCACATTAGTTTATTAAATATCCATACTGAAACTTTCAGCACAGAGACACACTGATACAGTTTTCTAATGCAATAGACTTGATGAAAAAGCCAAGAAGCATTTTTTTTGTTTAAGCAACCATTGCATAATACTGATAATCACCATCTGACTGGCAGCAGGGCAGGCTTTACTCACTAAGACCTGGGATGTCCAACAGGTGGCCCTAGGTTCACAATCTGGCCCACCAAAGTATTTTATCTGGCTCTCGGTATATTCTATAACAAACTGTTTTGAATGACAGCTATATGTTGGACATGATAATATACCACCCCCCAAACCTTGCCAAATTCAAATATGGCAAGTGGCCCCTGGATCAAAAATGTTGGACACCCCTTGTCTAGATAATAGGGTCTGTATCAGAACATTGAAGTATTAAAACTTCGAGTGTTCTGATATCAAACACTATTCAGTGAACGCTAAGAATAGCAAAGCTGCAGAACAGCAAATTCTTTCCTCAGGAAAGAATTCGGTTGGCCACTTCTGTGGCTTCGCTATTCTTAGCGCGGTGGTGGAAAGTTACGGGTTGGGTTCAGGTAAGTGTGCGATTGTTTGTATGTTAGGGTTAGGGGGTGGGTTATGTGAGTTAAGGTTAGGGCGCGGGTTTGGTGAGTGTGCAATAGTGAAGGACCTTAGAGTTAGGGTTTGGGTTAAGGTAAGTGGGTAGATAGTAGTGTATGTTTAGTTTAGTGTAGTGTTAGATGTAGGAATTTAAGTGTATGTGTGTGGTTGCTGTTTGTTTGATGTGCTTGTGTTGTGTGTATGTGTTTCGGAGCAGCAAAGTTTTTTCATGGGAAAAAATTTGCTGTTCTGAATGTACGATATTTTCATGTTTAGATGTTTTGGGGCCGATGAAATGGCATTCGCTATTTTCGTCTTTCGATAACGTGATATAAATGCTAGATAATAAACTACACTGATCTTATATAAACAGTGTCACTTCTACTCAAGTAGTGACTGGTGAGTATCACTACAAAAAATGTTTTGTCACAGTGGAGAACTCAGATAGGAATGCCACACATTTTTTTAATTAGCTATGATTTTTGATCCAGCATCCCCACTTACATGAAGAAAATGAAAAAGTACTTAGACAATGAGCAGATCAAAAAGACAGTACCTTTTTGGAGAACAGACATTCTCCAAGAGGGTGTTAATGTACAATGAGAGGCTGATCCAGCATCCCCACTTACATGAAGAGAATGAAAAAGTACTTAGACAATGAGCGGATCAAAAAGACAATACCCTTTTGGAGAACAGACATTATCCAAGAGGGTTTAATGTACAATAATAGCCCTGTCTCAAGGCTGCGGCTTCACAGCAATAGCCACTGAGAAGCTCAGACTGAAAGTAAATCACTGTCATGCTGCTCTCACTCGCTAAACAGGTCCTGATTAGTGAGCATCAGGTAAAAATAAATAAAAATACAAGGAAAACAAAAATGAAAGTAACTGCTCGATGCTCTTAAAAAGCCACGTTTACCAAGCATGGGACAATAAATAAATCTAATGTTGTTAACTATTTTAAAAAGAAGGATATGCATGTGTATGTGTGTGTGTGTGTGTGTGTGTGTGTGTGTGTGTGTGTGTGTGTGTGTGTGTGTGTGTGTGTGTGTGTGTGTGTGTGTGTGTGTGTGTGTGTGTGTGTGTGTGTGTGTGTGTGTGAGAGAGAGAGAGAAAGAGAGAGGGAGGGAGAAGTACCCATACCTGTCAGAGACCCAATATCCATTTAAAAAGTTAATAGAGCAAGAGCATTTTTTTTTCTGAGCAACATGAACTAGGAAAATCAAGCACATTTTTCTGAAAGTAAAAAGTAAAAACTACTGCAAAATGAAAAAAAACAAGCCTCCGGACTGCTAGAACAAAGCTGCACCAGGTAGTATGAAGCTGCCACAAAAGATCAAACGAAAAGCATTGAATAAATTTGTGGCAGCTTCATACTACCTGGTGCAGCTTCGTTCTCACGGTCCAGATTCTTGTTTTTTTCATTTTTCAGTACTTTTTTTGAAAGGACAGAGCAGAAATATGAGGCAAAATCAGAACAAGTTGGAGTGGGTATATGCATTCCTCTGTACTGTAGGTATTTTTTTTCATTTGATGACAATGAGAAGTCTTGGGTGTAGAAAGTCAAGAAAGCAGCTGTAACTGCTGTGCTGTGCATATGTGCATGTGTGTGTGTTTATGCATGTGTGCTTCTGTGAATATGTGTGATTGAGTCTGCCTGCCTCTTTATGTGAGAGCATCTAGGTGTGTATGATTCTGTATGCGTGTGAGAGATTGTCTCACTCTGAATCTGCATGTGCCAGTGTGTGTATTTATGAAATTCACTGTGCGTGTGTTTGTGTGTGTGTGTGTGTGTGTGTGTGTGTGTGTGTGTGTGTGTGTGTGTGTGTGTGTGTGTGTGTGTGTGTGTATGGACATTAAATACTAACATAATGCATATTTTGGATGCCAAATTTGTTATCCAGCAGCAATTATATATTAGTTAGGTTCATACTATAGCTAACTAACCCCATGCAGCCATTTTTTTAGCCCTTGCCATTTATCTGAGATGGAAACAAACTGCACCTCATGTTTGTAAGGCAAACACCTTAACCATTAGGCCACCCTCCTATAGCAATAGTGAAACATTAGGTGGAGGAACTATTTTACATAAAAAAAAAGAATACTGATATAAAAACCAGTTTGTAAGTGCAGTAATTCCCTTGGGGGGTTATTGGAGAAATAACAGACCATCCTGGAGTGGGCCTTACAACACCATAAGTGGTCAATTGTTTTCCCAATAACACATACCCTGTATTATTGCTTGTGTATATTATTGAAAGATCAGTTAGCAGTGCTTTATGAAATTTATAAATGACAGACAGTATCTCTGACTTTATTTATTTTATATTTTATTTAATAAAGAAGGCTGAACATGTTTTTTACTGAAATTTGACCTGCCACTATTTTAAAATATAATTTAAATAAAATAAACGAAATAAAATTAAATAAATATAATGGTATGTTATATACTAACATGAAAGTAGTTACTTTCCTGTTAATAATTAATTGATTTATTATATTCCTGACTATTGCCTCTTGTAGTATTACTTTCTTAGTGAATAGAAAAAGGATGCATTTAAGCAAATGCAAAACCATGCTATTTTTAAATAGTGGCTACAATAAGTATCTAAGGAGATGCATGTGTTATTCTGAGTTATTGTATTTGCGTTATCTCTTGTGTACATGTATAACTCCATTATCCATTTTCAGTTTTTCTGAAATACTTGACACTGTTCATGTATTTGCCAAGATAAATTTGAGAAAACTCAGGGGAATAGTACTTTATTTTAAGAAAGGGTCATGACAGGAATTTGTTATATTATCCAACAGGATGTTCTAGTAGATGGTATCATCACAGGAAAGGTTATATATCCTGAAAAATGATAGGACGAGCATAGAATACTAGACCTTTATCTGAGCTCACTGGAGCGTTTCCAAATACATGACTTCCCTATAATCTGTAATACTCAATCAAGTAACCTTTTGAGCTCACTGGAGTTTTTTTTCTAAACAAGGTGGTTGTTTCTTTACATCTGTAACAGAAAATGGAAAGTTAACTATGTTGTAATATTTAACATGGCATGTAGTGAATGACTGATCTCCAGCTTTTTCATACTCAAGACAGCACTAAACTCAAGAATACTGAGTGCGTGGATAAGTAGGTTTTCATTTCTGTTTATTTAAGTTGGAATGTCTACTTATCCTGACAAGTGATTTGATAGGCATAACAAACCTTTATATGTGTTCAGCGAAGCTTTTCTAATGATAGAAGGATTATAATAAGGCAACTCAGTGCTTTGTAAATGCAGGCAGAGTCCAGAATTATAAGTACATCTACTCTGCAACATGCTACAGTGACAGATAAAGCTAGTCTAAATGAATCGCGTTTTCACAATCCCACCTGTGTCACATGTATGATTCGAGAGAGAAAGGGTTCCAGTCTTAAAGGTAGAACTACTGGCAACATTTTGACATTCTGCTACAACAATGACATAGCCACATGCATTGCATTCTCATTCATTTTGGGAAGTAGACCACCAAGGCCTGTCTGTGCCCCTTTGCCATTTGTTCTAGTTTTCTGACTTTGTAAAACATTTTAATTAATAGTGACATCACTTCCCTTCTCAGTACCTGTTAAGATGTACCATGTATTTCACCTAGCCTCAGCTCTTTTTTTCAACTGTTAATATGCTAATCACCTCTTTTACCTCTGAGCTGGAGGATTTATGCCACCTGTACCGTCTGACCTTGCTGCTCACTATCTGCCAGAGATGATTTCAGCATAACATATTGTCTCACAATCACATTAATGTGCTCTTCCAAAACTATGACCTAACTACCTTACTTTTAAGCATGTTAGTATTCTCCTTTCTCTAAGTACATCGGCATTCTCCGTTCTCTGTTCTTAACTTGCAGACTTCAAGTTTATTTCCTTTTTTGCCATCTCCCTCTGCCTTGTAATACAAAGCAGTGGACAGTAGACATCCAACATATTTAATCCATCACTAAGGCATTACAATACCAAGCTCACTACACCAGCATTCGCTCTAATCTCTCTCTTGCACTTGTTCTCAGTTCATCCCATGTTGCTTCTTATTGTCAGTTTTCCTTTATATCAAACTCTACTTCTCTTTTCACCTCTTTTATTATCCAGTTCCCTCACTTTCATTTACTGTATTCTGCTATATATCCCGTTTGCTCAAACAAATCCATTTAAATCAGGAGTACTGGCACAAACTGAATCCATTTACTGTGTTATGTTTAATCGGGGTGTGAATAAAAACAGCAATATAATAACCACAAATCTTATGAGCTGTAAAGAAATGTTGAATGGATAGAATTCAGCCCCAGTACCCAAGTGATGTAATTTTACTTTCAGGTTATAGTTTGTTGCCTGACCATGTTAGTAAGAGCTCACAAGTAATTGTAGATGCCATATATTTGGCATACCTTACTCAAATGGGCAAGAAAGACCTTTAAGTACACACCACAGCTCAACAGCAGATGGAGCTTTGTTAGGTAGAAATATCTCAGAGGAAATTAAAAACAATGGCTCAAGTAACCACAGAATGTAAATATGAGCCCTAGTATTGATCAATATTCTACCTTCTATTAAGATGATGCCATAAAATGATCAGAAGATAATTGACCTTAATAATTGGCTTAGTTTTTTTGAGTCATTCAAGCAGTGTGCAATATTTGATAGTCTGGGAGGATATAGTCAACAAACCACTCTGCTTTGTCAGGGATAGTCTGCCCCATCCCCTTCTAGGCTTTTGAGTATTTGTACTGCCCCATAGTACCTTTTTTTAGGCAATAACAACCTGTCAAACCTTCCAACATAGCAAAACCAACCCACAAAATCTAAAGGTGTTACTGCTCAATGCTAGGAATCTAAACAAGTAGCACCCACTCACAGCAGGCTGGAAAGGCCGCAGAAATGCCTCACAAAGAGGATTATCAGCCTCAAACAGATGCCCTATGCAGACCATCTCAAAAAACTCCATCTTTCCTCCATCGCATATCATCTACTCAGACGTGATCTCTGCCTAACATACAAAGCTATGTCAAACCCAGAGCTGTCGGACATACTCCACTTAAAGAAATTCCAATCCCTCTGAGCTACACGCTCTAGGGACCTAAACCTTGTCACCACAATAGACAGAACATGCTGGAGAGATAGATTCCTGTCCCAGAGACTTCCCATACTCTGGAACAAACTACTTATCTATATCAAACAAAGCTTCTCATTAGCACTCTTCAAGAAAAATCTTGATGACTGGATGGGAGATAGAAAATTCACCCCGGTGATCACTTCTGTGGCTCTGCTCGACAGGGACACAGGAAAATAATTTTATTGTGTGATGAAAGCCAGGGTACTTTTTTGGCTATGCTTATATTGGCTCTAGGGCCAATAGCCTGGTACCTACCTATGAACCTATGAACCTATGGTTAGAGGGACAAGTATATACTTCAGAAACTACCTCTTCTCTGCAACAGGATTCCCATCCATGTGATGCAGAGTTCTTCCCAAACCTAAACATAACTTGGACCAGTGGATGGGGAATCAAAAATGTACCATTGGTCTAGCAGCTGTCTCTAACAGACATAAACAGCCTTAAAGGCTTGACCACCCAAGCCTGCACATACCCCCTAAAATAACCTTAGGGTACCACAATATGTCAACTATATTTGGGAAGCGTGGCTAGGTTTAAAAGGAGCCTGTGGTTGCTAGCCTACAATTCACATATGAACCCATAAAAACTTTTAAAAAACATCCATTATAAATATTTAAAAGTGATATTATAAAATTAAATGAGTTAATATCTTAGAAGTGAAGCATAGTTTCTCTAATACCTGACAGGCAGTAATCTTTAAGTATGGAATCCAACAATGTTCTTAGTGTTAATTTACACAGTTAACATAACTTGAAAGTATGTTGAAATTCATTCTTTGTCATATTTTAAATGCAGTGTTAGTAGCAATGCATTTTCAAACCAGATTAGCAAATGCTATGTTATTCAGTACAGGGAATATTGTTAGATTATGCTTCTTAACATAGCTTACTGCCTTCCAGGTATTAATGAAGTGATTTTCTTAAAGCCCCTTTCAAAGCACAGGATTTTAAGATATTAATAGGACTTAATGTTAGGATGTCACTTTTTAATATTTATTATGGTTGTATTTTAATGTTTTTTGTAACATTTGAGAAAGCACTATATTGCTATTTTACTGTTCGTATTTTATTTTATTTCACTGTTAAATGCAATGAATACATTTATGTTCCATTGTTACTGGAGCTACTTTGTTGCTTTTTATTTCAACAAGATTACCTTCTTTTATACAAAACTGCAATTGTTGTTGTAGCAGATAAGTCCACAACCGTATGCATGTGTATTTACTTACTAGGCTGCCAGTGAAATAACAGGTTACAGGAAAATATCAGTGAAGTATTAGGTTTCAGGAGCTGTTGCTAATGTCAGTTTAACTGTACATGCATTTAATAGCTGTCACTTATCTAAAGCAGCTCAAGAAATGTTAGCCACACTCAGAGTCCACGGTAGTAAAGATCGGGGAATGGGGGGAGGATGCATCCATGTAATGCCCATTGAGTAGTTAAGAATTACTTGGCAGTACACAATGCCTACTCAAGAGATAAGAACCACATAATGACCCTTTCAAGAACACTAAACTGCCTAAGGACACTTTTTAGGAATACGTGTATGAATCCCCCCTTTTGAAAAAAAGTACTCAATATGACAAAATCGGGTTTCAGGGACTGAAACTCTTGATGTACACCACCACTTTGCGCTATATTTTACTCAGCTTAGGCCATGCTAACTCTATACAAAAAAGGCTACTTGTGTGGCTCCACCCCAACTGGGTAAAACATACTACAATGCCCTTATGAATAATTAAAACTGGAAGTATCCAATTTGTCTTTGTGTGATCTTACAGCACGTTTGTCAGTTGTTTAGTGGATTCAGCAGCCCAGGAGTGAAGAGCTCAGTCATGGCATTTAGATATTCCAATATGGAATGCCAGGAACACTAATTAGGGGAAGAATTTCAACAATGTACCTGGCAAGAGCCAACGATCCACTTGGATATTTGAAATCAAGGTTATATAGAGGGACTACCCATTCCTCACCCTCAGAAGAGGGCCCTCATATGTCTTTTGAAATGAAGCTGTCAGCTCCAGCAGGACAACACCAAGTAGGCCAGTTCTGAAGTATCAAAGCACCACTTCCAATTATTTAACATGTTAAACAATTTCCACTACTGCTAAAATCTTAAGATGAATCAAGGAATACCTGTTCATAAGATTAAGAAAGAGAAGTTTTGTTGCTTAATAAAGCAATTTCTTCATGGCTAATTGACAACCAATGCACCCTCAAACTAAGTTTTCTCTTGAGGGCTTATGCCTGTACTAGTCTCATTGAGGACTAAAGCCCTGAATATGGCCCAGATACCCAAGTTCAAAGAGTTCATTGGTTCATAGGTAGGTGCTAGGCTATCTGCCCTAGGGCATTTATAAGTCTAGCCAGAATGTGTTGGCTTTTGCCTCCCTTTTAGACTAGATTCCTGAGCCTCTGTCCAGCAGGGCCATAGAAGTGATCCCGGGAGGAAATTTACGATTTCCCATCCACTCATCAAGATTTCTCTTGAAGAGGGTCAGCGAGGGGCTTTGCCTAACATGGACTGGGATTCTATTCCAGAGCAAGGGAAGCCTTTGGGATATGAATATATCCCTCCAGCATGTCCTATTTATTGCTGTGCTAAGGTTTAAATCCCTGGAGCGTGTAGCTCTAATGGATTTGGTTTTCTTGAGGTGGAGCATGTCCAACAATTCCAGGTTAGACATGGCCTTGTACATCAGGCAGATATTGCCTCTGAGTAGGTGGTAAGCAACTGAATAGAGCTGGAGTTTCTTTAGTCAAGCTGCATAGGGCATCTGTTTGAAGCCCATGATCCTCTTGGTGAGGTATTCTTGAGGTCTCTCCAGCTGTTGCAGGTTTCGGGTAAGGTACATCCCAAATGGGGCATTGTACTCAATTATGGGCTTGACGAGCAATGAGTAGAGGGGCACAATGACCTCTCTTGATCTAGATGTGAACCCTTTTGTGATTAGCTGAGCTATATAGAAGGTTTTTCTAACCACTTTGGCAATGTGATTGTCAAAGGAGAGGTTACTATCTACTTGGGTCCCCAGATCCCTAATTACGTCTTCCGTACTTAGTGGATTACCTCCCATGTGGTAGTTTGTGGGCACTTTGTTTTTCACAAAGGGGATGACTATGCACTTTTTGGCATTTAGCTTGAGGCTATGGTTCTGACACCAGGTGTCCGTCTCCATAAGGCCCTTCTGGAGGATACTTGTGTCAGCCAGTGAGTCGATTATGGCTCTCAGTTTGCAATCATCTGCGAACTTGGTAAGCCACAGTCCTCCTGTGTTTGCCTGTACCTCAGAGAAGTATATACCGAACAAGAGGGGTCCCTGGACTGAGCCCTGTGGGATGCCACTTGTAACCGGTTTAGAGTCGGACGTGGCACCCGTGACTCTAACCATATGAGTTCTATCCCTAAGCCAATTTGCAACCCATCTTGTGACATATGGGTTAATATTTAAGCTGGTAAGCTTATTTATGATGCCAGAGTGGGGTATTGTGTCGAAGGCCTTTGCAAGGTCCAGGTAGGCTGTGTGGACTACCTTTACCTCATCTATGGCTTTGGTTACTATTTCGAAGATGTCAACTAGGTTTAAGAGGCAAGATCTGCCTTTAACAAAGCCGAATTGGGTAGGGTCCAGTGTTTGGAGGTTCCCAATGCCTTTGTTTATGAGATCCATGATGATGCGCTCCATAGCCTTGCAGACCAGGCTAGTCAGGCTTATAGGGTGATAGTTCCTGAGATCCGTTGTGGCGCCACCTTTGTGGAGCAGGATCACTGTTGCTGTACGCCATTTATTGGGTACATAACCTGTGGTAAGGCTGAGTTGGAACAGTGAATTTATGTGAGGGTTTAGTTCATTTTGGAGCTTATGTAAGACGCAGCCTGGGATACCATCCGGTCCCATTGATGCTGTGTTTTTTACCTTGGAAAGGACTGCTTTCACCTGTTTGTCTGTGATGTCTGGGGGACTACATTCTTCTGGGATAGACACTGGCTCTTTTGGGGGGGTTTGCACTGAACCTGTCCGCCAGGATGTTGGCAATGTCAGTGGGTTCAGTGTATTGTGTGCCATTTTGCACCAGCTCAGAGCAGATCTGAGAGTTGCCACCCAGATTCTTGATGTAGCTAAAGAACGCCTTGTGATTATCTTTAGAGTCTTTGACGATTTTTCTTTCAAAGCTAGCCTTTGATGATTTTATGAGAGACTGAAGTTTCTTGCTAGTACTGATCAGGAATGCCTTCCCTTTTTGAGATTTTGCCTTATCATGTAATAGTTTTCTCCTTCTGTTGTATAGCTTAGTTATGGCTGGGGTCCACCAGACTGGTCTCCTGTTTTAGGAGGAGTGAGTCTTAGTTTTACTTGGGATGGCACGATCCATGCATTCCTGTAGGTGCTCATAGAGTGCATTTGTAAAGGATTCTGCGGTTTGGGTAGCATTTTCCATTAGCCTGGGGGCTTTGAAACATTCCACCTCAATCATAGGAAGTGTGAAGTTTGCTTTTGAGAAATTTATCACAATGGTTTCCTTGGCTGGGGGTGGGGTTGGGATGTGGATGTCCATTGTGATTAGTTTATGGTCTGATCTTACCAATGAGGGGTTTAACTCTGGTGTGGAACATTGAGCCCCCATGTTGGTGATGACCAAGTCCAATATGTTGTCCCCTCTTGTGGGAGTGGTGACCAGTTGTTCCATGGCATTTGAGTTTATAAACTCCAGGAACCGTTGGGCGAAAGAGTTGGGACTTGAGTAGTTTTCCCAGTCAATGTTTGGGTAGTTGAAATCCCCCAATATTATGGTGTTTGGTGAGACCTTCATATTCTCCAATGTTCTCAGGAATGCTGAGTGGGGGTCCTGAGACAAGGTGGGTGATCTGTAGCAGGCTACAAACTGAAAAGCAGTTTTACCTACTGTTAGTTGCACATGGATGGTTTCTGCTGCCTCATGCAGTGCCACTAACCTGGAGGTGTGTGTATCCTTGATGAAAATGGATACTCCCCCACCTTTAGTATTTTGGTCCGAGTTCTGGGGCCGAAAAGAATGGTATGAGTTGAATCCTGGTAGTGCTGGGGTGCTCTCTGGGGCCTTGAACCAGGTTTCTGTTACTGCACAGATATCGATTTTCTCCATACTGAGAAGTGCCTCAAGTGTGTGCATTTTGAGGTTTAGACTTCTGGCGTTGAGTAGCATTACCCTTAGTTTTTTGTTTCTGGTATTGTCTATGGAGGTGGGTTTGTCTTTTGAGCCTTGCCTAAAAAAGGCACTATGGGGGTGGCAAGAGTCTTAGCCAATATTCGAAAGCCTAAGGGTGACAGGTGCAAGCCATCCCTGGCGAAACAACGTGGCTTGTCGAGCATGTCATCTCAGGCTGACAGACACTGGATCCCCTTTGAATGACACCAATAGCTTAGCTAATTGTTAAAATTGATCATTTTGTCTTTATACTGTGGCATCATTCTTGGTGAGGTCAAGATGCTTCTCAGGGTCAGGGTCATTCCGGCCTGGGCTACATGATCAGAGAGCTCCTCTATGTCTCTTTTCATGTAGTCCAGGGAGGTACGTCTCAGGTCATTCACACCAACATGGACAATGACAGAGTCATATTTGTACCTGCTGTGGAGTGACCTGAGTGCTTGTGTTATGTGGCAGATCCTGGCACCCAACAGGCAGCTCACAGTGACCTTCTCCTTGTTCAGTCTGGTGAGTGGGATGTCAGTGTGCCTGACAATAGAGTCTCCAATTACTAGTGTATTAGGTGTGTTATTTATCCTTAGGGGCTGCAACTGCATGGCACACTGACTTTGTGAAATATGTGATATGTGAAAGTTGTTGTGGGGTAGTGGTTGCTTGGATGTCTGCTTTGCAGGTCTCTGTTGCTTTTTCAGATTTTTATTTAGAGCCTCAGAGTATGTTTTTGTGAGTTTATGTGTCTTGCTTGCTGGTGCGATTGGTCTATGTGAGACTGGTTGTGTGGTGCGAGTGGTTTCCTTCTCCTCCTGACTGACTGTGCCAGTCTTGGGTTGAGAGAGCTCGGCCTCCAGTTTGACTGTATAGTTGCATCTCTCACATATATTTGAGTTTGTTGGAAGGAGGAGAGGGCTGTCTGTGTACATAAGACAATTGTAACATTGCCTTAAGATTCCCAGATTCACCAGCTGGACTGGAGAGTATACCTGAAACTGCGCTTTGGACATGCCTGGATGGTTTAAAGAACTGATTTATTGATTGTCCGGAATGGATGAATAGGGAGCCTTGTACTTCTGGATAGTATAAGGGGGTGTAGTGCTAAAGTTTGTTAGTGCTTACTGAGAAATTTGAGCAAGTGCTGGGCTGTAGAATGAAGGCTGACTGCTTATTTTGAGAGTTTGACTAGTTCTAAGGGAAAAATTGAAGAGCAGACTTTGTGGAGCCAGGAATAGTTTAAAACTGCTTAAACGGCGCTGTGCGCAATGCGCAAAATTGTGCAAAAACATGCTAAAGTGGGTTTTATGGCAGTGAGTTTGAAAGAGATAGGAAATGGCCAAAAATGGCCAATAAGCTACTAGTTACTGGGCTGAGACCGCTCCTCCAGGGACAGATAGGCTACTCGGAGCTCCCCACTCTCACTGGTGAACACAGAAGCTTCCTCCTATCCAAGTAAGGATATGGGCAACGCAGGAACTATGACACAGCCTAGAATTCAGCAAGACCTGAAAACTGGACTATTCTAGTTCAGAAAAGGCGGGAAACAAAGATTTTTTTTTTTTTTCTTTTTTCACTATACAACAGAAACTAGGCACAATAACACAGTAAATGCTTTAGATCAGCTAGCGCACTTGAGTGTGTAGCCTACAACAATTAAACAAGGCAAAAAAACTACTTTTAAAGTGCAAAACACAAAAAAATGCAGAAAAACAAACTTTGCAGAACTCAGATAGTTAGAAAACTTGTTTTTCGGTGAGACTAAACAGTCGCTGGTAGGAAAGTAGAAAAATATTTATAATCTGTTAAAGTCTCTCTTTCACTCTCTGCTGCTTGTAGAACTCTGCAGGACACCACGCGGAGCTGTGCTGAGTCTGTTACAAGCGCAAAACTGCTCTAAAGCTCATATACTTGATAGCACAGACAGGGATAGTGGACATGCCCATCCTTGGGGGTGGGATGGGGAGGTGTGCATGCTTGGGGCACACTGACATGTTTTTTTTCCTGATGGTATCTGTGGAAAATGTACAGTGCTGCCTGAAAGTTACTGGGATGTCCTTCTCACATCAGCCAATTGCAGAAGTGAGGGTTGCTTCAGCACTGATGCCCATTGCAGACCACATCCTTTGTACATCCCACCCTTGGGCTGTTACAAGGTATCCACAGGAGTGGGGAGAAAATAGGTAAAAATTCTACTTTGACAGCTCTACCTTTCATTCCCTTGTCTCTCTTAATTCACATTTAAAGCAAGTCAGGGAATGTGGGAGGGATTGGTCCCCCCAGCAAATGAGGAGACAAACAGCGCTCTGCAGTACAGCTTTGGACATGGAGAGGTGTAAGCTAGGGATGATGTTGTTTTGGCTGATGCACTATTCTTGGATCACTTTAGTGCTGGTGAATCCTACAAGTCAAAGTCTTTCTGGCACTGTCTACTGCTGGGACCAGTATGTCTGTTCCTTAGATGATAGCCTGTATGATCAAATGACAGATCTTTATACCAGAGATTAAAATGATGAATCCCCTGCCATTAAACCAGACTTTCTCTGTTGAACATGAAACCAATGTGATGCAATGAGAAACATAGTTGTCTTAAAATCCAGGGGACTGGAACTTTAATCAAAGTAATAATATCAAATGGGATTCACCAAAAAGAAGGGCTGTAACTATGGTAAAAAAAAGTCCCACTGTTTTCCAACAAATAGAGACTTAATCTTAAAAAAAATAAATAATTGTTGCAATGTTCTTTTGTAAACTGAATCTAACCTACATAAATATTTCTTCTTTCTTTCAACAGTCTTAAATGAACACAACATAATATGTCATTTGTGCCTCAACCCCTTTCAGAAGCAGCTGTTGTGAAATATATTCCACCCATACATCAATATTCTCAAATCTTTTGCCAGACACTCAAGTAAAAGTCTTGCTGTGAATTACTATTTAAGTGATAGACAACACTACGAAGGGCCAACTGTGGACTAGCACATGTAAAAATAGCCTTAAGTAGAGTTGCTAAGGTCTAACATCTGAGGAACAGATTCACAGGATTTGTAAGAGTTTCTAAACAATTTATTTTCACAAATATCATTGCCTTGGCAATACCCAGCCTCAGGCTGTACTCCCCATCTCAAGAAAGGCAAGGTCAGTTAGTCCTGAGTTAAATTTGAGGCACCCATCCAGTGTTCCAAGTTTCACTAGAAGGATGGTAATGTACTAAAACAGTGAGTAAAAAGGTCACAGAGAAAAAACAATCAACAAAAAAAATGAAAAGAAAAATCTAGCCAAACTAGAGTTTCCACTGTGTAGTTCTTTAAAACTCTTGTTTTAGAGGTACATGGGATAAATGCAAATGACCTTTAAGAACATCAGGTGTTTCAGCTATATGGCAGTTCTGAAGGCCCATGACTTTTTTTCTTTTTAAGTCTGTTATGGACACATTTAAGCCAATAAAGCCAAACACAATAGCTATGCACATGCATGTCTCATCCTTCTTATGACATCAACAGCACAGCATAAGTGGTCAGTTTGGCTAACCTTTAGAAACACAGGGTTGTTGTACTCAGCTTATGTCCATAACCATTATGGTGCCTGAAAAATATCCCAACTAACAAACTAAAGCAATGAGTAATTTTAAGCCTGTTATGGACAAATTCAGGCCAATAAAGCCAAACCCCACTAGCTGTGGACATGCATGTTTCAGCCTTCCTATGGCCTCATCAGCACGGCATAAGTGGTCTGTTTAGCTAACCTTTAGAAACGCAGGGTTGTCGTACCCAGCTGATGTCCATAACCATTAGGGTGCCTGCAAAATAGGGGTGAATACCACACCCATAGCAACCCCTTTGGTTTGTTTGTATTATTTGATCTTTACATATATAAAATTATTTTTAATACTATTTAGATAAGGGTGGTGAGAATGTTAATTCCATTGGTTTTCAAGTAATCACAAGAGGAAAGGGCTTCAGTAAACAGTTCAAGACCTTCATTGTGTGGAATAGACCCCCAGAAATTGACCACATGTACAGTAAGGAAAATTAAATCCTCATTTTATAAATCAGATGTAAAGTGGTCCAAAAAATCCCAAGAATCCTTTAACAAATGAGGGACACTAGTCAAAATCTTCTTCAACCTAAAATGTATATATGCAGCCAGTGGATTAGGTTTAGAACTATGGGCTACTACTAGGTGTCTCAATGGTGGGTCAGTAATACTCCAGTTTACCTTAGGGATGCCAAAATTAGAAGGCATTAATGGTCTGGTATTTAGTAAATAAGCAAATACACAGACACACACACACACACACACACACACACACACACACACACACACACACACACACACACACACACACACACACACACTACCACCACCACCAGAACCAGGTGGTATAATAAACTTAAAAAAACAACCCCATAGGGTACAATGTTTGTGTAGCAAAAAGGCTCTCAACAAATCATAGTATGAAAAAAAGATATTTTTTAAGTGTTTTCATTCTTTACTTAGTAGGAATTCTTCAGAAACCTGTTTTTCATACTGTAATTTGTTGCACGCCTTTTAGCCACACCCTAAAGGTTCCATTTTATATATCCGTGATATATATTCTTCACATATTTTTTCAAATAAATTCAGTAATTCAGTAGGGGATGCAAAGTGGATTGAAAGTGCTTTTTTTTCTATGTGTATTCACAGAATTTTCAGCATGAGTCTGTTGATTGTATAATAATGTATAATAGTGACAAGTTCAACTTCCTCGTAAATAACAGTTTAGTAAGACAATCAGCCACATCAAATTTAGCTTTAGGAACAAAGGTAAAACCATGTTCAAACAGTTTAAAATGTGCATTAGTGAGTTCCTGTACACTATAATTAAAAATACTGAATCTGTTGGGGGAATTACTAATGTCACGTGTGTCAGCAGATGAACCAAACTCCATTACATTCTCCTTCTCATGCCCAACCCCTTCCCTTTGTGTTCTTGCCCTTCCCCCTGCCCCTCCTTGGGGTAAAATTTCTCAAGCTGGAATCATTTGGGGGGATACTGGACATCGAATGTCTCATGTCATTCTTGACTTTGTTTTAAAAGTTTCACATCTGTGAAGGGGAGAATTCTAAAAGGTTGTCAAGGGGAATCTCAACAGGAACATTATTGAAAACATTTTCAGGTTCCAAATTTTTGAAATGCAGCTGTTCGCTAACACCAAATTAATAATTTGCATCATCATCATTATTCCCTGGCACAGGGTAAGCTATCTGATCCCTATATGCTCTATCGTCCCTTTCTAGTTTCTTAAGTCTCCTACTCTTAAGAACTTCAACCTCCTGGTCAACTTTCTGACATATTTTAAATATCTATCACTACAATGGTCAAACACCAAATCACTTTTAATATTTAAGCCCAATTTGTAAATGCCCTCTTGTAACAACTTAATTTGATTAATATTGCCCTCCATTAAAACATTTACAAACTCCTGTCCGTGTCTGTAAAACATGTTTAGTAGTTCATAATATAAAGAAAAACCTCACCAAATCCCATTAGGAAATTTCCAAACATACACTCTTTAGGTACTTGTTTTCTATCCAGGCAAGTTTTAAAGTAATGATTGCCCAGTTGCAACCTGTGGTATTTGAACAGTTTATTTTCTAAAGTATCAGTTTGTTGGGAAAGAGATTCTGTAAATTCAGTTTTTGTATTAAGGCTAAATTCCTTACTAAGCCACTCAGCCATGTGAAAATTGCCAACTGTAAAGGCAGTCTTGGCATAATAAGAGTTTCATGGTCTAATAAGTTCAAAGCTATTAGTCCTTCCTTGCTGAGAAACAGGAATGGTAGTATTCGTATGAGCACTTCTACCATCCAAGGAGTCACAAGTTGAAATTGATGCTCCAAGGGTACTAGCTGTAGAATTTCCCAAATGAACCAAGCCAGGTAAAAAAAATAAATATCCACACTCTGGCATAAAATCACACCAAAAAAGAAGGGGAGATGGAAGGGGGGGCAGCTACTGCAGCAGTGATCATTCGAACATATACTGGTATGGTACGTTAATAGCTTTAGCTGTATGGTTAGATTACCAAAGCTAACTACAGTTGGAAGGTGGAAGGAGAAGAATCCAGTCCGGGACCCTCTGAGGAGTGGTTCTAACAAAGCTTGATCTGGACCTATAGAAGGAATGAAGCTTGTAGTGCTTTGTAAACGTATGTAGATAGGACCAAGTAGCACCTTCTAGAATACTTCTAGAGAGCACCGTTTCCAAAAAGCCATACATGAAACCAAGGCCCTGGTAGAAAAGGCCTTGACTCTGCCTGGCAGATTTTGTTATGGTGAGTATAACAAAAGGTAATAGCTTTAGACAACCATTAGAAAATAATCTGTTTTGATAGAGGTTGTCCCTTCCTATTACCTTGAGAAGAAATTAACAATTGATCTGAAGATCTGAAAGACTTAGTTCTGTCAAGACAGTACCTGACTTGTCTGTGGACATTCAAGGTATGGAGTATCCTTTCCACCTTACGTTTAGGTTCAAGAAAGAAAGCAGAAAGATGGATAGTTTGGCTTGAAGTAAACTTGGGTACCACTTAAGGCATAAAAGAAGGGTTAGTTCTCAAATCAACTCCGTCCCTATGGAAAATGAGATAGGGTTGACTCACCATAAGAGCTTAAAACTCAGATACACTTCTTGCAGAGGTTAGAATAATCAGTAAAATTGTTTTCCATATTAAGAACGTCAAGTCATCCAGATTTTCTGGTTCAAATGGAGCAAGTGTTACCTTCTGTAACACAAAATTAAGACCCCAAGGAGGTATGTCTGTTTCTCTGGAGGCTTCTTACAAAAAAACTTTCAAGAATATTTTGACATCAGACTGCACTGAAAGAGAAGGACCCATAGGCAGACATGCTGAAATGGCCAATAAATTAACCTTGATAAATGAATAAGAAATGCCATAAGATAGTAACTCACACAAATATTGTAAAACCAGAGATCAACTAGCCCTGAATGGGTGCTGGTTATGTTGTTGGCACCAACTAGTAAACCTTTTTCAGTTGCTAATATATGATTTTCTCATAACAGGCTTTCTTGCCACTATTAGTACCCACTGCACATCCTCAGAAAAAAGTTGCCTAAAAGGAATTAAGACCTAATCATACAGGCAGTCAATTGAAGATGATTGATGTGGGGGTGTATCCAGGAGCGGCCTTAGGTCAACTGGTCCCCTAGGCAAAAGGGCTCCATGGTACCCCCACCACACTAACTGGTGCCCCCATCCTGGTCTACCTACACCAAATAAATACTGGAAAAGCACCCCTGCTAGATCGGCGCCCTAGGCGGCTGCCTAGTTGGCCTATGCCTAAGGCCGGCTATGGGTATATCAAACACCCCTGTCTATCTCTGAGTAAATCCAATCTGTGAGGAAGCTTGTGGTAACCGCCCCTGGCCATTTCCAAAAAAAGTGAGAACCGCAGTTACCTGGGTCAGAAGGGAGTCACCACAATGATCTTGGGGGATTCCTTCTGAATCTTCAGAAGTACTCTGGGTATCAGTGGAAAGGGTGGAAAAGCATGCAGGAACATTCCTGTCCAAAGAAAAGAAAAGAAAAGGAATCTGTCTTCCAAGGCCTTTGTTCATGGAGCCTGGAACAGAATCTTGCTAGTTAATTGTTCAGAGAAAAGGCAAAGAGGCCTACTTGAGGAACTCCCATAGAGGGATCAAACGTTGGAAGACACTCCCCCAATCTAGTTTCACTTCGTGAAAGACTTCCTTGGTCTGGCTTAGCTTGTCTTCCACACATTATTGCTCTGAAAGAATGTAGGATGCCTGAAGAGTGAGATTGTGCTGTAAAGCTATATCACAAGCTAGCATAGGAAGTCTGCAAAGGGAATACAACCTGGTTCCCCTTAACTGCTGATATACCACATCACTGTGGTATTGTATGTAACCACTTGAAAAGGTCCCAGGGACCAAAGATGGTTCAGAGAAGTGAGCATCCTGATCAGAGCAAACGTCTCCTTGATATTTATACGTTTGCATCTGTCCTTGATGTGCCACATTCCCTGCACTTTTATCCCTCATTAAACTGCTCTCCAAGCAAAGTCTGAAATGTCTGTGTTGAATGACTGCATTGGAGCAGGGAGGGAGAAGGGAAGATCCGGATTTAAGGATATCTGTTGTCTCCACCAAAAGGTTTCTCTTCTAACAAACCCCAGCACTGGGATTAAATGGTGTTGATGCTGGAACTAAAGAGATTTCAGATACAACTGTATCTTTGTCAAACACAAAAAATGACCAGCACTCCTATGAGAGGATCATATTAATGTTTAATGCATGAAAATATACATATTAGTGTAAAAATACACTAAAACAAAAAAATCCAAACTGGTAACTGGTTTCGGCCATCAGCCTTCTTCAGTGCTCAGGCTTCATGGGTCAGGCTTGGGAACAGTGTATAAAATTTTAAAAACCGAGGAACTTTATACATTCTAGCTGCCTATTTAGGGGCAGCTGGCTAACTATCAGGAAGATTGCAGACAGTAGCACACATGCATCCTCTAAAGCAGACAGAACAGGAGGAATAGGTGTAGGTTGTGGGAAATACTTCTGTAACAACTCATAGTATTTTCTGAGGGACTTAGAAAAACTCAGTGGTCTCCCACTGAAAACACTGGTACACTCTAGCAATAGTCTCAGAGAATGATACCCCCCTGCAGGGAGAATCCAAAACTGAGTTCCCCTCTGAGTCTGAATCAGAAATCTGAGGAAAAAAACCTAAATCCATTCCTGCATCTTCTTGTCCATTTTCAGAATCTTGAATCTCTTCAGGAAACGAGGAACCCCTCCTTCTTTTACCAGATCGTACTTTACAAGAAGGATAAATAGCCTGAATTAAACCCTGAGCCATACCCAGTAAACTACTTGTATCAAAAGAAATAAGAAGGGGGTAGATACATGCTTGATTTTCTGTTTCTTTTTGACAGGAAAAATGGGGCCAACTGTATTACTAATGGTAGCCACTGTTTTTCCAGGGACAGGCACAACATTTTGGTACAATAGGAAAACCTTTCCTGTTCCATCTCCCAGGACTGACAGGAGTGGCTCTCCTTTGCCCACTCAAGGGGACTCCAACAGCCAGTGGTGAGATTTATTTAGTACGGAGCAGTTCAGCTTGTTGGTTTCATAGGGCAGCCTGCTCTCTCCTCAGATGGAGCACTCCCCTCCTCATTGGTGGCTCCTCAAGCTCTACAACTGCTGCCCTCTGCTGAGACATCTGCTCACAGGTGTAAGTGCACCATGACAACTAAGGCTCTTTAGGTCCATACTCCATAGATAAAACACCTAGTATTCCTGATTGCTGTGACCATAGTGGTGGGCCTGAGCCACCTCCCAGCACCTAGCATGGGTGAACCAGCAGTGACCTTTCACTTCCATCCTCCTCTGTCACCTTCTACAAGCACTCCAGGCATAATCAAACTCGGGTTTAATGATTGTTTGGAAAATGAGCACTAAAGTTTCAAAGATTTAAAATAAAAGCAAGATTAAGAGTAATTCACTAATACATATTCTGGTTCTACAAAGAAAGAGTATAAGATCATCAGTTAAAAATTATAGTCATGAAAAAAAGGCATAGTATCTTGTAAGTTAGGCATTCATTGCCTAACTTATTTACATGATAATACATTCTGTTACATATTCAAGTAGTAATTTTCATTGGATCTATCTCTGATGCTAAACTAATAGTATTGCAACACTGAACAAATGAGATAGACATAGCCCTAGGATTCCAGACTGAGTGAGCAGATAAAGCTTAAAAAGTAAATTATATGCAAAAAGATATGTAGTAGTTCCCAAAAAGCAAAGGAAACAGTACAAAAATGAACACTGGCAGAGTTAGAGGTGACACTTCACATCATATAAGGTAACAACTGCCTCCACATTACAAACAATTACTACTAACGAATAAATAAGTGAAACAAGCCAGAGGTACAAATATAAAAAAAGAGTTTGTATTTTAACTCAATGGGTAGAAGCTTAGGATCATATAAATGCCAGATAAATGACAGAAACATAAACAGAATGGTGCAGTTACAGGGATACTTTAAAATTCACACTCAGACCAATGATCCAGTTTATATCTCCTGCTTAGAAAGGAAAGTAGTAACTTGGACTTTATGCTTTTTTGGGATGTTAGTACACATGCTCATATTAGGATAATACAAAAGTAACAATTCAATAAAATAATTGCCTTATTTCCTAAATTAATTAAGCATACGATACATAACATTATGAAATAAGGAACACTGTCACCAAGATCAGTACAAAAATACAAGCCTAGAGTTTTAGAATGTTACTTTATCTTCTCAATTGCCATTACACCCCCAAAAATACATTTATAATTTTACAACTTATTCTGTGATACACCGCAAGAGAAATAAGAAGTGGGAATGCCAAGTAGTATTTTCTAAATATTGTACAATTTAATTTGAAACAGAACTTATTTGAGTGTATTTATTCTGGCATTACAGCTGGCAGTCAATAATGGCTACAGTCCCTCAAGCTATGAAAAGGTGACAACCTTTAGTATTCACACTGGAAAGCTACTTAACATTTACCTTATTTGCATGAATGGAATTGCTTCAGAATTTAAAAGACAAAATTTCTTCCAGGTGTATTTGTAATTCTGACATCTTCTCAGTCTTCCATTAATACTTGGATATAATTGCTTCTCTTACACACAAAAAAACTTACAATTCATACAGTAAAAGATTTTATACAAGAATTTTGACTGTTTAAAAAACATTGAAATGGCATAACATTCTGAGTTTTCCAAGTTAAAATGCTTTTAAGTAAGAATAATTTTGTATTGTCTCAATTTTCTTCAAATTACATACTGAGCCGCTTGATTTCTACAGCCGTGTCACAGAAAAATACTTCTGAAAGACCCAGAAACTTGAAATTGGACACTACTGAAGGGGGGGGAAGTTTCCTTGTTTCTTAAATGTCAAACATATGTTTGACAGACTTACTTTTCTGTCAGCTTTCATTAAGACCAAAACCAAAAATAAAAGGCAGCAGACGGCATTCTTCTGTTTTTGGGGAGTGTCATGACAGCTGGCGATAACTTTTAGATCAAAACTTACAAAAGCAGTAAAGACATCTGAAGGTTTTATCTTTCAATGAGTTGGATAATACCAAACAAAGCTATAGATCACTGTAAGAATGAACCTAAAACTGAAAAATAGCAGCAGCAAAAAAAGAAATGCACTTTTCTATCAGCAGTCAAACAGCCAATATTTATTAATGAAAGATTTCCACTGGTATTCAATGAGCAAGCTAAAAGCAGCTATTATACATGAGACCAAAACGAAAAACTTATATAATCATTTTCAAATGATCTAACAGATGTATAATGATGTATTTTATGTTAAATGCTGAAATACTTTACTAATATTTTGTATCCTTATATCTTATTAGGAGTGTCATCAAACTTTAGTTTAAAAGCAGGAATTTCAATTAAGTTTTAAAATATTTAAATATGTAAAATGTACAGAAATGTTACTTTGTAAATATACTGACCAGGAGAATATATATGTCATAATGCAATCAAGCCCCCACAAAGCTAAACATATAACTTTGCCAATAAATGTATGAGTTTAAGTAAAATGTACCTGACTTAGCGGCATAGGCTATTAGTCTATTAGCTTTGCTGAGCCATGAAATTTATATGGCTAAAGTTCAGAAGTAAGTCAGAGATTCTGGTTATTGGGAGTTAAGGGCAGGCAGAGGATGCAATGCCTTGTTATAAAGATAGATTCCTCTTGGAAAAATGACACTTCTCTATTTTATTACAATGCTGACACTGAAGGCTAAATGTTGAGAGACTGAAAATCACAGGAGAGAAGTGTGATGCACCTTAATGTACACGTGGTGCAGCTAGAACACTTTATGATCTCTTAGGAAAAAAAGATGAAGAGAAAAAACAATAAATGCTGACCACTGTTTATACATCCACACACCACAGATATCATGCCACGTTAAAGGGTCTGAGCATGGCAAGTGGATTGGATGAAGGGGACCACATTGGATTTCACTATCATTCCTGTAATGCGACAGTTGTCTGTTTAATGGAAAACAGTATTTAATTATTTTTGTATAATTTGTTAACTTGGTAAGTTAATAGGTTCATAGCTTGTTACTAGGCATGTGCTCAGAGTCAAAACACTGAAAATGGAAGCTGAGAGAATCAAACCCTAGAGTATGCAAGACATGAGCACTACTTGGTACGTGAACATTTTCAGCCATGACCCCGGCAAGACAGCAAGTACAGCCATAATAAAAACAAAAATATAGACGTACAAACATTAAGACAATGTTGCAGTAAATATAGAATGATTGGTACATGAAGTATAAATGTTATATGGCAGAAGCACTTTTCAACAGGACCCCCCCACACAGATATATCTATATTTATCTATCTATCTATAGATATATGTGTGTGCAAGTATGTGTTTGTATATGTACTGATTCTAAATCGTACCATACACAACAACTAAAGACAAATGGATATACAGTTTCTGTAGGCCATGCATTATAATCATATATGCTTTCAACCAATGATTGTTTTATTTTGTTTGTAAAAATCCAGTGAACAACAATGAAAAATCATAGTCATGCTCATAGAAGCAGACACCCTATTCTGAATCAATGAAGTATTTGCATTAAATTTTTTCATGTTATGAGTTTAGCTTTTTTTCTGAAATAATGTAAGATTGTCTACTGTTTATTGATTTTTTTGCACAAATATCTAAGGAAATTGTGGTCCATGTAGTTTGACACTGTCTTTGTTTCTTAAAGACTAACATGCATCATATACGATAAGATTGTTTACCAAAGGCAGCGAGTATCCCTGAGTAGTTTGAATGTGAAGCTGATTAGTAAATACAAAGCTAAATCAGAGGTCCATAGCCATCTGGCCTTTTGTGTTGTATAATAGTAGTTTTCATTATTGCCATCTGGCCTTTTGTGTTGTATAATAGTGGTCTTCATTATTGTGAGCCTGGTGGATTAGCAGCAGCATTTTATTTTCAGTAGTCTAAAGAAGAAATATATTATGCGCAGAAAGAGGGGTGATAATAGGCAATGCCAATTCTACTCTTGGAATTAGCACATTGGCAATCATTGTCTTGTATGCTTCACTTTGTTAGTAGATGGGAATTACTTTGTCGTAAGATCTTTATGGTTTAGAGGCCAACAGTTGCTTAGAAAGATAGAGTATGGTCAAGTAGAAACCTAAATACTTTTGCTGAGTAGTGCAGGGTATTGCATTCTTTGAAGGATCTTTCATACAAGGAGGATGTTATATGGATATTCATTTGGTAGAACAAATGACGATAACTGCTGATTTCTAGGCATTAATGGTCAGTTTATTAGAATGAGCCAGTTCCAAATTAAGTCTTCAGGAGGGAATAACTGAGGATGATAGAAACATTTTGTGCCATTGTAAGTGCAATAACATCTGTAAATAAAGTAATGTTCAATTGCAGAAAATCTCAAGGCAAATTATTTAGACACAATGAAATATTAGTTCCTAAAACCGATCCCCATGGAACACCTTTATTAACAAAGACAATAAAAGAATGGAAATTTTGCCTAATTACTGAAAATATTAAATTTATACAATAGGTTTTGAACCAAGGAATAAACTTCAACTGATAAGTTGCAACCAAGAAGTTTGTCAAGTAAAAGGTTACATGATCAGCAGTTTCAATATCTCCTTTAAATCTAATAATATGACCACTGATAGCAATTTGCTGTCTGTGTTGGATTGTATTTATTGGTTACAGATTTATTGCATAAGAGTGCTGTATCTGGAATAAAAGCTGTGTTGCTTGTCTAATATTTGGTCATATTTTGAATATAATCAACAGACAGATCATACATGATTTTTCTATAATTTTTGTTAAAGGACATGACTTAGTTATAGACCTGTAATCAATGGCAGCTTTGGGAGAGGGCAGTATCAGAACTGGAGTAGGGTTTAAGGTAAAGTTTATTGTGACCGAATTGATTTAAAGGGTACCATTTAATAAAAATGAAAAAGTGCCATAGTGAGTCTTAACAAGTGGTTTGTGAGATTTAAGAATGTAGTCAGGAATATGTCAGGATTCTAAGGAAAAATAATTAAGTAAATTGTGTAGAGGATTGTGCTGTTATGCTTTCACAAATGGTGTATTTATGTCTTTGTCTTGGGGGGGTGTAAGAAGCATTTGTACTTCTAGTTTTGTATGCTTTTAAACAGGAATGGTTGTATAACCTAACACTCTCATGCTGGGTGACTTCAACTACATCTCCATTAACTGGGAAAACAACTCATGTACCAATACACTTGCTCAACATTTTCTGGAATTCATTAATTCCAAAGCCCTGGACCAGCTCATTCTTACCCCCACTTGAGGTAGCAACATCCTTGACCTGATCATTACTAACAGGGCGACCGTTGCTCTACGCCAATAGTCAACTCCTCCCTGGTTAGATCCGACCACAAACTAATCACCTTAGAAATCCACATCCCTCCTACTCCCCACCCCCCACAAAGGTACCAGCCATGAAAAACTTCTCCAAAGCTAACTTAGAGCTCCTAAAAACAGAGGTGACTAACTTCATGGCACCCATGCAAATGGAGAATCATTGCATGACCACCGAACCATACACCAATGCACTGTACAAACACGTACACAAATGCATGGATCTCGCCATAACCAATAGAACCAAGATGCTCTCCCCCAAAAAAGACAATCTGGTGGTCCCCTGCCATAAACAAACTCTTTAATACAAGGAGGAAACTGATGTGGTATAAGGTGAAGTCCCAAGACTGGAACAACTCCCTTATCAGTCTCAACAAAAAGTTGAGGTCCCTCATCAAATTCTATAAAGCTAGCTATGAAAACAGAATTGCAGCAGATAGTAAAGACAACCTCAAGGCCTTCTATAGTTATGTAAAGAATCTCCACAGTGATACCCAGATTTGCTCTGAGCTACTGCACAATGGTACCTCCTATACCGAGCCAACAGATATTGCCAATATACTGGCCGACAGATTCAATGCCAACTTTATCCCCCCCCCACAGGACCAATCACAATACCAGTAGATTGCCAGGCACCCAGTATTACTGCTGCAGAGGTTAAAACAGCCCTGTTCAAGGCCAAGAATTCAGCTTCTATGGGACCTGACAATATCCCCGGCTGTGTTCTACATGAACTACAGAGTGAACTGGCACCTCACCAATGTGCCCTGTTCAATTACAGCCTCACCTCAGGCTTTGTGCCTACGGAATGGTGTACTGCTACAGTCATCCCTCTCTACAAAGGAAAAGTGACTACAGACCCTGGGAACTATTCCCCCATTAGCCTGACTAGTCTGATATGCAAAGCTATGGAATACATCATCATGGTCCTAATAAACAAGGATATAGGGAATCTCCAAACTCTGAATCCCACACAGTTTGGTTTTGTGAAGGGTAGATCATGCCTGCCCAACTTGGCCGACTTCTTTGAGTCAGTCACCAGAGCTGTGGATGAAGGTAAAGTGGTTCATACAGCCTACCTTGATCTGGCCAAGGCCTTTGATACCATTCCCCACTCAGGAATCATAGAAAAACTCACTAAGCTAGGCATCAACTCCTATATCACTAGGTGGATTGCAAACTGGCTCACAGATAGAACCCACAGTGTGAAAGCAGCTGAGTCCCACAGGGTTTGGTCCTGGGTCCTCTCCTGTTTGGCATCTACTTCTCTGAAGTCCTGGCCAACATGAAGGGACTCTGGCTGACCATGTTCGCAGACAATTGCAAGTTGGGAGCTATTATTAACTCCACAAGTGATGTTGACATCCTACAGAAAGGCCTCACTGTGACCAATGACTGGTGTCAGAACCATGGCCTTAAGCTCAATGCCAAAAAAATGTGTCGTTATTCCCTTTGGGAAAACCCGGTTCCCATGAATTATCGCATTGATGGTAGTCCACTGAACACAGAAGGCGCTATAAGAGATCCAGGAACACAGGTTGACTGCAACCTCTCTTTTGACCACCATATTGCCACTGTGGTCAGAAAGTCCTTCTGTGTGGCACATCTCATTACTAAGGGTTTTGCATCCAGGAAGAAAGAGGTCATTGTATCCCTCTACTCTTCCCTCATTAGATCAGTCATCGAGTACAATGCCCAATTTAGCATGTACACCTCACTAGACACCTGCAACAACTGGCGAGGCTGCAAAAGTACCTCACAAAGAGGATCCTAGGCCTTAAACACTTGCCCTATATGGACAGACTCAAAAAACTCCAACTATTCTCTGTCTCATATCACCTACTTAGAGGCAATCTCTGCTTGACTTATAAAGCCATGCATGACCCAACTCTGTTAGAAATGCCACATCTAAAGAAATCCCAATCCCTCCGCACCACATGCTCTAGAGACCTCAATCTCATTACCACAATCAACAGAACGCTCTGGAGGGACAGGTTCATAACCCAGACACTGCCCATGCAATGGAATAGACTTCCCATACATGTCAAACAGAGCACCTTACTGGCCCTCTTCAAGAGAAATCTTGATGAATGGGTATAAAATAGAAAATTCACCCCGGGGATCACTCCAGTGGGTCTACTCGACAGAGGCACTAGGAACTAAGGTCAGGTGGCACAATACCAGAGTAATCTTATGGGCTAGGCTTTTAAAGCCAGGGACATTAGCCTAGTACACTTCTCTGAACCTATGAACCTATATGTAGTAAGGTGCAGTGAAGTGAATATATGTAAGTAGAGAAGGACATGGTAGCTGGAAAATGGAGGTGAAAGAAGAGTGGACTGTACCACACCTCTGGAATTAGCTGGGGCCAATTAGTGTTTAGATGCATAGAATGAAACAACCTGGTCCATATAGTGGTAAACAATTTAGCCAAAAAGATCAGGACAGTAGCAAATAGCCCAAGAAATGATGTATGCAAATCAATAAACCATCAAATCTTGGTGACATTTTATGTATTATGTCTGTGAGAAAGCAAAGTCAGCATCACAAACGGGGTAAGTAGGTGAGTATTAGAAACAACTAGGCAAATATGAGCAATATGGTGAAAAAAAAAGTAATGCTGACTTCAAGAAAATGAGAGTAGGATGAAGTATGACCATTCACATTAATTTCCATGATTTTGTGAGTAGGAACAACAAAGACTACCTTAACCAGAAACCCTATAACAATGTATAGGAACTGCACAAACAATATAGCATGTTACCTTAATATGTGTTGAAATTTTGCACTACAAAGAAGACTGATTTAGTTTGTATGAGGATTTTAATAATGTCACAAGTTTTGGGGGCAATAGTACATAGTTCTTCAAGATAATTAAATAAGCTTAGTCGTTCTCTGATGTTGTGGGTCAGGGATGGACCTGGCGATGAATGCCATGTATTCCTCAGGCACATTTGCCTTACTATAAGCTTGAAATGCTGCACTGTACAGAAGCCCACTTTAATCTGTAAACGATGATCCAAGTATATGGTGCAATACCATGCAGTTCTTCACAGTGATCAAATAAGCCAAAGGCAATCCATAATAGGAGCAGCTGCAAATTTGGACTAGGTGATGCATGCTCTGTTCCACAGACAATAACTGTAAAAAGCTGTAAAGGAATAATGAATCCCATCCTACAAAGCAGATCATGGCAAATGCAAGGACATAAAGACTATCATTCATTCATTCATTCATTCATTCCTACTTTCTCTGATTACTCACCTTATCCAATTCAAGGACATGGGGGAACTGGAGTGCATCTCAATGTTCAGTGAGCACAAGGTAGAGATAGACAAGTATCCTGGATAATATGCCAGATTATCATGGAGTACAACAAAGAGATCAAATATATTTTTTCTCTGAAATATGTCAGTCTTGGAGTTTGGAGTTTGCTGTTGTAAGACAGGAGAGTTGACTGCAGAGATTCCAAGCTACATTTGTGTGTGTTGGAGGTGGGGGGCTAGTAGAAGCCCATCCTCCTATTGTTTCTTTTGAGGGATTAGTATTTTTGGACTCAGATACAACTGTTCATGTACTACAAGCATAATACAAAAGTAATCATAACAGACTCATATCGGTTAAGCAGGCAAATATATTGCACCAGAGTTGTCATTCTGAGAGGTTTCATGAGTCAGTTTGCAAATATATATTTTTCCATTTTCACACAGCTCCATAACTTGAAAGGCGCAGAATGACTAAAAGCATAAATTACTGGCCCCCCACCTAAGTACCATGTTCAGTCATAGCCTCACGTCAGGCTTTGTACCCACTGAATGGCGCACAGCAACAGTTATGCCACTCCACAAAGGGGGAGCCACCACAGACCCCGGGAAATATCACCCTATTAGCCTGATGAGCCTGGTCTGTAAGGCCATGGAACGTATCATCATGGAACTTACAAACAGAGACATTGGTAACCTCCAAACTTTGGACCTCACCCAGTTCGGGTTTGTGAAAGGCAGATCATGCCTCCTTGGCCTGACAGACTTCTTTGAAACAGTCATCAAAGCCATAGATGAGGGTAAGGCAGTTCACACAGCCTATCTTGACCTCACCAAGGCTTTTGACACCATCCCCCATTCTGGAATTATAGATAAACTCACTAAACTGGGTATAAATCCATATGTCACAAGGTGGGTTGCCAACTGTCTCACTGACAGAACCCGCACTGGAAAAGTTTCAGACTCTAAATCTGACTTCAAACCAGTGACAAGTGGAGTACCACAGGGTTCAGTCCTGGGTCCTCTCCTGTTTGGTATCTAGTTCTCTGAAGTAAGGGCTAACACAGAGGGCCTCTGGCTGATGAAGTTCACAGATGACTACAAATTAGGTGCCACAGTCAAACCCCAAATGACGTGGACATCCGACAGAAGGGCCTCACTGAAACAGATGCCTGGTGTCAGAGCCATGGCCTCAAGCTCAATGCCAAACAGTACATTGTCATCCCCTTTGGTAAAAACTCTGTACCCATGAACTACCACATAGGCGACAGTCCATTTAAAACTGAAGGTGTGATAAAAGACCTTGGTACTCAGGTGGACAGTAGTCTCTCCTTTGATAATCACATCACCACAGGAGTCAGGAAATCCTTCTATGTGGCACACCTTATCACGAAAGGTTGCTCATCCAGGAAAAAAAGAGGTCTTGTTCCCCTCTACTTGGCACTCATTAGACCCATTATTGAGTACAACGCCCCTTTGGAATGTACCTCACAACACATCTGCAACAGCTGGAAAGGCCACAGAAGTACCTCACAAAGAGGATTACGAGCCACAAACAGATGCCCTACACTGACCATCTCAAAAAACTCCAGCTTTACTCCATAGCATATCACTTACTCCGAGGTGATCTCTGTCTAACATACAAAGCCATGTCAAACCTAGAGCTGTTGGACATGCTACACCTAAAGAAATCCCAATCCCTCCGAGATACATGCTCTAGGGACCTAAACCATTTCACCACAATAAACAGAACATGCTGGAGGGATAGATTCCTGTCCCAGAGACTTCCCATTCTCTGGAACAAGCTACCTATCTATGTCAAGCACAGTTCCTCATTAGCACTCCTCAAGAGAAATCTTGATGAGTGGATGGGAAATAGGAAATTCACCCCAGGGATCACTTCTGTGGCTCTGCTCGACAGGGGCACAGGAAAATAACTTTCTTGGGTGGCAAAAGCCAGGAACTTGTTGGCTAGGTTTACATAGGCCCTTGGGCCGATAGCCTAGTACCTACCTATGGACCTATGAACCTGTGTTATATTTGTGATAGCACTGCAGGTCATAGCTTGAAAAGTCAGTAACTAGTGATTCAGAAATAAAGAATGTTAATGGCTGTAACTCTTTCTCTCTGCATCCCTTCTCTTTATTATTTGTTAATGTTTCAGTTAAACTTAAAGAATGCGTCAGAGGATATGGTGAAAATCACAAAGGATTCCACTCTGAAATCACACATTCATTATGAAGGCTGGGTTGGAGCAAGACGTTAATAATTGTGTGGAGAAATTACTTTTGTATGCATGGCGACACACACACACACACACACACACACACACACACACACACACACACACACACACACACACACACACACACACACAGTAACATGCTGACTTAAAAATATGTGAGGTGTCTTTAAGTGTACTGCAGGATGAGGTGCACAAATATTCTGACATCATATAGCTAGATAACAACATTTTAACTGACAATCAAGATTGTATATAGTGAGGTTGACTGAAAGCAGGAATCCAGGAAGCATACCTCTCAACTTCCTAGCACAAAAAGTCTGTACAAAGCCAAAAATATTTGGTGAATGAAGGCCCAAAAATAGGACAGATTAAAAAATATTGCTGTTTTAACTTTGAAAGTTGTTAGAATAACAAAATTTGTATTAGCATGCATTTTTGAAGGATATGAAGTCTGAAACTCAAACATGCATAATTATTTAGTGAACTTAATCCTCAGTGATTTGCCAGAAAACCATAAATTTATGAGAAACGGACCAAAAATATGAGGGAAAAATCTGTACATTCAGTGAAAAATCCAGACATCTGAGAGGTATGCTAGGAAGTTTGCTTTTTACTCAGAGCATCATTTTAAGAAAGACTACAGAAGTGTTGATCTGCTTGGTTACAAGCCTGTTTGACCAGGGACTTGCCAATTTTAAAATCCTAGTAGCTCTGGAACCACGAGTAGTTATGTATTTAAATACATAGCTACTCGTATTTCCAGAACTACTTGTTTTATTTTTTATTTTCATTCAATTATTTGTATGCATCTGGATTTATACCTAGATACTTCGAGTTTTCTTGAATTTTAAAATCCTCACAGAACCTCTGACCCAAGCTGCAAATCATATTAGCCTACTAATTCCCTATATCACTACGACTATATTATTCCTGGTGTTGTTATCGAGAAAAATATTTTAAAATTATTATGAAATCAAATGTGGAGATCTACTACAGCAACAACTAATTGAATCTGTTAGTGTAGCTGCCACCCGCAGGACTGCACCACATATGAATAAACAAGGAAGATGGTGGCAAGAGTACACTATGTCTCCAAAAAGAAATGGAATTGAACAGACTGGGTAAAAATGATGTCATCTCAATAACATGAGAAGAACTGAAAATATACATAGACATGAAAGACACTTATTTTATGGACTATGATAAATTTAAGGAAGAGCTTTTAGTTTCGGCTGGTATAACTTCTAGAGTACAAGTGATAAAATTTCATAACTGGACTTCTAACGTGATTAAGCCAGTAAGCATACAGATGCATGATGCAAAGCAGACTTTAAATCTCTGGCTTGAATGTGATAGCAAAAGTAAAGCAAACATTTTAGTAATTTTAACAGTGGGCAATTTTAAAATAGCTTTGCCCAATAATATAAGAAAATGAGTGCTACAAAAGTTATCCCAAGAGCTCTGATAAGCCAGCTACTTCAGTCTCATGCTTATTAATTTATGATGTAATGCTTAAACATGATTTGTCTGCTTGTAAGACTAAAATAACAATTAAATGCAGCATCTTCTGTGAAATAGAAAGCAATAAGCAATGTGTTGGTTTGTTACAAATGTTGGGGTGCTACGTTGCTAAAATCTGTACTAACATTGAAGGGTGTTGCTAATAGAAATGTGCAAACTGAAAAGCATGCTTTAGATGTAGTTCATAGATGTTGTGATAACACTATAACTGGTAAGCTAGTAAAATGTACAGCATTTTTAGAAGGAAGGGAGGTTCAAGCTATGCTAAATTCTGGAAGCTTGATTTCCCTCAAGAATCCTCTGTTGTGTAAATGTAAGATTAGTCACAGCCAAAAAGTAGGTAATATGCATTCATGTTGACAAAAAAATGTACCCTGTTACACAGACACTACTGGAAAAAACAGTTAACCCTGTGATTGTATCCCTGATTTAACTAACGATGTAATATTAGGAAAACCCATTCCCTGTTTAAAGCGCTATGGAACATGTGGAATGAGAATAATCTATAGACGCGATGTTTCAGGCTGATACACATAATAAGAAAGAGGTACAGCAGCAGTATCAAGATACTATAGGAATGAGTTGGAGGAAGAACAAGGCAATGACATTCATAAAGAGATCCAGAACTAAAACTGTGAGAAGGGAGATGGCATAGAAACTGCAAAAGAAAGAAGAATTTAATTACGGTTTAACAGTAAAAGGATCCTGTCTATTCTCAGAAGCATTTCCTAGATATACAGCAACAGAAACATGAAACTGTAAGATATGTCAGTATGTGGATTGCAAATAAAGTGATAGGAATCTCTGAAGTAAAACCGTTCAAGACAGAAGTATACATAGAAACTTACAAGACATGTTATCACAGAAACAAAGAGGATAAACATAGGAAAAGGCAATAAGAAAGCTTAGAACAACAAAGTATGTATAAAACATGAGATAATCAGTAAGTACAGAATTCTGAACCTCATTCTGCTAGTGTAGAGGAGGGAGTGTAATTGAAAGTAGACTCTAAGCTACGTGAATCTTTAAAGAAAAAAGTAAAACTGATGTTCAGTTTTGTTCTGACATATCCTTTGTAGCAGGTAACCAACACTGACAAGGAAAAGAAAGTGAGATGGTAGTATCGAGTTACATTTACTAGATGGAGAACAACTGAAAAGGAGACAGATCTCTCAAGAAGCCTGTGCTAGTAGTCAAGAAAGTAAATCCAAAGGTAATTTTAGTTTATAACAACCCTTTGCATGGAAAGATATAGAAGCTATAGTAGCCATGTTTTGGGGGAAGAACCTTCCACCTCAAGGCAAATTACTGAAGAAAATAACTGCCAACTAATGGATTTAGCCACATCAAGTTTAAAAAGGCACAATGGGTAGAAATTAGAATATAATTTAAGGAGGGCAAAAGAGGTGCATTTTAGAGTTTTTAAACAACCTTTTCATTCAATGACAGCCTAAAGAAAACCATGATTAGGAAAAGAAATTTAGTCTTACTCTACAAGTTTGTTTTTCTTGCAACCTTTCAAAACATGCAAACTGATTGAAACTGCATTGTAATAGCTGCATTGAAAATAATCATGTTAAGTCAGGGGTCTGTGGGCTGCTATGTCCCCAGAAACCATGTGGTTTCCTGATGCTCAGAAGTGCACTTTGTTTTTTACACAAACTTTTCATCTAATGATGTCCTGAATGAAAACCATGATTAAGAAATAAAATCAAGTCTTACTCTTCAAATTTGCTTTCTCATGCATCCTTTCAAAACACCCCATCTCACCAAGACTATACTGTGATAACTAAATTAAGCTGGGAGCCTGGGGGCTGTCAGATACCCAGAAGCCATGGGTCATTGATGCTCTGAGTTACATCTTACAACTGTTTTCCAACCTTTTGATCTATTGATAGTCTGAACAAAAATCATGTGTATGGAAAAGAAATTCAATCTTACACTTTTTATTTCGGGGAAGAAATAAGTTATGTCCAATGTGCAATGGTCAAAGCTGACCAAACCCCAGTTCACAATAAACTGAGAAGACAAATGCTTGTGAGGATACACATACTTTATCTGGGAACTGTACGTGCCACCCACCCCTCTCAAAATAGGTAGTTACTTTCTATGTATCCCCCTCTGGTGTTAAATCAGAAAGTTTAAGGCACAAATGCCAAAAATCATTTATCTCAAGCTGCTACTGCTGTCACATGTATACACAGCATGACTTCTCATCCCTTACCACCAAAACACAGCCACTTTTTGTGTACCCTTCAGATGTCAAACTGGGACAAAACTGAAAGAATAAATAGAATGTAATATATTTGCTATCCGGCATATATAAACAACACACTTCTTTACCTCCCCCAAAAAAGAAGTCACCTGTGAATGCATCAGACATGTGCATGCATCAGATGTTTGATTGTGAGGGAAATGAGAAAAAAATATTATAATCATGTTTCCAAATTGTTACTTCTAGACAGTACACATGCTCCTATAAATGTTATAATGATACTCTATGCCCTTGCCTGACATTTGTAAGAAATGTTAAAGAAATAATGATAACACTGCCACCAGCCCAACATATAGTGACTGTATTTTACCTTTGTTCCAAACAGTCACCACACATTAAAATATTGCACAGTGCTTCCCATAAATCACAATAACCCTAAAAAGCCAAAATAATCAGCAAACAGCAGCAGGCAGCTAGTCATTTTCCTCCACACAGACAGCTCCGGCAATTATTTCTATTTTGTCTGTACATATCAGGTATCCAGTTAAGTAGTCCATCTTCCTTCTTTTAAATGTGCACTAGCCCTACAAAGCCAGATAGCAACTGTTTAAACTGAGCAAGTGGCAGGAGGATCAGTTACTTTCATATAGCTAACCCCAACCCCAACCTTGCTTATTAATATTATTTCACCTCCACACAAACAAGTTAGCACTCATTAAAGTATTCCAAGTTTCTCTACAAAAACAGGAAAGCCAGATATATTGACAAAAATATTTGGTTGAGTACCACCAGCATCATTTCAAAAATAATAATAATTTATTTAACACTTATTTTACCTTCACCACAGCATCTGTTTCCAATCATGGGATTCATGACATTCCTCATCTCAAAAGTCCGAACATTCTGGTCCATTCCTTATTTGTCACATATTTTTGACCTGTCCCTTGTAAAGCAGCTGTTTCCTCCACAGTTATCATAAACATTTACTGCCTGGCCTTACTGACTTGGCTGATGTAGTAGGGAGCAATTTACCAGAAAATCAACTCTTTGTAAGTTACTTGCTTCACATCTACATTTGAATATTGTGAGGTCTCTGCTTCATGATCTTGTAATATTCATCTCTAATGTGAAGTAACTTGGCTTGACTTGAATGGTCAAGTCAAATGAAGCACCTCCCCCCAAATCAAATGTCAAACTGCAATTGCATGTTGTTTCAATTGGGTACTTTATTGATTTGTTTATTTTTTAGAGCAAAGAAATGGTTCCATTGCTAAACAAAGCAATTGATATGCAAAGCATGCCCCACCTCTGCCCCACATGTGGATTTTTGTTTTATTTTTTATCAGTTGTTGTGCTTTCCTTTGATTTAAGTAGTCTTTGTGTTTTGTACTATTTACTTTGTGGAACAGAACTAACTTTAGTTTTAATGCATGAGTGCATGACATGGACACAGTGTCTCTATTGGTTAGGATACTTGTGGTTATTTTATGGGGCACTTTTTGGTGATTTTTTAATATAATTTTTTTCTTGTTTTTGATTGGTCGAAGGTTGTTGTTTTGGGGATGGGGTTTTATGTTTTTACTTTCTACTATCAGTTCAGGTTTCTTAGTCATTATGACGAGAGGTAGGTTCATATAGCAATAACCCACGCCTGGGTGTGGGTAATGCTGGATTTACCCATGGTTGGCATGGTTTGGTCCCGAGGGCGAAGCCAAGTATGGTGTGTGTTTTTGACATTGCGAGGGATGTGTGGTGTGTTTTTAGTATGTACATTTTTGGAGTTGTCTGTGTATAAGTATTGTAGGGAATATAGGTAAGTGAATGGTTTTATGAGAATGCTTGGTTTTATTGTGTTATAAGTGGTGGTTATGTAGTGTGTGTGTGTGATGTATTTGCGACTGCATGACTTTTTATTTTTTTAGTGTTCGAGGTGAGGGAATGAGGAGTGTAGTATGGAGATTGGTTAGTTTTCTGTGTTTTCATTAAATTGTTGTGTGTTTTGGGTATTAGATTTACTTTACTTTACTGTTTATTTGCTGTCGCCGCATGATATTTAGCGACCAGACTTTTGCGTTGTTGCTGGTTGGATTAGCCAATCAGCATGCACGTTTGTCGGGTTTGCGATGTTCGCATGGTATAATTTTGCTTTTATTTTTATTGGTTACATTTTTTTTATTTTTATGGCAGTTTATTGTTTATTATTTATGTTAGGATTGTGAATTTACATATTAGGTTAATTGGTAGGTCCATTTTTGTGGGATGATACAACCAAGTTTCAGGTTTGATGACTGAGTATTGGTACCTGGGAGTATGGATGGGTGCTTGCTGTGATATACTGCAAAAAGATAAATGTCATGGGATGTGTTGTTTATCATCTTTACAGATTTGTACAACTTTTCATTATGGGAGTTTTTTTTTTCTTATTTTTCTCTAATTTGATTATCTCTGCTATTGGGTGTATTTATTTGGAGAAGTGTTGAGTAGGTGTACTACAGTATATTTTATGTATTTCTTGATAAGTCAATTTGTGCTTCTTTAACATTTGTGAATTGGAAACCCTTTCCTGTTGAGTTAAAATTTTTGAGATTTTATAAATTTTATTCAGTTCTTCATAGGTTGTTTGTTTATTTCATTGTATGCTGTTTTATTGATTTGTTTATTTCGTTATTTGTTTTGTATTTCTAATGTGAGAGAGTCAGTATTTTTCATTTTGGATTATTACAACTTCTATTTCATATGATATTCTATGGAAATAGGTGAGTATGTTTCATATTTATTATTGCCTTAATGTTGAAATATAGATATTTTGTTATCTGTTGTGTTTTAATATGGGAACTATGTCTAAGCAGGGTTATACCATATGGTTTTCTTTGTGAGGGTTTATGAAATCTGCAGTTTATGTGTGCTTATTTATGTATGTTTCAATATACTGAAATGGACAGTCTCCCCATTTGAGATAAGCTTTTCTGCTTTGCACACACTGATTGCCAAGATTGCTCTGATTCTGCTATTATCCTTAATTGAATAAAAGGTTAATCAAGTAATCAGAGAATGAGACTAGGAATGAATGTTTCAGCATATAAGTATTTTTATTTATGTTTTACTTGATTGAAAAGTAGTTAATTTTAGACTTTTATACAGCCATAGCATGGTTTTCATACTCCCAGGTTTTGCACTGGAGTAGCAGTTATCCTCAAACAGCGCAGCAATGCCTATATGCAAATATACTAATCACAGGTAATTCATTCTGAATAAACAAGTATGAAGGCATTTTGATAAAGACATTGGCTTTTGTCAAAGGCATAAACTAGCTGAAATTATTTGTTAAGTATGTGTGAAGGACTACATGAAAGCCATAGGCTTCATATAATTTTATATGTACACAGATATTGAGGACAAATGTAGTTATGAGCAGGCACACTTGGAAGAGTTAAGTAAGTAGCAGACGTTGAAGCATTTGTTACTAGTATTTTTTACATAAAGAGATTTAAAATGGTTTATATAGCAGGTATCCTTATCTGGACACACTGATTGTTTTCTTAAAAGAATGGAAAGGAGGACATAGGAAAGATTGAAAATGGGAAGACATACCAAAGAGATGAACACAGAAGGAAAACATCAAGAGGATTGTATTGGAAGACGTGCGAGATGAAGGGCAATATATTTTGGTAGGGGAGTCAAACCCCATATTCTTAATATATATATATATATATATATATATATATATATATATATATATATATATATATATGTGTGTGTGTGTGTGTGTGTGTGTGTGTGTGTGTGGGTAATATGGGTAGGAAGTAGGTAAGAGGGTGTAGCAGACAGGATAGGGGAAGGAACTGGGTGACGAGGATTCCAGCCCAACATCCAATCCCATGTCCACGAGGACTCAAATGTTTCTGCTGCTTGATGGTGTTTCAGTGGAGCAACCTGATATTGAGGGGGGCAGTGGCTTGTTGTGGTACAGTGGTCAGCACCTACCAAGGCAGTGAGTCTTCTCCACTGAGGAGAATCCTTGAATGGCCGAAGTCATCTGTCTATAACCTGCTCCACCACATCCTCAACCAAGGCCCATGGTCAGTGAAGCTTGCCAGGTTGCCGTATGCCAGAGTACCTACAGGACCAGTGCCATGGCCCCAGCCCTGTGAGGTGTCTCTGAAAAGGAACAGGTTGAATGTTCCCTAGCCTGGCTAACACATGGCTTTGTTGCTCATGAGGAATTTGGATGTGTTAAAAAATTTATAGAAATGGGAAAGAAAGAAAATCAGGAAGGACAACATAATGTATAATTAAAATAAGAAGAAATGAGGAAATGTGTGGGGAGACAGAAGAAATACACACAATAAATTCATATATAATGTTAGACATTATTCAAATCTTTATCATCAATGAATTTTGTTTTTATTAAATCTTTATTGAACTAAAACAAAATGCATGGGAAATGCTTATGCATAGATGGGAACAATGAGAATATTGCTATCACGTCTTGGTGGCATTTATAGTTGATGTCTACTATTAGTAATGAGATAATGCTGTTTTAACATAATAAATGGTAATGCATTTGAAATTTCTACCTGATTTGGTTGTGGTTGCAATACTGTACTGAAAGCACTTTAGTCCTTTTATTACCACTCTTCATGAATACTCTTGCAGTTTTATATAGTAACAAAATCATTTAAAGGCAGACATCAACATTTATTACTTGAAGTTTCCTTATGAAAATTTTAAAGTTTTTATTCATTCTTACAAGCACCCACAGTCAATCTGGCCAGTCCCCTATGTTGCTGACAGAATTATATTTGATTTCCTTTTTGGCTACAGAGAAAACACATAAAAGCATTATTGTTAACCTGCCTCTCACTTTTTTCCTGTACATTTCTGATATGACTACTAGTACTACTCTGCAATGCATTTCAGTGACTGTTGCATTTGCTTAGTGTATCTGTTTATTTATTTAAACATTTATTCACATCTGAATTGCCATACTGTGCCAATATTTCCTTTATAGTATGTTGAAATAGCAGGAGTGCACCTTCTTTAAAATGGAAAGACTTTTATATGTGTGCACACCTTTTCTGTTTGGGAAGGGGTGTTGTCTGGAATCCTACCATAGACCCATAGACTTTCAGCATAGGTCCTGTTTTCTATTATTATGGTTTGCATACCTAACTTGCAGTTTTATGTAATGCACTGTGAGTTTTCTTCAAGCAGAAACAGAAGCTGGACAGACAGAAAAATGTAACAACTGAAAGGAAGCTTTCACTTCCTTTCAATTCAAACTTTATTTAACAAAACACATTTACTGTTACAGATGGATACAGCACATATACTTCATGACAATAATGCATAATTTAATAATTAATTACTTTAAGCATATAAGGGGATTGTTTAAAATGCATACAGAAGTAATATAACTGGTAATCTCTCACTTATCTGTGTGCTGCTCATTCACTTGACTCTGTAACCTCTATTCTCTTCTCCCAACCTCCACTCTGGCTAGGGTGTGGTGCCTGACTGAGTTCATCCCCCTTGTATGTGGATTTAATATTGTGGCAGAAATGACTGTCTTGTGCAATTATCATACTAATAAATATTTTCTGGGCTACACAAACAAAATCCTTTCTTCACACAACTTGTCTGCATGTACTGTAGTTCAGCTACTAACTAAAGAAATACTGCAAATGAAATGATGTGGCAATGCAATTTATTTTGTTTGTGTATAAATACATACATTTATATACATGAAAAAAAAACTGCAAGTGTATTTATGCAGATGTACATTTGTATTTCCCAAACATATAAATGCATACACATCCATATTTTACAAACATATATATGCATACTTATTATACATATATTGAAAAAGAACTGTGCATACTCTGTAAACTGGATCCAAACAAAGCACAGGGAGGAGACAGAATTAGTAACAATGACCTTAGAACACTTCAGCAAGAACGTATGGTATCATTATATCTATTATTTTCTAGATCATATAAATATGGGGAGATTCCTAAAGATTGGAGACATGCACTTATTAAACCTGTCTTTAAGGAAAAGGGGAGTAGGACAAACCCAGAGTGATATAGACCCTTAAGTCTAAGGTAATATTGGATAAGTTATTGTCAGAACTGGATAGGCTGGGACTAGAAACTATATATCAGCATGCATATGTTGAAAATAGATCTATTACCACCTGTAACATTATGTTCTATAACACTATAATAACAGCAATGAATGAAAAATTATGTTGTGATGTAATTTATATAGATTTAACTTCAGCATTTGATGGGGTCATGCACAAAACACTGATCAATAAATTAGTACAACTAGGTATTGATGTACTCTTGATAAGATGGATAGCTGCATGGCTTACAAATAGGACATGGCAAGTATCATACAGCAACTGGACAGGTAAAATCCTTGGTTACAGTCAGAGTGTCCCACGGGGCTCTGTCCTAGGCCCTTACTTGTTTAGATTGTATCTTTCAGACCTAACTTTTTCATCTGAAGTGTTTTACAGTCTATATGCAGACAACCTGAAATTGGGTAAACTGATTACATGTGTTACAGATAAGGGATGTCTCCAAAATAACTTAACTAAATTAACCATTTGGGCACAGGAGAATAATATGCTGATAAATACATCACAAACTAGGCATATGAGATTTGGGAGATATAAATTGAAAGGTGAATATTTAATAACAGCACACAGCGATTGAAACTGTAGACTCATTTAAGGACCTGGGTATATGGGTAGATTCAGCTATGAGTTTTTCTAATCATATCAGCCAATTGGGTAATGGTAGTTACAGAACTATAGGTTGTATAAAAAATTTATAAAGTCTAGGAAATCAAAAATGACGAAGTCATTGTTTGTTAGTTACATTAGACCCAAACTTGAGTATGGAATAACAATATGGAAACCCTATAAGAAAACAAGCATGAGTAAACTGGAAAGAGTGCAGCAGAAATATACAAAGGACATCCATGGATGTGAAAATTAAAGTTATTATGAAAGACTGAAATATCTGAACTTGTACAGTATCTCTTATAGATATCTAAGAGGAGATCTTATTCAGGTATATAGGGCATTTAAAGACAACTACCTCTGGGAATGTTTGGGGTTATCAAAAAGTACTACAGAATTATCAGACAATCTATGTAGAAGATACTATAGAAATGAGAAGTGCACTAATTGGTTCTCTGACTCAGTAGCTGATGTACAGAACAGACTACCAAATTACATGAAAGCAAGAACTAGTTTAGATATATTTGAGAACAGCCTGGACACTTATTATGGGAGCAAGTGCTTTGGTATATTGGCAAGCTAGAAGGCCATTAATGCCCGTGCATGAAATATTTGCATGTATGTATGTATACTTACATATATTTCTTTCCTCATAAATACATATTTGTATTTATACACAAAATTATGTCATCACATAAACATTGCATATTTATAAACATATTTAGTGCTGTATACAGATATGTTTATGTTTTCTTATGAATTATTATGACTTATTGATGCATATTTGTAGTTGTACATATTTCTTCTGACAAACACTTTCAATTATGCAACATTTTTATAGTTTTTTAAACCATGTTATATATGATTAAAAATAAATAAACAAACAAACAAATAAATACATACAAACAATATTTAATATAGAACTGTGGCCTTCTTGCCATCGCTTGATCTACATCTAGCTAGACATGCTTATGCTTCTGTAGGTCATTATACTTGTCTTGGCAATGGGGGTCCAGAGTGGGTGATGCCTGTCAGAGATGACAGGTGCACACCCGGTTCCTGTCAAATGTCTATTTTCTTCCTGTCTGAACCACAAAAACAAGATTCCATATCATCTAGGTATGAATCCCTAAGAAGGTAGAACATAATTATGGTCTCTTTGTCAGACAAGCTTGGAGTCCAATTTAATGCCTACACAAGTCATCATTAGATGTGTCAGTACCAGAATTAAGAATGTATGAGCAGGCAATGGTTCACAGGTTTAGAATGACTCCCTCTGGAGTATGACATCACCCCAATCAAAACCAGATAACAAGTAGGGGCAATAGATCTGGTACTGTTACTAATGACAAGTTAGGTTTAACCTAAAATGCTTTGTCACCTACATGTTTTTTAAAAGAATACATTCACATTTCATTTATATGATGGATAAAAGTCATTAATTAAATCAGTTTTTATCTGATTTATAGCTGCTCCTGCTGCTGTACCTTAGTGTTGCTACCTTTTTGGAGTCCTACACCTGAATGTCAAGACGGAATTATTTTCTTTATGCATTCCCTATGAAGTATAGCATCAGTATTAATATTTTTGGCTTTTTTATCTACTGTATTTCTACAGAAGTAAATATTCCTGTGGGTATGTCAGAATCAAGTTTTAGTAAATGTTGAGCGGTTTTAGGTGACATTGTGTGCCAGATGATGTTGAATGGGCAGGGATTAGGCTACAAGGTTCTGCAAATCCATATGCATATAACGCAAGTTTGCCTTTTTTAAATACTGTCAGGTTAGATTATAATAGAGGATATCTGCACATTCCTGTGGCATTTTGAGGATTTCAGGGAACTACTGTGGACTCTGCCACTGTCCCCAGCATATTCACATGGACTCAAGGTTAGGTTCATGACTACCCAAGGCCTGATTATGCAGATAAATTGCCTTACTCTTTCACGTATTACTGCAATTCACAGAGATAACCATAAAAAGCCTAATTTGCATGAACAACATGTAAATGACCCTGAATTTACTTAAATAAATTTAACATTAGCATATTAATTCATGATTACTCAAGATAGGTGGAAAATAGCTTAGGAAAGTGCAGACTTTTTAAAGTAAGTAAAAACAGTAGAAATATTGCAAATCAATATGAAACAAAACAGTTCAAATAATGTTAGATTACTGAATTTACTTAAGTGTTTGCTTTACTGATATGATGGGCAGATTAGCAGCGAATATTGTAAAACTGTCATTTGTAAATGGAAATTCATTACAGCAGTAGTGCTGATCACTCAGAAGGATGTTTATTTTGCTGTCATTAAGTGATTGTGCATACAAGGTAGAAATGCAGTTATTTAATTGTGAAATACTGAAGATTCAATGATGCTTTGTTCGCTCAATATACGTCTTTACTGGGAGATTTCTGGTGTCACTACTGAATAAAAAAAAAAAAAATCACAGCATTATTGGCAGGACTGAGACTGCATGCGTATATGATTGTGGGATTTATGTCACCTAACTTTTTTTCCTGAGGATGGCAGCCATTCTTTCATTGCTGTGATGTATTTTTTTTTGTGGTCTATCGTTTTAGGTGCAGTTGTAATTCAACACTAGGTATCGATGCAGAGAAAAGATAATGTTAGTCATGTGGAAAACTGCATGCTCATGACAGCCCTTAGGATACAAGAAAAATATCTTTTTGGAAAAGGGGGGCCCAAACAAGCTGAAAGGGTAAAGACCTAGAATCAAGTTGTTACAGATATAAATACAGTCAGTGGAAGAAACCACACATTAACACAGTGCAAGAACAGGGCAAATGATGTGGCAGGACATGTTAGAGTCAAGGAGTGGCAGAACACAATTACTCATACCAGTACTGGAAGGGCCTTTAATACTTTTTGCTTTAACACCAGATGAGGAGTACCTTCTCTCCATTCATGGGGGTGGCTGTGACACAGAAGTTAATGGGACTGGAATAATAAGGGGTGGTGCGGACACTGGCTGTTATCAGTGTCTGCAGCAGTAACACTCATCTGCTCAGAAAAGCTGGTATAAAAACAGTAAGATATATTTATATAGAAAATTAAATGTTGACATTGAATTATTACATTAAACACATGACAACTACTACTAACAGGTGAACCATCCACTTCTGCACATGACAATGAAGGCATGGCAAGTATCCGCCACACCTCCTTACTCAGCATACAGAAGTCTATGCTACTTCCTTATTGGTAATATTTTCAATTCATTTTTACAGGGTCAACAGTGGAAAGAGACAGTTCCACTGCAGCATGCATTTTAATGGATGTCAGCAGCAGAATGGCCATTGAAGATGATGATAATGATGATGGCATAGTTGCATGTATGAGGCAGCCTGTGGAAAATGTCTTGCAGTTCTCAGGTTTGATGGTAGGATCTCACATCCCACATTTTAGTAATTCTGGAGGAAGTGACAGTGCATCACACAGACAAGCACATGCTGACATCACACTCACACTTGTACAGGAAGGAAACCCCTGCACCTCTACACCAGTATATCCAAACCAAAATGAACACTTTTAGGATGATGGCAGAAATTCAGAGGTGACAATGTCCATGGTGTCACCTTTACAAAGGGGGTGCCAGGCACACACATTTTTCACAGCTACTCCAGGAAATACATAAAACATTGGATTCCTAACAGCAAATGTGCTTTGACATTGTTTTACAGCTCAGAGCACTGCCACAGTGAGTTAGCTGGTAATGGTAAGAGTCCTCCAGGGTATATGTTGGATTTCCAGCACCATGATCACACTAACATATAGTGTGGTGCCACACCAAGGATCAGTGGCTACCTCCATTTGCACACTAATTAGGACTTACCAGACTTAAGTAGGAGTCAGTCTTGGAAGTGGAAGAGGATAGAGTACTGCTTGGATATGTGGGGACAGATCACATGACAGAACAAGTGCTTCTTAGGAAAGTGCTGTAATTAGTACGGGGGCAAAAGCAGAACACTTTTCATGTAGACCATGTCAGAGTTCATCTACACCTAGCAGGACCTCTTATTTGTGGCCCTGATCATGGTCCCGCAGCACTGTCAGATCAGTGTCTGCAGGATCACCTGCATCAAGTAGGTCACAACATCAGATCAACTCACCATCCAGCTCCCATGGCAACACCTCTTCAAAACAACTTGCACCATCACCTAGCCTATCTTTATGAGATGTGTACGACACGTTTGATCTTGACCTACTGTAATTCAAGTGTGACATTTCTGTCACTTACAATTTGACCTTCACACACACATGTTAATTCTTAACTGAAAAAGGAATAAGTTACTAAACAAAGTACAAAAGGAGGGAAATTTCCTTCTGTACAGATTTTTGCAAACTGTTCAGATTTTTGCCTCATATTTTTGGTAATTTCTCATAAAATAAGTGGTTTTCTGGCAAATCACTGACGATTAAAATCGCTAAATAATATCATACATTTAAGTTTCAGACTTCATGTCTTTCAGAAAATATATACTAATGCAAAACCTATTGTTCTAGCAACTTTAGAAGTTTATAACAGCAGTATTTAAACTTTGTCCCTAATTTTGGGCCTTTGTCCCCCCATTATGTTTGGCTTTGTCCAGATTACTTATGCATTCATGCCGGTGACAGTATCATTGTGGATTGCAAAGTAGATAGACCAAGTCCAACTTCTCCTTTTATAACTCATCGACAGACATCAGAAAAGTACAAAAATTTGATTATGAATCACAAATAGGTGGGAGAGGGCCTCATTAGCACACACTGTTTCATATCATTTCTTATTTGCATCTCATTCTGACTTAATTTGCTTAAGGATATTCATGGCCATCATGCAATAGCGTAAGTGGCCTCTGTGAATTGCGTTGTTGCTGTGAAAATGTGCATAACATGGAAAGCCTTTTCTCTTTTGAGCAATTACTATTTATATCGCCCTTAGACTTATTGATAGTGTTTTAAGTAGTAGATAGTGCTCACCTTGTGATTACCAAAGTGTAGGACTTTAGACAGAGTTAATTAGATCCATTTGATGGTGATATGGAAAAAGTAATGATAAATGCTTGTTGATATAGCTAGAGTAGTAAACTTTTGATAGCATTAGCAGGGTAGTGGTCAAATACTTTGTACTTTAAGTTCAATATTAATTTTCATCACACCACTTACATATTTTTTTTAGGATATAGGCTCTATAGTTGCACTGAGCCTTAGTACATGGTAAAATAAACAATCTAAACTGAAAATAAAAAAGCACCAAACAGGACCTTCATAAAATGGAGATTTGTTCAAGCCACAGACCATAATTTCTGTTTTTTCCCCCAATTTTGATAGTGTGTGTATGTGTGTGTGTGTGTGTGTGTGTGTGTGTGTATATATATATAAATAGAAACAGAGATAGAGCTCTATTTATATTAATAGAAATTGATAGAGATAGATCTCTATCTATATCTATCCATCTATATATATATATATATATATATATATATATATATATATATATATATACACACACACACACACACTGAATTACAAATCACAGAAAAAACTGTTTGAAAACACATATCATTGAATTTTCATAGAAAATTTTATATGCAACAAATATAACTACAAAAGATTTTTTTGCATGGGGGTTTCATCCCCGTGTGCCTTTCATGTTGAGGGGCTCAGCCCCACAAAATCCTTAATCCACAGTCACAGAACTAGAAAGAAAAGAGAAAATACCAGACACAGTAAATCACTTGAGGTACAAAACAAACTTCTACAGATAGAGGTACACCATGAGTGTTGACACTGACATGGTATAGATGATGCTTCACATTAATTTGCCTTTAAATTCCTATCATACTAAGATCCAAAGCCATATCAGCAGTGATTCTATATAGGCTTTTCTGGTTTTCTTTGAATTATGATTCAACCAAATGTGTATTCAATGATTTTTTCAATGATATGTGATTCAGTAGAATGCAATGAGGTTAAATGTATTGTACCTGATATGCATACACTTTCAGTTTTACTGCTTTTATGTGTCACTGTTAGATATGAATTGGAAGAAGTTTATCAGTTTACAGCTTAAGATGCAAAATGAAAGCAGAGAATAGATGAGCTCACACAGATAAACTCTTCAGCTTCTAGCCTTTACTGCAGTGTCAGTAAGCAGCCAGTTAAATAGCTCACACTCCACATTGCATGTATTATTTAATGATGCACAACATCACAGTCCCCTATGTGACAATCACACATTTTATGCATTTGCAGATAAGTATGGTAACTGCTGGCCTGTTATGAAGTCAGTAGTGATGAACACGCTGCTTACTTTTATAACAAAGTGTAGTTATGTGAGCACATTTATCATGATAGTGGATGCTCTGACAATAGGACTATTACTGCAGAACCCACAAAATGGATACAGATATACATATAAGAAGATGTCAGTCCTAAAGACAAGATATGTTTTAGTAGTCAGATGGTCCTATGGATTTGAGGTTGGATGTACATCTTGCTCTGATTTTCATTAATTCCTAGTTATGGAATACAGAGTAATGCTACTAATAAACCCTTTTGGCAAAGTTACATGAACTTTGAAAGCCAGAAACAAGACAGGAAAGTATGCAGTAAATCTTTAACTATCAGGAAGTCATACCAAGTGGCATACATGGACACTAAATACTGTCTGATAAAATAAATTTGGTGGAACACAGATAGTGTATGAAGGTCTGGGTGGGATTTGAATAGGGGTGCTGCCAGCAGTAAGCCCTGGCATTGACTGCTACCATTGGAGAGAGCCCTTTCCAATTCAAAGATAGGTCAACGGCAGAGATTCTATGCGATTTGTAGGATCATCACAGTGGCTTCCTCCTTAGCCAATCAATATTCTACTGAAGCATTTGGGAGACCACCCTATGATAAATAGCCATCTGCTTTCTCCCAGAAATGCCTGTGGTAAGGCATCTATGTAGCCAAGGAATTCATGAAAAATTAAATAGGGATGATTAGCTTTTGCATATGCTAATCCAACTAACTACGGATGTCAAGCTTGAAGAAGATTTTAACCTTCATCTTAGAAGATCTGTACCTTTGTAAAACTTTAATATTATTATTGTTTTAAAGTTTCATTAACGAAAAAATTTAAAAAATAAAAGACGTGAAGCAATTCTCCTTTATCGAAAACTAATATATTTTATCACAAAGACAGGTGAGTACTGCTGTAAAATCCATTTCATATTATGTTTTTTCATTTCTTCCATTATTCAAAATGTATATCGTTGAATTCCAAACAATAATTAAAACTCAGAACTTCACACAAAACTTGGGTTCTAAAAACAAACATTAAAATTACATTATTATGTAAATCTGTTCCAGAAATCACCCAAATATTTTCTGATTAGTTACTTTGTTAACATTTACAGTAGGTTCTTAATTGGTTCAACTGCATTCTCTAGGCATTGCTGTATGTAAAAAGGAAAAGCATCCATGGCTGGACGTTATATTAAAAGAAACCATTGGACGTTGTTGGTGTTAAAAGGATATGATTGGTGGAAAATTTGGCCAGTGGAGAGGGCATATACCTTTCGGATTGATTGCATTTAATTGTTTAAGGATAGGGCTGTGTTATTGTTGCAATAGGTTAGGGTCTGTCCAATTGCTGTAGAGTGATGTAGGCTACAGTTATTGGTGGATAGGTGTTGCTTGGGAAACTAGTAAGAGATTTATCTGATTCACTAAACCGTGTTGCATGGGGAACTAATAAGAGATGCATCAGATTCAGTAAACCACAGCTGCGGGGAACTAGGATTTCACTGGTGTTAGGGTTACATGACGTCAGGAACAATACACTTCATTAATTGGATAGTTGGAGCGAGTTGGCAGGAAACATAGATAACCAATTGGATTTGAGTGCCAAATTTAGGGGGATGATCATTGGTCCGCGGATACTAAAATTACATTGGTCTGTCATGAATGTAAACAGCCAATGCAGAGCCACAGCTTGCATTACCTGGACTGGTAAAATCGCGATTAAAAATGATGTGAATTGGTTAGTGGCCTCTGTGTTTCTTACAGGCTGGTGGAATTTGGGTCTCGACAATCACAGAGGTTAGAAATTCCAGACAGCTTACAAATATTGTATAGGCTACAGTTTATTTTAGCTTAAGTCTGAAGTCATCTTTTTTGGAGCCAGAAAACATACATAAGAATTAATAACTGATGTAAATATAAAATAAAAGTTGTTTCTAATACTGATTCGGTTGTACGAGTGGTTAGACTCAGTGGCTACCAATGTATTCTCACATGAACTACTCCCAAATATCAATAAGTAAATGCATCAAAATAGTAATTTACAGGCTGTTCCATGCAAAAGCATCATGAGAACCAAAAAATAAAACTAAGAAAGCCAAAACATTGTTTGCTCCATTGAAAAGCATGCCCGCTAACTGGATAAATTAAACATTTTTAACTCTCACTCATCCGATGGCATGTGGATCAGGGTATTTACACCATTAGTGATCCATGTATTTAGATGAACTGTACCAAGAAAATTCTAATGGGAATGTAGTCATTAAAGAGTGTAGGAACCTTTAGTCCTTAGTGTTCTAGATCATGTTCTTCTGGCGCTTTAGTGAATTAAACATATAAAGCTACCTTAAATCACTCTCCAGTCAGCCAGCTCGTATCTAATTAATATGTGATTCCATGTATTTGAGACCAGACCTAAGCATGCATGTCAGTGAGCTGTCTTAAAGGGTGCAATGATATTAGTTAAAACCTAAAGAAGTAAGGTGGTATTAGGAGATTCACCTAGGTTTATGTTTGGCTTTTACCTTATCTTTTTGTTTTCAGCTATTTCGCTTCATCAGACCTTAGTGGAAGGAAAAGAGAGCCATAGTATTGACACTGTTATTTACAATAACATCCATAGCTAGAACTAGTCACTTGGAATGAAGCTAGAAATTTGCAAAAAAAATGAAAAACATCTAAAACGTGTCTTGGAGGAAATTAAAGATAATTAAGTAAAAATGTTAACACTGGTGCAGACGTACTAAAGTCTGTACTGGTGTGTTTTGCTGATTTTATTCCTTTTTCATTTTTTTTTTCATCCTGACTTTACTGAAGAGCTCTTTCTGCTTAATGTTTGATTTCCACCCAAGGGATGGGGGAAGTGTGGGTACCCCTGTTCTATTCTTGCAGTCAGATATATTTTCTTGGGGGGGGGGGCAACACAAGCAGGAAGATTGTGTCATGCTCCCTTAACACTTTATAGGAAGGGATGGTAGTGAGTGGCTGTGAATGTGGGAATCTACATGTTGATGTGTCAATGCAAACATGTAAGGATGCACTTGGTACATCTTTGCATAACTCATGGGACATGGGGTACAAGTGGACCAGAAATGCTAACAATATAAGGCTGTCAGAAGGTAGGAATAGACATCATTTGTAAAGTATGATGCCATTTGACCATTTTTTGTCTGACTTTATTGAAAGAGGTTGACTAAGAAGATATATAGCAAGCAAGATATATACGGATGAGGTTTTTTGATAGATAACACAGATATTACTCATTTGAAATGAAAGTATCTTATGAAATGATACTAAGTTATAGTAATAATTCTGAAGGAGTTCAATGAAAAAGGAGTGCATAATGAAAACGCTTATACTGATGTGATTAAATTGGAAGTGGTTACCTTAGAATGTTTAAAAACTAATCACCAGGATGACAAAATGCTACCATCACAGTTGGATAGCTCATAAGATGGAATACAAGAACAGTGCACTATAATAAGAAAAAAAAGTAAGAGGCAGTCAAGAGATTTATATTAAGATGAGGGGAGTATATTGGAAGAATTTAGTGATGCCAATAAGTTAGACAGCAGCAGCAGTGTCAAGCCAAGGAAAAACAAGGGGGAATGGCCTTAGGATTTAATATAAATGATAGGCAGGAAATTCTTTAGCTAAGAAAGAGAAGGCACTGATGGGCATAATGACAGATGATAAGACGTTAATGTATATGAGCAGGAAATTCGAAAAGATAATGTAGAAAATAAAACCAAGCCAAGGGTGAATGAGACAGCACAAAGTCAAAGGCTGACAAGACAAGATTCTGTGATAAGGAGAATTAAAAATTACTTGGCCCTGTATTGCTATGTAAACAGTAATAGTATCAGTATTGATGTAGGATGTTGGGTATTAGAAAAGGAATCCATAAGTTGATTAACAGGAAAATATTGTGGGGGAAATAATGATACAGGGAACACTCTAAAAGAAGGACAGCACAATACGAAGAATGAAGATGGAGAAAAATTTTCATCTGTGTGTTTGGGAATACATGATTAGCAAAAGGGAATACTTAGCAACAGATGGTTACCATTTGAGACACACAGTTAAATACAAGTTTGAATTATAAGTTAGGGAACAATATTAAGTTTTTTTTTAAAGGTGGGCCTTATAATCTTGTAACATTTAACAGGGAAGGAAATGGACATGAGAAATTAGAACTGCTACTATGCAATGCAAGTTTAAATAAATCAATTATTATTTCTTGAGGAGAAAGTGGATGTAGGAATGAAAACTGAGATCTGGCTTAAACTAGATAAGCTTTTGGAAATTTCAGACTGAGTTGCATACAATAATTATAGAAGGAAATACTGTTGTGGTATGTCAGTATATGTGGAAGAAGCCATTAGATCACATCTACTTTATAATAGGGAGGAAACTGAAATCTTATCACTCATGGTACATGGGAGAATATCTAATATTTCAAATGAATGTTTTTATAGGTCTGTGTCTCAGAAATATCACAATGTGAAAAACTGAGAAGAAGAACTGAAAAGAAAATTGTGATCTGCCCTTAAATAAATGTGGTAAATCACTTGAGCTGGCAAATAAGAGACCTATGGTCATCTTGTCCCCCTCTATCTAAAATAATTGAAAATGTGTCTACCTACAGTTGATCAAATATCTAACAGAAAACAAATTATTTTCAATAACACAGCATGGATTTAGACCAGGCCTCAACAGTGAAATTGCATTACTAACTTTCATAAACAATACTCATGAAAGGCAAAATCAAGGTGAAATGGTTGCATCTTTATTTCTAAATGTGTTCAAAGCACTTGATACAGTTTCACATCCATTGTTATTATCCGGGAGCAAGAAAATGGGCTTCACAAACACTAAAATCAAATGGCTTAAAAGTTATGTTAGCCACTGAACACTGAGCGCACAGGACTGATAAACTGCTAACTCCTCATGAAGCAACAGTAGGTGTGCCATAAGGTTCAATACTGGAACCATTACTATTTAAAATATTTATAATTAAAATGCATACAGCCTCTCTGCTAGCAAATATAATCCAATGTGCAAATGAGTCAGCACTAATATGTAGAGTCTTTTCAGTCAAACAGCTCCAAGATGACCTATATCCTTTCTTTACAAACAACAAAAAATGGCTTCAGTAATGTAAACTACTCTGAAATACAAAGAAAACAAAGCTAATGGTATTTGCACCTCCAACCCAGTAGTCAAATTTTACACAGTTTAGAGAAATTAAAGGTAAGTTAGTATAATGCAAGTAGGAATTGCAATATGAACTTAGAGAAAAATCATTATTATGGCAAATTTAGAAGGAGAGTCAGGGAGAGAAATTGATTGAAGTAAAGAAGCGCATGAAGAGGGGAGAGTAAAGAGGTGTAAAGTATGAATAGGTACTTGTTCATATTTAGGGATCTAGATTATCCTGGGGTTGAGCACGAACAGAACCAGATTTTGGCTAGGAAGCTTTTCAGAATAGTTTTAAAAGACAGGAGGGATGGTATTGAGCTGATGGATACAGGTAAGGAGTTTCAGGCCCTAGCAACATGCTACGAGTACAGATATGCCCTGCAGATTTGATAGGTTTTGTCGCTCATCTTGTACATACTAAAAAGACAATGAGGCTTGGGTGTTCATTTAAGTAGTTTATTGCATACAAATACATCAGGATGAATGGCAGGAACATTAAACTTAAACAAACTATTTAACTAACTGCTTGCACGTGCTCAGTACTTATATGCATGTTACCACTGATTGAAATGCTTCTTAAAGATATATCAGACACTCAGACCTACATCCTCCCTCTTTACTGAGTGGGCTCATATAAACAATGACATTTCAATAGGCATGCAATTATACAGACACTAATAAAGAAAACAACAGTCATGTCCAGGTTGCTATGTATCTGGAACTAGGTCTGGAGATGTGACCTGATCTCATAATGTAATAGTTAGGAATGGGTTTAGCAATGAGGACAGTCACTGGGGAATGTTCTGCTTGATGACTTTCAGGGATTTTCTCAGGAACAGGGATTGCTGACAGAATGTCCTCTGGAACAGGAACACTGGACAAGTCACTTTGAGAATTAGAATCTTTGTCAAAGACAAGATACTGTAACACTGGATCAGACACTGGTAATAAATGTTTCCAATTTCATCTGAATTTCATTTTTTGTGATTCCACAATGTATGATCTGGGCTCTTGACACATACTTTTCACAAATCCAATGTGATCAAATAAATCCTTTTGACGTCTGTAACCTCAATATCTCCCCTTCTTTCAATGAACTGAGTGGTTTGCTGATCATATTATAGTAGGACTTCCGGGGCAAATGCTTTTTCAACAGTTGAGCTTTCACTACTTTGTTGTTTTTATCACATGGAACCAACAAATTGCTGCTGATTGGTAATGTGGTTCTGATTTGTCTCGACATAAGTCTCTGGGCAGGTGAACCAAAATGATTATCATAAGAAATGTTTCTGAGATTTAGCAAGTTTAGAAAAACATTGGCATTGTCACGTTTGGATTTCTCTAACAGCTGTTTTGCACTTTGAACTGTACTTTCTGCCAACGATTTCACTGTGGACATTCAGGACTACTTGTAATATCAAAAAAGTTCCACGTTTCTGCAAATTGTCTGAACTGCTGACTTGTAAACTGTGCACTACTGTCAGAAATAACTCTGTGCAGACTACCATGGACAGAAAAATGTCTCTTCAACTTAGTAATGACAGTATTGCACATTAGGTTAGGGAGTAGGTCAATCTCAAACCAATTTGAATAAGAGTCTACTAATACCAAATAATGTTGACCATTTCACAAAGATATCCGTGGCTACTGTTAACCAAGATAGTTCAGGAATCTGGCTTACAGCTGAGTGACATCTCCAGGTGTTTCTGCAGTTACCTCCTACTGCTCCTCTAGGCATCAGATATTGCCTGTTCATATTTGCATTAATAATTCCAAAACCATGTTACATACAAGGTATCGGAAAATTTTATCTTGAAGCATACATGATAGCAAACACAATTGTATTGATATATGACCTCTCTCAATGGGTATTTGTTCAAATGTAAGGTGATAACTTCAATTTTTAAATGCTGAAGCCACGCCCACTAGGAGTTAAAGGTACACACTCAAAAGAGCTCTACTGGAGGGAATGAGTTAACTGAAGTGGTTGTTTCTGTTGATGCAGCATTGCATTGTCACATACAGAACAAGATGAAAGCACTTTCTCAATATCTTTGGACATAGAAGGCCAAAATACTAGTCCTCTCACCCTTTTTTTGGTAGAGTCAGTTCCTGGGTGGCCACGGTGCAAGATCTTAGTATAGTCTTGTTGTAAGGATTTTGGAAGAAAAATGTTCATGATGATACCATTTTCTGACAAAATCTCATCTCTGTATGGAAAATACTGCACTAATGCACGTCTACTGGTAAACATGATTGTTTTGAAGGCTATCCTTGATTGATAAAGAGGTTGAGCTCCTGGAGAATTGGATCTGAAGCTATGTGAGTTCCAAGCTCATCAAGACATGTGGAAGTAAGCATTCTTACTTCTATGACTTCAAAATCAAGTTGCTCATTGTTATGCTGTTCTGTGGTTTTCCTGGGTGATCTGGATAAGGTATCAGCAAAATAAAGAAGTTTGCCTTTTGTGCAAACAAGATTGAAAATGTACTTTTGCAATTTGAGCATGATACATTGCAATCTGGCAGGAGCTGTATACATTGGCTTTCTCAAAATAGTAACTAGAGGTTGGTAATCACTCTCTAGCTGGATAGGTCAACCATAAATAAAATCATGAAACTTTGAGCATACAAACATAATTGCAAGAAGCTCTTTCTCAATCTGGGCATATTGCATCTTGGTTTGGTTAAGATTCCTCAATGCACAGGCTACTGGTCTACTCTCTTGAAGAATGACTACACCTAGACTAGCTAGACTAGACCAAACTTAGAAGCATCACAGGAAAGAGTTACTGGTTTGTGAACATCATAGTAACTTAGAGTTGGTGGGCTGGCAGTTTTCTGTTTCAAGGCATCAAACACTCTTTGGTGTTACTCTGGCCATGGCCAGATTACACCTTTGTGTGTCAGTTCTCTTAGCGGTGCTGAAAGTTGACTTAAATCTGGAATAAACTTGCCTAGATAGTTGACCATGCCAAGAAAATGTTGTAAGGCTTGGACATTGTCTGGAGCTGGCATCTCAAGAATTGCTGTCTGCTTGGAAGGATATGGTGATAAGCCTGAACTGGTAAACAAATGACTAACATAAATAACTTCTAGCCTGAATTTTCACTTCTGAGGATTCAGGTAAAGATTCACTTCACATGTTCTTTCCATAATTTTCTTGAGGTTTCTATCATGTTCAACTTCACCATTGCTTCCTACTAGACTATCACCTATTATAATAGCACATGGATAGCCAGAAAAATATTTGTTTCATCGCACATTGAAAGACTTTACTGGCAGAATTTATTCTAAATGACATTCTCAGAAATCTGTACCTTTCAAATGGCATACCAAATGTGGTTAGCAATGAAGATTTATAGTCAAGCCAAATTTGCCAAAATGAATTTTTTTCATCTAAGACAGAAAAAAAAACAGTGGCATTTGTCATGATGGCAGCAATCTCTTCGACTGTGCGCATAGGATGATGAGGTCTTTTTAATGCTTTGTTCAAGTCTCTTGGATGAATGCATATTCTGATATCATCTGAACTTTTCTTATGAGCTACTACCATGGAAGATACCCATTCAGTAGGTTCTTCTACTGGACAAATGACTCCTAGCTGCACCATTCTGTCTAGCTCAGCCTTGATTCTGTTCTGCATAGCTACTGGAACTTTCTGTGCTGGTCTAATAACTGGGCTGATCTCTAGGTCTAACGTCATGGAGTATACATCTGGTAGTTTGCCTAGTGTGTCTGCGAAAATATCAGCATACTCAGAGAAAATAGTTTGGGTGAAATTTGAGCTGTCATCCAAGCTTATGGTGGACCTCTTTGTTAAATGAAAGCAGTCCCATTTTCATACTGTCTCTTAGGCCTAATAATGACTGCACATGTCTTTTAACTACGTAAAACTGCAAGTCATAGCTGTTCCCAGCAGAGTAACATGAAAGCACTACTGAGCCTTCGGTTTGAATCTCTTCATCATTATAAGCAACAAGCTTCGCACACTTTGTTAAATCAAGTCATTCTGCAACTCTTACTCTAGCAAGCATTTCTGTTGACATAACATTGCCCTTTGAGTCAGTATCTACTTTGAGCTCTACGGGACTCCCATTAATCTGTCCAGTACAAAAGATCTCATTCTTTGCCCAGAACTTAGCATATTTATAGAAAAGTTTACTCTTACTTCATGATTGTATAGCATGTATTTGCTCCTTACTTGGTAAATGTTTTAACTTTCATATGAATGTTTTTATTTCATCATGTAATTGTTTAAAATTTTATGTGAATGCTTTTACTTTTTCAATTATTTGGAGCTTTTCTCTCTGGACCTCCATTGAAAGAGGACTTGTGTCCAGTCCAGACTTTCCCGGTTAACAATGTAAAATAAAATAAATAAAATAAATAACTGTAACGCATTAACTGTTTCACCAAGCACAGACACACCATCAACATAGAAAGTAGGGTTGCAGCTTTCTAATTGATCAACTTGCCTCTTTGTTTGCCCTTTCTTAATAAAATAATATGCTTTGTTTGATTTACAAATCCTTTTGAAATGATTCCACTTATTGCAAGAATGGCACTGCTGACCAAAAGCTAAGCACTTTTCTTGTTTGAGTTCATGATTTCCATCACAATTATGACAGTTGACCATGAGGTTTGCTATGGATTTTGCTGAGTCACCTCTGTGCTTTGCTGTGTGCACCATAGGCCTTACTGAAGTAGCTCTGGGTTTTACTAAAGCTGCTCTGGGCTGTGCTGAAGTGATCAAGCCCTTAGGCACTGGAAGGCACTGGAAAGTTTGCTTTCTCATTTGTAAGCATACTTGTGTGCCTTTCTGTAAGCTCACATATCTCACAAATCTCAACGGCCTTATTTAACATCAAATCACTGTCTCAAAGAAAAATCTTTCTCACTGTGTCATTATTAACACCACCCACAAGCATGTATTTTATCAACTCATCTCTCAAATCACCAAATCTGCACGTTTTAGCCTTATTTCTCAAGTCAGTTATATATGCTGCAAAATTTTCACCAAGCTTTTGATCTCTTGTGTAAGATAAGTTTCTTTACAGTGTAACATTCATTTAGGAGTTACACATTTCTCTAAATTTATATTTTAAGCGTTCTTGGTCTTCCCATGTTTCAGCCTGTACCATAATATGGTGGTCTTCCTCCTCCCCTGCAAACACAGCAGGTGCATATACAAATTAACCCTCTCTTTCTATGGCTACTGAACCAGCTACATTAAGCACAATAAATGCCTTTGTATGTGTGTCTTTGTCAGAAAAAGCAGCCTGTATGAAAATGGTGTATTCCTGCTCAAACACTCTCCAATTTTCTGCAATATTGTTATCAAACACAAGTGGTGTGGGTCTGCGAAATCCTTCTGCCATGACCACAAATTATAGTAAAACACAATCTTGGCCTTTGTAATTATGTATGAACATGCACACACCAGGCACTTGTAATTATATTCAAATGCACAATAAACTCTTCGAAAGCCCATACTTTGTGAAATATTCTTTGAAATAACTGTGCTTTGTGAAATATTATTTGAAATAAGTGTACTTTGTGAAATAACTGTACTGTAATACTGTACACACTTAACAACACTTTGCACACTTTGGATACTGCAAATAGCTTTAGTCAATGAGAAAAAGTAGTACACAGTGAAAAAATGCAGTCATTTTCCTTTTTTTATACATTTTATGTGATTCAGATATGGTTTCAAATGTTTTCACAATTATTTCAAATATTTTTAGCAAGATGTCACAGTTTCAGACTTTTTGTTTAAAAAAGCACTCCCCGCTCTTTCCCAGTAAACATCAGAAATATCTCCTCTCATCTACTGTTTAAAACCACCTTGAAAAAATACCTGTTAACAAAACAATCCTGCATTTGTAACACCCCTTTTACTAAACCCCTTTCTTATTCTAATTATTTTCCCATCCATATTATAAAATCCCAATAAAATCATACTTCTCAATAAAAGAATTCTGCTCTTGTACGTGAACCAGTACTTAGCCTCTCCTTATGCATAAACTCCTTGCACTTTCTCAACTGTTTACATGTCCCAAGTGAATAAATAGATATGACACACAAATGCCTCATCTGCTCTTTCTGCAGTAGAATTTCAATGTGATTTTATATATAAACTGTAAAATAATGCTGAATGTTCTTAAGATATGTGCGACTTTAGCATGTTGTAAATGCTGTATACCATACTCAACACGGTGATCACTAATTACACTATAAGGAGATCAGTGACATGTAGCATATTTTTATTGTTAGCTCAAGATAATTACCCATGAAAAGTTATGTAGTATGAATCTTTTCTTCCTAAACCTCTCCTGGAAAGTAACTTTGCCCAGTTGGACTTTCCCAGTAATCTGAGGTGTATAAATAAATACATACATACATGCATACATATATAAGTAAACAAATAAGGAAGCACATAACTGAGTAAATAAATAAACTGTTTTGTGGGAGCTCTGACTTAGTATCAGGTGGTATAATATGACTATAAAGAATAATCTAGATCATATTGCTTTATCTGTCTTGCTTCTTTTGTCTGTAACCCAGCAGATTAAATACCCTATGAGGTTAGATAATATTTTGGATGTTGTTCTCTCTTCTTAAGACATAAAAGTAACTTAGTTGGTGGTTCATGAACTGGTAGGTAATTTGGACAATTCAGTTATTAGTGGTAAGGTAGATTCAAAAGTAGAGATAAAATAACTAATGCAAGTATTGAGAAGAAGATTTGTATATGGCTGACTATCCTTTTATTAACTCTATTTTGTTGAGAATGGAAGAAAGAGTTTGATGGAACAAGTACAGAGCACATGTGGATTGTGTTTTATGATAAAACTAAGGCACTGATTAACAAATGTCTCTCATCTAGGGGAGGACATAACTCTCATCAAAGATCTCTCTTCCCCTGGATGCATATTAATTTCAAAAATTGTATTAAGATGTGAAAAGGGAAGTAGAATACTCCAACATAATAATAATATAATACTAATTATATAAGAATAATATAGTAATATTTAATGGTCACTTATATAAAGAAATTCTAGGAAGGTTAATGCTGTTATTAGAAGATGAAATATGAGTATAAACGTGGTAAACAAGCTCTACATAATAAGACAACCTTTATAAATATGTGAAGTGCAGGAATGTGCAGAATGTTAATCTTTGGGTCAATGTGGGTGACTCCATAATTATGGGTCCAGGAAAAAAAAGTTGTGGTGTGATTTGCAGATACTTTATTAAGAGTAGGACAGAATGGTGGCAGATGAGAATTCAGTTATGAGAATTACTGAATCCTTTTGCCCAATTATTTCAGAAGGTTTGCTCATTGACATTCTCTGAAAAATAAGGAAAGATACATCACTGGGACCTGATGCTATTAATGGATTTTTCTGAGTTAATTTTAAGGAAAGCATTACAGCATCTTGACTTTTCTTTTAACAATCCTTGTTATTTGTTTGCACCATGTCTCTTATAAGGTTGATGACTTTATATATACCAGCATTGCAAGCATCAATAGCTCAACCCTTAGAGTAGACTCAGAGGTGATAGATCTAGGTATACATATAGATAGTAGCCCGAACTTTGACTGCCATGTGTCCACAGTGGTGAGGAAATCCTTTTATGTGGCACAACCTGTAAGTAAAGGTATGGCATTCAGATCAGAGGAAATTATAGTCCCACTGTAAATCCTCATTAGACCAATAATCAAGTACAGTGTGTCATTTAGCATGTACTTGACTAGGGACTTACATCAGCTGGGTTGATCTCAGAGGTTCATCACAAAGAAAATACAGGGTGCAAACAACATGAACTATGTAGATAGACTAAAAGCCCTATCCCATTACTCTGTCTCCTACTGACTATTAAGGGGTGACCTATGCCTGCCCTACATGGCACTTACAAATCCAGCCCTGATGGAGCAACTACACATCCGCAAGTCAAACAGCATGAGGGTTACCTGATTTAGGATCTAAAATTAACAACTCAAACAAACCGTGCTGGAGAGACAGATATGTATCTCAGAGATTGCCCCTTCTTTGGAACAGGCTTCCTGTTCACGTTAAGCAGAACCCTTCCTTGACCCTCTTCAAGCACAGTTTAGATCAATGGATGGGGAATCACAAATTCACACCTAGGGTAGTGCCTATGTTCCTTATGGATAGGGGCAATCTGTAAGATATTCAATGCACATGCACACATGCATACCATCCTCTTGCCCTTATTGGCCATATATTGGATAAAATCAGGTTATATTGCCTAGGCTTGTAAGGGCCATAAAGCCATTAGCCTAGTAGTTTCCTATGAACCTTTGAAAGGGTCTTAACTAAAATTTCAGGCAATTCAGCAAGGAATAATTATGTGCACATATATAAACACTGGGTTAACTCTAGGGTGATCAACTTCAACGAATCTTACATACTTTTATGAAGATGTGGTACAGACCTTGGATATTAACATCTCAGCTGACACATTATTTCTTAACATTGTTAAGGCCTTCGACTTGGTTCCATATCATGCTATATTAATGTCTATGGAAAACTAGGGATTTAAAATATGTCATTTGATGGATCACAAATTGTTGAAAAATAGAAAAGCAAGGATCTGTTTACAAGGAACAAAGTCTGTGGAATATGATCAGTTTTGTATCAATTTTTTATTTTATGGTTTTATGTCTTTCTTTTATTAGTTCACAGGTTTATAGCTGTATTCTAGGCCAACAATCACTGGGGCCTTTATAAGGTAGCCATACAAGCCAACTGTATCCCATGAGTCATTGTGCCTTAGAGGTTATTTAAATTTTTAGTTAGGACATGATTTAATGCCTGCCTATGTCCATTAGAGATATAGGTGTCAAATCAGGGATGAATTTCCAATTTTCTATCTACTTGTCTAGGTTGTTCTTGAATAGGGACAGGGAAGGGTTCTACTTTACATGGAAGGGAAGTCTATTCCAGAGAATGGAGATTCTCTGTGATACATACCTGTCCCTACAACATGTCCTATTTAAGTCACAAGTAAAGTTTAAATCCTTACATCTAGTAGTTTTGGTGTTGTTCGTTTTTCTGATATGCAAAAGGACCATCACAGCAGGATCCAAGGATGCCTTGTATGCTAGACATAAATCACCCCTCAGCAGTCTGTAGGAAACAGCGTATAGATTTAGGGCTTTGAGGCAATCAGCATAGGTCATTGTGTTTATTCTCTGTATTCTTTATTCGAGAAACCTGTGTGGATGTTCCAGTTGTTACATGTGCCTGGTTAGGTACATACTGAAGAGGGCATTAAACTCAGTGATGGGTCTGATGAGGGCTGAGTACAGTGGCACGATGACTTCCCTGGACCTAGATGCCATGCACTTAATTATAATTTGAGTAACATAGAATGATTTTCTTACTTTCCTAGGATATATGTTGGTCGATAGCCAGGTTATTATCTACATGAGTCCTCAAATCCCTGACTACTGTGTCTACGTTTAGGAGTGTTTTATTAATGAGGTAGCTTCCCTGGGTGGCTGACTACCAAAAAGGTACAATTATGCATTTCTTGACACAGAGTTATAAGTCATAGCTTTTGTACCAGTCAATTGTCTGTGTTACACATTCCTGTAAAATGTTAGCATCTTAGGGGGTTTCTATGATTTTGCCTAATTTGCAGCCATCTGCAAACTTGGTAGGCCAGAGGCCCTTGACATTGGCCTCGACTTCTGAAAAATAGATGCCACAGAGAAGCAGACCCAGCACAGAGCCCTTGAGGAATCCACTGGTGACTTTCCTCTTTGTGGATGTGATCTCTCCAATCCTTACTTTCTAGGTCCTGTCTGAGGGCCAGATGGCTCTACAACAAATTACATAGGGGTGTATGTCTAATTCCATGAGTTTGTTTACAATGCCTGGGTGAGGTATTGTATCAAATGCCTTAGCTTGATCAAGGTAGACAGTATGCACCATTTTGCCCTCATCCATTGCCTTGGTGACCTTCTCAAAGAAGTCTGCCAGGTTTAGTAGGCATGAACTGTTTTTGACAAAACAAGACTGGGTTGGGTCCAATGTCTGAAGGTCTCCTATGTCATTGTTAATCATTTCCATGATACTTCTTTCCATGGCTTTGCATATGAGACAAGCCAGATAAATGGGTCTGTAGTTTCTGGAATCTATTGATAGTCTGCCCTTGTGCAGAGTGATGACCATTGCAGTCCTCCATTCATGTGGCACAAAGCCTGAACACATAGCACAAAGCCTGAAGGGAGGTTAGGGTTGAAAAGTGACTCCACTGACTCTGACACATCATAATTCAGGCTATTTAGGGAGATATCCTGAGATATTATCAAGGCTCATTGAAGCTGTAGTCTTGTTCTTAGAGAATGCATCTAAGATCTACTCCTTAATGATAGTTGTAGGCATTATATTAGATGGTATTTCCTGGAGGGGAATGCTGAGAGTGATGGGGGGATAAAGTTGGAGATGAGTTTGTCAGCCAGAAGATTTGCTGTATCTCCTGGTTGCTTGAATGTGGCTCCATTTACCAACTGTTCAGCACACCATTGTGTGCTGTCTTTGAAATTGTGGATGTAGCTAAAGAAAGATTTAATGTTGTCCTTATCCTGAGGTGCTATGTTTATATCAAAGTTTTCTTTGCTGGACTTAATTAATCCTATTATTTGTCTATTGGGTTTAATGAGAGAGTCTTTATCTTTTTTAGTATTGCACTTCCTAATTTTTGCTATGACTTTCTTCTTTTGTTATAGAACCTGTTTAATTTTTTATTCTGCCAGGGTGGTTTGTTTTTTGAGTTTGTTTTGGGCTTACTTCTGGTAGGCACAACAGCTTCTATGCAATTATTGACATGGTTATACAGAGCATATGTGAATAATTCTGTGTAGATTGCTGTGTTGTCTGGGTTTAGTGGAGCTTGAAATTTTGACAGGTTATCACTTGATAAAAGTTAGTGTGCATTGGTGTATTTTCTAACTGTTAAAGAGTTTGCTGGAGTTAAAGAACTGAATCTTATTTCAAGGAGACTGCCTTTATGGTTAGACCTTACCACAGCGGGCATGACACTAGCAGGGGTGCAGCAGTTCTCCCATATTTGTGAGTGCCATTTCCAATATGTTTGTACCACTAGTAAATGTATGCCCTAACTGGTCCTTGGTGTTTGTGTTTATAGTCTAGGTATCTTTGATCCTGCAAATTTTGGGCCTTGTAGTATTCTCAGTTCAAATAGGGATCATTAAAGTGCCCCATGAGTATGACATTTTGTTGAATAATGAGTATCTCAACAGGTTTCAGTAGGAGCTATGGGTTTCATGGGACATAGATCATGACCTACAGCTTGCTAGGATATGGTATGGGACTTTATGGTAATCTGAACTTGGAAGAACTCCAGTTTATCATCCTGTTTAACCATCCTAGAATTATTCTTGTTATAGACTGAGATGCCTCTACCTTTAGTACCTGTCTTGGCAGATGCAAATCTAACTGTGTGGAAGGCACTGAAATCTTGCACTTCTAGGGTACTCTCTGCAGCTTTAAGCCATGTCTCGGTAACTGCACAAATGTCTGCATTCTCCAAAGTGAGGAGAGCTTTGAGGGAGTGGAGCTTCTTGCTTAAACTACTCACATTGAGCAGTAACATCTTTAGATTTCCGTAAGTAGATTTTGCAATGTTGGAAGGTTTGTTAATTTAGTATTGCCTAAAAAGGCTGTATGGGGGAAGGCAATGCATTAGCCAATATTTGAAAGGCTTGAGAAGACAGTTGCAAACCACTCTTGGCAAAGCAATGTGGTTTGTTAACCATGTCTTCCCATGCTGGCAAATATTGTTTCTCCCAGAATGACACCAAAAACTAAGCCAGTTATTAAAATCAGTCATCTTCTGTTAATATTGTGGCATCATCCTTGGTGAAGATAGAATGTTGCTCAATGCCAGGTACATACTAATTTGTGACACATAGTCTGAGTGCTCCATAATGTCTGTTTGTATAATCTAGGGATGTACATCTCAGGTCATTTACATCTACAGGGACTATAACAGAATCATACTGGTACCTGTGGCACAATGACTCGAGTGCATGCGTAACATGGCAGATCCTGGCCTCTGTTAGGCAACTGACCATTATTTTCTCCTTGTTCAGCTGGGTGAGTGGGGCATCAGAATGTTGTACAATGGAATCCACTATGATTAGAGTCCTAGGTAGTCTATTGGCTTGCCTTATGGACTGGGTAGTTGAGGCTCTACTGGGTGTGGCTGTATGTGTAGTATTCATTGTTGTTTCTGTTATGTGCTTTGGGGTTTGCTGAAGATAATTTTTGCAGGTAAAGTGTCTAGGAGGTCTTTAGAGTTTGGGAAGACTGCATTTAAGTGCCTCAGCATAAGTAGGTCTATGTGTGTGTGTGGGGGTGCATACTATGTGATGTGGGTGTAGAGTATGTTTTTGACAACCCAGTTGTTATTATGAGTGTTGTACAAGAGACTTCTGCCCCAGAGACATTGTAAGTATGTATGTATGTATGTATGTATATATATATATATTAGATATAAATTATATATATAGATAGAGATTATATATATATATATATATATATATATATATATATATATATATGTAGATATATATATATATATATATATATATATATATATATATATATGTAGATATCTATATCTTGCATACAGTATTTGTTTCTTTGTGGATTAAAAGGTTGTCAGTAAACATCAGATAATTGTTACATTGTCTCAATATACCCATATTCACCAAACTGGCTGTGGAGAAATTAGGAAAGTGCATATTCATGATGTTAGGTCCTTTATTGGGTGAACTACAAAGGCATGTTGCATGGGGAGGTAATAGTGGGCTAACTAAGTGTGATCTTAGGGCTAGGGACTAAGCTGTATAATATTAAATTCAAGGGGAAGTGTTCCTTAATGCACAAACTATCTGTTCTGTACTACTCAACATGCAAAGCAGTTCTTCTGCACTCATCAAGTTACCGGAATAGTTTCAGATGTAGTTTTATACAAAAAATTTGGTTTCTAGGTGTCTTTGTCTATACAGGGCTCTACTAACCACCACTGTACAATGAGCAGTGGTGCACAAACCCTCCAACTTTATACAGGTACTTAAACACAGGAAACTGGATTTTAAGTTTTATGGCCAATAAAATAAGTACACTTACAGATTTCTTATGTGCTTCCCAGCTCAAGTAGACCAGGCCAGACCACCACCAACTACCACTAGATGGAATATCCCTGTCTGCTTAAATATAAAGAGGACTTTGGAAGTCAAATTACCATAAATGGTGGGTAGAAGTCAAAGACACCTGAAGCAGTTCTCCAGAAGCAGTTCTTACTTCTCTGTTATAGAGCTATTCAGAAGCTAGATTTCTTTGTTTAAATATGTAAGCAGGAAGTGCTCACACATCAAAGAAGCCTCAATAGCCACACTAAATTCCAGGGACAGTGACATGTAGTTTTAAAGATCCAACAGCAATACAGTCAGTAAGCAGATCAGTAAAAAAAAATTCTAACAAGACCCCTAAGCATGGAAGTACAGCCTCACTCTCATTGAAGCTGGCATAGCAGGTGGGCGATGGTCAATTTGTGATGCTAAGCTTGTTGGGCTGCATACCTCACTAAGGGATCAATTGGAGCTTCAAAATTACCTTGATAGTTTATATTCATGGACATAAACAAATGGAGTTTCATTTAATAGGAAGTGCACAGTTATGCACTTGGGTAATGAATATCCAAGCTGTCTGTATAGCCTAAATAAGTACATTAATGGAGATTGTCTGTAATTTGAAGTTTTATGAATTCTAATAGAAGAAGAATTGCATTTTACTGGGCAGTTGGGAAGAGTTTTGAGGAAATGTTACTCAATAACTAGAACTATATTAATTAGAAAAGCATAGTGAGATCAGTTATGGAATATGAAACATGGTTCTATATTTCCAGTGGGTCTGACATACTTAAAGTATAGAAGGTTCAAATCTACTACACTAGGAATCTCAAGGGTTTAATAAATATTAACCAAATGAAAAGATTAAAGAAATTTCATCTGCCCTCAGGAGATCTTCTATGGGTATACAAATGCCTAGGTATAATTTTTATATGGCATAAAGAATATACAGAAATAATCATGTATTGACAGATTTGTAATATATGAAAAATGAGCTAGGTAGCAGTCACTTCCAGGAAAGCTGGAATTCGCTGCCTACACAATTAAGATGGGAAGAGAGGAAGCTGAGTTTTAAACTTAAGCTGGTCTCATGATATGGTAATGCAGTTTTCTTGATTTTGTTTTCTTGGAAATTAGCTGGTGATGATTTTTTTTCTCAATTTTTTTTTATTTTTCAAATACAGTTGAATAAATCCCATAGTATTTGTATATGACATCTTAAATAACTATGTACACTATTTACATCAGCCTGACACTATAACAGGGCTCAATATATACAATTACTTTATAGGTATAACAATCCAGTTATCAGAGTGAATCTGTTTAGTTATTGTAAAGTGTCAATTAATGATAAGACTTTTTTCCATGGATTGTTAATAAATGGCTTTGGATGAATCCTTAATTCTTTAATTTTAATTTCCATCAATGCTGTTGTCTTCAGTAGGCTGTAGAAGTCTTCCAAAGTTGGTATTATATTTGTATTCCATCTTCTTATTATACACTTTCCTTAAGATTGCAAATATTGTCCAAACTAGATACATATTTAACTCATTCAAATGAGGACCTTCGTACACATGTAATAATACTAGAGCTTTAGATAAGTTAAATGATTCATTAAATAAAGCTTGTCAAAAGTTTTTAATACCATTCCAAAATGGCTTAATTTTAACACAGTCAAAAAAATGTGATTCCAATCTGCATTGTGTATTTGCTCACACCTCCAACATATTCCATTTATGGAAGAATTAATTTTAATAATTCTATCTGGAGTTAAGAATGCTCTGCAAGCATTTTCAATTAAAAACTTTCCAGTATTGTGTAAAGGATGTATGTTTTATTGAAAATAAAATATTTGATTTAATTTCTTCAGTTAGCTGTAATGAGAGTCCTTTTGTTATATAATTCCAATATGAGGATTTGGGTGTTGTTTTATAATTTATCAATATCTTGTAAAATTTTGAAATACTATTTCCCATGTCATAATCATTATATATGATTTCATATAGGTATTTCGTAAGTTTTTTAAATGAAGAATTACTAATTATTCTGGATAAATCTTGCGACTACGTCAGAATGCTTTGTATAGTTAGCCAATCTTGTTGGAATTTTGTATGTTGTTTCTATTGTTTGCATATCCAGAACTTTTAGTTCTTTGATACATTAAAACCAACAAACAAATCCTTTCATTTCCCAGGAATTAATTATTTCTCTGTATATTTTATGTGGATAGCTCTTTGTAACTATGAATGGTGTTAAAAGATCAAACCAGATGTTTATATCTATATTTGCATTAATAATTTTCCTAAATTAGTCAATGTAATAATTAATCATACAAATTTTAGTGGGCTTAGTTATGTTATATTGCATACTAATACATATGTGCCATGGCAAATTGTTTGTATCTATTATTTGAATTTTTTTTTGTAAATCAAATTAATTTATTAATATTACATTTAGTAATTCTTTCCAATTTGCAGAGTAATTTGGACTTATCCAATCTGTTCCCAGGAATTAATTATTTATCTGTATATTTTATGTGGATAGCTCTTTGTAACTATGAATGGTGTTAAAAGATCAAACCAGATGTTTATATCTATATTTGCATTAATAATTTTCCTAAATTAGTCAATGTAATAATTAATCATACAAATTTTAGTGGGCTTAGTTATGTTATATTGCATACTAATACATATGTGCCATGGCAAATTGTTTGTATCCATTATTTGAATTTTTTTTTGTAAATCAAATTAATTTATTGATATTACATTTAGTAATTCTTTCCAATTTGCAGAGTAATTTGGACTTATCCAATCTGTTCCCGGGAATTAATTATTTATCTGTATATTTTATGTGGATAGCTCTTTGTAACTATGAATGGTGTTAAAAGATCAAACCAGATGTTTATATCTATATTTGCATTAATAATTTTCCTAAATTAGTCAATGTAATAATTAATCATACAAATTTTAGTGGGCTTAGTTATGTTATATTGCATACTAATACATATGTGCCATGGCAAATTGTTTGTATCCGTTATTTGAATTTTTTTTGTAAATCAAATTAATTTATTGATATTACATTTAGTAATTCTTTCCAATTTGCAGAGTAATTTGGACTTATCCAATCTGTTCCCAGGAATTAATTATTTATCTGTATATTTTATGTGGATAGCTCTTTGTAACTATGAATGGTGTTAAAAGATCAAACCAGATGTTTATATCTATATTTGCATTAATAATTTTCCTAAATTAGTCAATGTAATAATTAATCATACAAATTTTAGTGGGCTTAGTTATGTTATATTGCATACTAATACATATGTGCCATGGCAAATTGTTTGTATCCGTTATTTGAATTTTTTTTTTTGTAAATCAAATTAATTTATTGATATTACATTTAGTAATTCTTTCCAATTTGCAGAGTAATTTGGACTTATCCAATCTGAGATTGTTTTAGATTTTGATGCTTTTATATATGTTTCTATATCAGGAAAGTTTAATCCTTCCTGTTTCCATGGTCTGATATAATGTATTAAAGCTAATCTGTTTCTTTTGGGAAACCATAAAAATTTTATTAGGCATAAGTTTATTTCTTTGGGTATATTCCTTTCTGGTAACAGTTGTATTGCCAAGGCTATATATAGAATCGTGGGTAGTAAAACTATTTTTATTAACTGTAGTCTATCTTCAAATGTTAATATTATTTTGTTCTACTTTTCCACAGAGATTTTAATTGTATTGATGATATTATTGGAGGAGTTTTTTTAGACCAATTCATTATTATCCTTGCATAACTCAATTCCTAGATATTTTACATAGATTCTTGTTTCCCTATAATGTGATTCCCCTTTGTCTGCAATTCATTTTTATTTAAAAATAAAAATTGTGATTTTGCTTTATTAAAATGGAGTCCTGAAGTCCTGTAAAATGTGTCAGTTAAAATATCTAATTTTTCTAATGTCTCTTTTGTATTGGATAATGTTAATAATATGTCATCAGCAAGGAGCATTACTTTAGAATTGTATTGTTCATATAGATCTACGCCTTTGATTTTTGTATTGTTACGTATTGAATCTGCCAATATTTCAATAGCCAAAGCAAATAGAATCAGTGACATGGGACATCCCTGTTTAGTACCCTTAGTTATATGTATAGATTCAGAGGTGAAAGGACCTAGCTTAACATACGCTAAATTATTTGTATATATATATTCTTTAGTAGATGAACAAAGGAAGGAGGAAATTCAAATAACACCAGAATTTTGAATAAATAGTCCTAATTTAGGGAAGCAAATGTTTTCTCTAAATCTAAGCCAATTATTAGTGTTTCTTTATTTTCTTTAGTAATATAATCTATAAGAGAAATTATAATTTTAATATTGTCATGTGTGTGTCTATGATAAATAAATCCAGTTTGATCATTATTTATTGTTTTGGATAGTGGTATTTTCATTCTGTTAGTTAATATTGTCATAAATATCTTATAGTCATTATTTAATAATGATATAGGGTCTATATGAGGTACAGAGATTTGGGGATTTGTTTTCCTCTAGGATTGGTGTGATTAAGGAATATCTCCAAGAAGGTGGTATTAAAGCTTGTGACTGAATTTCTAATAGAGTTTTATGGAAAAGGGATAGTATCTTTGAAGGAAAAAGTTTATATATTTCCATAATTATGCCATCTATACCTGAAGCTTTATTATTTTTACCCTCTTTTATTGTATATGTAATTTCTTTGTAGGATATGGGTGCTTGCAGATCTAGTTTTAATTTTTCTGGTATTGTTTTATATTAGAACATTTTTCATCTAGATTTAATTGATTGATATGTATATTTTATTTTTGGAAATGTTCCATATAGTGATTTCTATAGGCATCAAGAATGTCACCTATATCCGAGACATTTTTCCCTTTCTTTTCATGGAAGATATTTTTAATGTTATTAGCTTTTGATTGTATTTTGATTCTTGTGGATAAATTATGTAGATATTTGGGAGAAGTGGCCAAGGTATTAATTTTTAGTTTTTTTCTAAAGCTAAACTAGTTTTATGTGTTAGAATTTCATTGTATTTATTGTTTAATACTTATACTTTCTTTTTCAACTCCAAATGATTTTGATTTTTTTTAGCTTTTACTGACAGAAGTTTGGATTGTAGATCTAATAATTCAGAATCCCATCCTCTGATTTTTTTTTTATACCAAGTTAGGGTTTTACCATATATGTAAGCTTTTAATGAGTCCCACATCATTATTTTATTTATCTCTGTGGTGTAATTAATATCTAAGAAAAACTGTAATTCAGATAATAACCAGGGTTTGAACTCTTTCATTTTAGTTATAAATGCTGGAATTCTGGAGTTAAAGATTAATGGTTTATACCCATTTGAAGTTTTAGTATCATTGAATTGTGGTCTGAAAAGTGGCAGGGAGTGATTGAGAAATTAATGATTTTAGAGTGTAAGTCATGGGCAGCAAATATTTTATCTATTCTAGTTTGGGTACCAAATCTGTGATCTTGATGGGAAAACAACAAATATTTATCTTCTTTAAATTTGAAAGTATCTACAAGATGAAATGATTCTACCCAGTTGTTTAAAGCTTTTGATACAGCAGATGTATGCAGCTGTCTTTTTTTTTTTTTTTTGCAGTTTCAGAAATATCAAATATACAGTTAAAATCTCATCCTAATATTAAGTTGCCTTTATAATTATTGGAAATGAAATCCAAGTGTTTTTTAACAGTTCCTGATCCAGTGTCTGGGAACCAGTATAGATTGTCTAAGGTCTGTATTCTATTATAGTTAACTATTACTAATGCCGTAAGGCCTTGTTTATCTTCATACTTATAAATTATTTCTGGATTAATCACATTTGTTTTCCATAAAATTGTTACCTGTTTTGTCTTTGTCTTATAAGTGGATTGCACCAATATCATATACTCCTTAGGATTCCATTTGTAATTGTCATTTGTTTTGAAATGAGTTTCTTGAAGAAAGACAATTTGTGCTTTGTTCAGTTTTAAATATTTCAGTAGATTTTATCTCTTTCTAGGATTGTTTAAGCCATTGGTATTTAAAGATAATACAGTTAAATCCATCTTAGGTTATTTAGACTATGTATTTTTTCTTTTATTGTGACTGTTAAACATTTTCCTCTGATAATTATAAAGTATATGTTTGAGCTTTCAAAGGAAATTTTCAGTTTTATACTTTGAGTGTTTACCAAATAAAGTAATGTTTTAGTCAGGCATACTAAAAATGTTTTTGTGAAATAAATTTAAATTAATAAATGTTAACAAAACTAAGATCCGTACTAGCCATGGAATGAAAATCATTTCTAATCTGATGGATAAACCTAAGTACATCAGATTATCACTCATATCTTGACAATCCAGAACATTTGAGCTCCATAAATTGAATTATCATATGGAGAATATTTGCAATAGGAATAATCAATATTTATATTATTTTGAACAGATATAGTACTATTGTAGATTAGACAGAATTCTAATACAATATAAATGTCTACTTATTGCAGAAGCAATTAATATTTACATGAAAGATAGATGACAAGCAATTCAATCATAGTAAAGTAGGATGTATCATACATAAAACCTCAGTAAAAGATTATAGCACACAGTTATTTAACATATTTACCAGTATTGATGAAGTCTTTCAAAACGTATTACTTAGTATAAATAGATGGTAATAATATTTATACCTAATGTTTATAATACAACGTATTTTACTGGACATATCAGAAGTTATATTTCATTGTTTACCAGCATTTAAGTAATCACTTTGTTTGTTGCTAACTTATTTAAAGCATCAAGTTTGTTTTATGTAAACATTGATGAAAGTTAGTGCATTTTAATTATCAGTCATCCCCTCCCCATTTCCTACACATAAGGATTTTCATATCTGTCATTTCTTATTATAAAATGAGTGAAATTATAGGTTAAAAACAACACATTCACTTATTGTGATTAATGATTACAAGTTCCCTTTCCATATTTATAAATTGCCATGTTATGGCATATACTGAAAGTTTTTAGATTTAAATGGAAATATTCTATTTTGCATAATCAGCAAAGGTTAAACAGAGTGATTATTGTCAATTTAATACTATTTGTTCAGAATGTGATTGTTACATTCTGTGACATTCCTAGTTCAGGCTTCTATTGTTTACCTTGAACAACTTTGTCAGTTTGATGTCATGTATAAAACATCTATTACCTTGGTAACAGCTTAAGTATTATGTATGGTCAGGATGTGTTACAAAACCACAATTCAAGTTAAAGTAATTATATGACTTGTTATGCACAATTACCTATATGAGAAAATCATCATGCTTCCCCTTGATGTTCAATATAGTGTATGTCATTTATGACAAGTTAAAGCAGTAGTGTTATTACACTCAAGCCCATCTATTGTCTATTGTCAATTTAATACTATTTGTTCAGAATATGATTGTTGCATTTTGTGACATTTCAAGTTCAGGCTTCTATTGTTTCTCTTGAACAAATTTGTCAGTTTGATGTCATGTATAAAACATTAGTTACCTTGGTAACCACTTAAGTATTATATATGGTTCAAGATGGGTTACAAAAACTACAATTCAAGTTAAAGCAATTGCATGACTTGTTATGCATATTTACTTATATAAGAAAATCATCATGCTTCCCCTTAATGCTCAATGTAGTGTATGTCATTTATGACAAGTTAAGACAGTAGTGTTATTATACAGAAGCCCATGTTATTAAATCCTGTCTTTAATATCTGAATTCAGCAGACTGCTTCATCTTATATGACGATTATATATTTTATGTCTAGATTTACTAAAATCATACATTATATAACTACTGTGTGCGTGTGTGTTTTTTTTTTATCAAGAATCGACTTAATGAGCTAAATGAAGTATTGGGAGACCATCAATATGTGTACATGTGGTTTAAAACAGCCCTTTCATTATATATATATATTTTTTAAAACCAAAAACGTCATTGCCGAGAATCATCTCGGAGGCTCCTCAGAGCCATTAAGCATTATCGTCACTCTGTCTCCATTACTATAGCAACCTGGGAGCATCTGTTTCTGTTAATGTGTCTGTGTTCTCCATACCAGAGGCTTGCGAAGCACCTGAAGCAAAGCTTCACTTCACTGCAACTTCAAGCCTAAATTCCCTCCCTTTCAGCGAGGCAGCAGCCAGGAAAAGAACAGAGAGCACATAGATAAAAAAAAAACCCTCCAAACAAGCCACCACAACACACTCCTCCAGCCCTCCCACCTCTCACTCAGCAGATGTACAAACAAACCATTCTCTGCCAAAACATCCCAAATCACAGTTCTATCCACCCCTTTCCCTGGATCCAGGCTAAAACACCAAATGTCTCTTCCTAATACACAAGCATCAGTAAATCTCGATCACAAGCTGCAACCCACAGCTTCCCGGAGATGAAAACGTCAACATATAACAGCTGACAGACACAGCTGCATCCACGCATACCATATCAGGATTAATTAAACAGCACTCATAGCTGTGATACCTGCCATAATTAATATTAACTATACTTAGACAGAACAATGATGAAATTTGTTCTAAGAGCTTGCTACTATTATTTAACCAGGACATACATGACATTTCTAAATCAAACTTTAACTGAAGAAGGTATTAGTCTCCATGACAGCATTTTTTTTCAAAACACTCTACTGTTACTGCTATTACATATGATGTTAATTTGTTACATTTGAGTCTGAACTCTGATGAATGGTACCTTGTTGAATTAGTTAATTACCTAAAGTATAAGTAAAATCAATGAAAAATGAACAATATAAGTATTCATTGGGTTCAAGTAGGGGAATAGAAACTTCTATGTTTGTATTATATGCTGCTTTGTTTGGCTTATATATAATGTAAATAGTAAGCCATCTTGACCCACCTTTGTTTGTGAAGAATTATTGGACTTTTTGAACATTCTGAATAAATCAATACTGTTTCTCAGTTGTTTAAGAATCCCTCCTTTTTTAAATAAAAACGGATGACAAGTGATGTACCATATCAGTTGATACTCTGAGAGATGTAGTTGCAAGAGGTATTTTTTTGGGGACAGCTATCTTAGAATCTGTTTTTTTTTTGTTTCTTCTTTCTAGTACCAGTCCAAGGATTTGTTTCTTTTATTTTTTTAAGAGTAGGAGCTATCCATTCCATTTCTTCTGGGATAGACACTATGTTGTTGTTTTTGATGAATATAGTAGCATCTTCTAAGTCATTAAAGGTTCTCCTCTCATTGGCAAAAAGTATTTTATCTTGGCTGGAAAGGCCAGCTGTGCTTTAATGTTGTTTTGTTTCAACAGTTTTATTATTGGCCAGACCTTTTTCCTTTGTTCTAGTATTCTGGAAGAATAATCATTGTCAAACCTTATCAGGTTTTGATTGTATTTTAAGGGTGATTTTCTCCAAGCAGATTTTAATATTAGTTTCTTGTCCAGAAATGAAAGAAATTTTAGAACTATGGCTCTAGGTGGAATATTTGTTGAGTTAGAAGCAGGTTTCCTCAGTGCTCTATGCACCCTTTCAATCCCTCTTTCAAGTCTAAAAATTCAGGAATCCAGGTTGTTAAGAACAAAATAATGTCTTCTAATTCAATGTTTTCAGGCAGACCAAAGATCCTTATGTTGTTTCTCCTTTCCCTGTTTTCTAAGTCATCTATTTTGTTAAGCAGCCATGTATTCTGTTTAGAAATTATTTTTGGAATTTTTCCCCTTTGAGTTTCCCTTCAATGTCATTTAGAGAAGTTTCTATATTTGTTATTTTTGTATAGTGTTGCTGTAATAGTTCCTTAAGAGTATCAGTCTGTTTTTGAGAATTTAATTTGAGGTAATTTTTAAAGCCATCCATCTTCAAACATAGTTTCTGTAAGGTAGATGTCATCAATTGCAGTTCTTTTTTCAAAGCAGCATCTGGATGAAAATTCCTTGAGTTGTTCATATTCAGTGATTCAATATATCTCCAAGTTACTTGACAGGAAAATTTTTGTATATCTCCACCAAAATTGATATTTTCGTTTTTTAGTAGTTTATCTATAGATTTCTGACATTTTAAACTTGAAAATAATAAAATTTTCCTATATTATTATACTAGTTTATGGAGCTGTCAAAATTCACTGCACTCAGTTAGCCATCTAGGCTCCACCCATCCAGCTGGTGATGATTTTGTATGAGGTCCTACATCCTAATTTTAGCATTGTGACGTTACATTGTAACAATTGCTTTATGTCTGGATTCTCTAATACTGTGGTGTAGCAGTATTGAAACTATTCATTAGAAGTTGCAAGCAAAGCAAAGATGAGTTGATTGAAGAAACAGAACCTTAGTGGCCAGTATGTTCTTGTCCTCTTGTGTGTCAAGGACTAAATTGTCTCAGTAGTGAGCATGTTACTGATGTTTACTTGGTCATGGGACAGGGCTTTTATTCTCAATGCAGAGGCTCATGAAAATCATAAAGTGTCATTACTGGTTTGGCTAAGAATACAATGACACAGCTGTATTTATATATGAGATGTGTATGGCAGCATGTTTTTCTATGTGGCCTACTTCCAGATCATTCCTTCATACTACTTGTTTTTTTTTTTTTTAACTTTTGTCATCATTTCATTGCCACATGGATTATTTTTTTTTTATATTTACTGTTGGACATTCTAATCTGCTGCCTTTTCATTGAAACGACAATTGTGCTTTAATGCATAGACTATAGTCCTTTCACTCTTTCTCTGCCTGCCCATCTGTCTGTCTGCCTGTCTCTTCCCCACACACACACACACACACACACACACACACACACACACACACACACACACACACACACACACACACACACTGTGTTTTCCAGTCTCTTCATTCACATCTTACACATTCATTCCTTCTCTCTTTATTTTGTGTGTTTTGTGAATGACTGAGGAGGTTGAAAATTAATTATTATTATGTTTACTAAAATATCCTCATACATTCATTACATATCTCTCATATACAGAATATTACGCCTCTTTGAATGGCATATTTATAAAACCCCTACCCAATACACTTGCATCACATTGTACTTGTGATGCTTTTTTTTCTAAGGTAACAGATTCTGTATTTTTGTTCATGCGATAACTGTATAGTTCTGGTAATGGGTTATGCATTTTGTTTTGGGAAATGTTTTTGAAACTATAAGCCCGGAAATCAAAGAATATTTCAGTCATTTGTATAATTATAATGGAGTTCTACTATAAAAATGACAATTTCTGCTGATCTAAATGTCTCATGTCTCATGCAACATCACCTATTATTTACCAAGATAATTTCACTTATTATTTTTAAATGTTAGTGAGGTATGTTCTACAATTATACTATTCCTGATGTTATACAAGCAATCATACTCAAAAGATATGCATTTCTAGACAGCCCTAGATTATGTAGGATACAGTACGATATAAAAAAACAAATACTAACCATACTGATTGCACTAATAACTGCCTTAGAAAATAAATGGCATGCTACACTGACTTAAATGGAGGAAAAATAGTGGCTGTGCTTGGTTTTATTGGAAAAATCATCCTTCAGTGAAAAACTGTTCTGCTTTTCCCAAATGCTTTGGATATTAGCATATTTTTATTACACAGAGTCATTGCTAATCCTTATGTATTTATTTTTCCTGGCTTCTGTAATGCAGCTATTCTATACTGATTAGTTTAAATATGTTGGGGAACTCTGTGAGTCTGAAGTTTGCATGAAGAGTTGGTGAAACAGGAAATCAGACAGTCAGACACTAAGAAAGAAACTAATTTAATTAAAAATAATGCTGCTTATGAGTGGAATAACATATATGACAGCCAGATTCATGCATGGATTACCCATAGGGATACTGTCGTGAGTGTTTTTTTTTTTACATAATGAGAATAGCTTTAAAAGATTAACTGCCTGATGAGGTACTTAGGATAACATTAATCATAAACTGTCATGGCAAAGTGTGATGTTGAGGTTTCTATATTATGTTCCAATGGGAACTTCGCCAAAGTACAACTGTATAACACTAAGCCAATAGCTACTAACACCGTTAGTTGCTAATGTCTTAAAGACAGAAAATTTCACTTTATTAAAAAAGCCAGTGGCAAGAGAAACTGTTTGTGTTAGCTGTGCTTAACTGATGTGGCAAATTCAAGTAAACTAGGTAGAAAAAACAGAGCCGGTTCTGGGGAATTGTCATTGTGTTATGAAAAATGCATTGTTAGTCTTCATACAGTCTGTACAGATACATCATATTTTGTATAGTGGTCAGGTGGTAGAGCAGATTGAGCTATACTTCAGTAAGTCAAGCACTGCTGCAGGCCTGGGTCTAATGTGTAACTTGTATCATGATAACTGGGGTACTGTAGCTGGCATATTCCACTCCACTGGACAAAAGTTTTGACTTGGTGTGCCTTCTCTGGGCTGTGAGAAGCCATAACTCAGCTACACGAGAAACAGAAGGGCCTCAAGGGCCCATTCCTCCAAACCAGGGACAACTAGAGCTGTGTTCATTAGCCCAGGGGCTACTGAAAATGAGGAGCAGTTAGAGCACAGAGAACTCTGAGAAGGTTCAGATGGAAGAAAATGGGTGCATCATCCTGAATACATTCCTTCACAGTTCTTGCATTGTTATAGCACAGACTGATTCCACTTTGGAGTCTTTGATAGTACTGTCTAAAGAACCTCCACAGAGAAAGGCCACATGACTGTTAGACTGGTCACTAAACATAATTAATTTAATGAGGATTCCATTATTAGAAAGAAAGAATTGGAGAAGGTGTAAACAGGTAGGCTTGGTATTTGTTTCATCTAATTGATGTGATGAGCAGAAAAGGAATGTTTAGGATTACGGTGTAAATGCATGGGAGGGAGTCAGTACAACATTGTTTATCAAGAAAGAAATTATCTGCTTGGAAAAGTGAATAATAAGGCCGAGAAAACCCAACCAAGAAGCTCAGGTCATTAAAAAACATTTTCCTGAATATAAGGAAGGTGATGATTTAGACTGTTTTTAAGGGCCTTTAAGATGCTGTGTATTCAGCAGCAAGTTTACCAAGGGCAGTTGGTGAGGTTTTTAACTTTTTCTGATCGTTGGTAAAGAATTGCTTGCACTTTATAAAAACAGTGATCTGGACAGCTTAAATTATGCCAAAGTTAAAGAATGTTTGCTTGCATGTTATTAGCTAATTCCAGAACTGAATATATAAAGAAAGTTTAGTGCATAAAGGAGAAATGTGGAATGGGAAATGGATTGAAATGCTTGCAGATCATTTGGTCAGGCAATAAGCCCTAAGCACTATACCTTTGGACATGAGGATTTGGGTGACAGATAAGGAATGTAACATTGCTGAAGAGATGGGAAAGAAAGGGGACTTTTACTTACTTAGCAGGGTGCCACTACATAGGAGAGGACTAACCTGCACTGTACACAGGTATAGGGGAATCAGTGAGTGTAGCCTAGGCCATCCCAGCAGATTGCAACGGACAGGAGGGAGGCCAATGGTCTAGGTACACACACTTAGGTTTAGATGTTTTAAGTTTAACCAAATGGGGTATGTATGGTCTCATTAACCCCTAAGGTAGAGAAGAGAACAAAGCATCAATAAAGACTAACACTACAAAAGTGTTTTTTTTTTTTTTTTAGACAACAGATGTGCCGGGCTATCACAAATATCTGTATCCTATCCTGGTAGAAGAGAAGGAAGCCACTGCCAAAAGGGACACAGCCTCAAATGTAACCATAGTCAAACCTGTAGGGGTCAGACAGGAGCATTACTTGCCTGGGCAGTCCACTCAAGTTAGATCCTTAGGTGGGAAAGCTTTTCAGGTGCCTTTGGTGAGAGTCAATCTGGAGTGGGGAAAGGGGGCAAGATAGAAAGCAAGTGGCTGCATTTGAGGACATTTCTGCTGATGTCTGGAACACAATCCCTCAAACTATCAGATCCACAGTTAACGCTGCTCACTTATTTAAGAGTCACTGCCCATGCTCTAACCCTGGTTAACTCAGACTACCTATTGACTATTACCTTATATCTGTCACATTTCTACCCTAATAACTATATACATTACCCCTCCCACTAACAAACCACAAACTTTTTCTTTTCCATTTTCTCCTCCTACCCATCACTGTTCAGTCTGTCTTCTTCTATCACTCTCACTAAAATAAACACCCTAATACTGTCCTTAACCTAACCTTTAATTTATTTTCTCTCAACCCGTACTGCTTGACTGTCAACAACTCTATTCTAAATGTTCTACTACCTTCTGTTCCTTCTTCCCAATACATAACCCACTAGTTTATATCTTCCAGCTATCTCCTTTCTGCTCTCCTCCCCTGTCTCATCAATGTCCTACATGATATTCTTGAACATTCTTTGTGAGAATTATATTATCTACTGTAGTTATAAAAGTGTGCTGTATCCATTGGTGTTAAATTTATGCTATCCTTGATGTACTTTATTTGATTTTGTGTCTAATTTTTGTAAGCTCTCTACCTATGTAATTATGTACATTACTTGGTTTATTAAATTTTTGTAATTATTGTACCAATGCAATTTTGCTATTGCCTTTGAAGTTTTCTCCCTAGGCCTCCACATGGGATTATGTCCAGTCAGACTTTCCCAGTAAACAGATATCAAATAAATAAATAACTAAATTAATAATGTTCTAATAAGGAATGACTTTGACAGTACAGTACCCTGTATGCATACTGTTATATGTAGCTAGGCATGGAGTCAAACATGTGGGGAAGACAGTAGGGAGGACAGACAGGAAGAGTATACACCTCCATCTGAGGCGGGTGATGTAGCTACTTCAGAGCATTGTTGGGCAGTAGCAGTGGACCAGAATCAGAACCACAGCACGGGTAAGATACAGGGGTTTATTTGGAAGGTGATAATTCTAGGGGGTATGTAAGTGATAGGAATCATTGATAGACTGCATCAGGCTTCCTTTGGAGGGGCAAAGTAAATAAGAAGGAGATGAGGTATGCTTAGCTCTCAGACCCTGCTTTACAGGACTTGAAGGAGGTAACCAGGGATGGTCCAGATACTCAAGGGCCGAGGGATTCCATATACTGGGCCAAGGGATTGTTGAATAGAGAATGGATCCCTGAAGGAGGGCTACAGACAGCAGTCATACAACAGCTAGTACAACCTAGGGTCTTGTCTCTGGTATTTCTGGCAATAGCTTATGATATTCATTTTCAAGGATGTGGACATAAAGCATAGTAAAAGATGGCTTATACAGATTTTTATTGTCCAGGAGCTGCAGAGGATGTAATAAGGTACTGCAGGGTGTCAGCAGGTTGGCAAGACTGAGGAGAATATCAAGGCTGCTTAGATACCCATACCTGTTATTCAGGAGCCATTTCAGAAACTAGCTGTAAAGTTTTTGCAACCTCTGCATACCTCAAGTTTCAAAGGTAAGAATTATATCCCGCTAGTGGTGGATTATGCCATTAGATACCCAGAAGCAGTGGCTCTTTCTCCCATTACAGCAGAGAAGCTAGAAAATCTTTTGTCAAACTTTTCAAAAATACTGACAGATGTACCAACTTTGTGTGAGACCTGCTGGTATGTTTGTGAAAGGGCAGCAGGGGTAATACACCTAAGACTATCCTCTACAATCCCCAGAAAATGGTCTGGTGCAGAGGTTTAACTCTGTACTGAAGACTATATTGAGTGCATTTGCAAACCAGTTCAGAAGGGAGTGGGACATGTATCATTACCATCTTCTTTTTGTATACAGGTAGGTGCTCCAGGAATCCACAGGGTATTCAGCCTTTGAGCCTTTGAGGTTACGAGGGTCCCTGGATTTAATTCCTGTGGAGTAGCAGAGTGAGTGCGATGTACACAAGGAATCTGTTGTGGATTATGTTCTAAGCCTCAGTCAGGACTCAGCTTAAGATGCTCATGGGATGGTTCAGAGCACCTAACACAGGTACAGCAATAGCAACAGGTTTGGTATGACAGGACAGCCAGACTCCAAGAGTATTCTGTATGGTTTCAGGTGATGATACTTATTCCCATGATTACAAGTTTCAGGCAACCTGGGAAGGCCCTTTCACCATTGTAAAAAAAGGGAAGTGATGTCAAATGCATGACAGAGCTGCCAGGCAGGAGGCCAAAGAACAACCTCTGCCATGTTAACATGATGAAGCCCTATCATAACAGAATAACCATGGGGCTTAGTATCTGCAATGAGTTGAATGAGGAGTCAAAGGGGGGGGGGTCTGGAGGTAGACTTTCTTGGTGATGCTCAATCTGTCACTTCAGTGGATGGGCTGGCCCTCTCCGTACAACTACCCCCAAACCAGGGTCAGGAAACCTGAGTCATATTGCAGGAACTTTGTGATATGTTTCCTGGTAGACCAGGTGTAACCACCTGGTGGAGAAATATGTAGTCACAATGCCAGTGACCAATCAATTAATCAGCCTACAGAGTGCCTGCAAAAGTTAGACAAATGAGGAACTGAATTATCCAGGAGTTCAACAGTTCCTGAGCCTCACCAGTGGTGCTGATGCCAGAGAAGGATGGCATATTATTATTATTATTATTATTATTATTATTATTATTAAAATAGCACCCGGTTCCATGTGCATTACAGAGAATTGAACAGTCACACAGAGTAAGATGCCCAGGACAGATGAAGCCCTAGAACAGCAGAGAGGGCCTAAGTATCTAACTCCTACTGACATGACCATAGGTTACTGATAGGTACCACTGACGCCTGCAGTCAAGGAGACATCAGTGTTTGTGACACCATTTGAATGTATGAGTTTACAAAAATGCCTTTTGGTATGAATTTGTCAGCAACCTATCAGTGCCTGGTAGCTTTC